>NC_092514.1:32407794-32709406 GCF_047511675.1 Marmota flaviventris | reverse complement strand
GACACTTTAATTTTGAGTATCAATATTTTATTTATAAGCATTTTCAATGTTATTTAAAATAAAATTTCACAAACTTCATCTTCTTTCTTTCTTTTCTGTATTTCTACACCCCACCTCCCCAGCCCTCAGCAGGGATTAAACCCAGGGACATTCTACCACTGAGCTACATCCCAGTCCTTTTTATTTTTTGAGACAGAGGCTCATCAAGTTGTCCAGGCTGGCCTTGAGCTTGTGATGATCCTCCTGCCTCACACTCCAAAGTGAGTAGGATTATAAATATGTACCCTCATGCCTGGCACACACTTCATTTTTAGTAAGCTAGAAGTAATTTGACATTTGAATTATTATAGTTTACTTTTCAAAGAAAGGAGAGCACGTTTCTACATTTGTTCACAGATCATACAAATGAAACCTTTTTTAAAAATATTTTATTTTTTAGTTGTAGTTGGACACAATACCTTTATTTTATTTTTATGTGGTACTGAGGATCGAACGCAGGGCCTCGCACGTGCTAGGCAAGCGCTCTCCACTGAGCCACAACCCCAGCCCGTGAAACCTTCTTTTTTGGTAACTTTAATCTGAAAAATATTCAGCACCTAATGTTAGCACTCAGTTTCAGTATTGAGAATGAGTATCATAATTTCTATAGAAACCCAAGCTCCTATTTAAGTATCTAGTTTTTTCTTTATATAGGCTAAAATTCCTTTTCTCCCAAGCAGAGAAAATTCCCATGTGCTAGGTAATACAACAGAGCTTCCTGGCAGAGGTCTGAGAAGGATTTTATATAATATTAGAGCAAGACAACGGACAGTGAGCACTTGCTAGCTAAGATGTTGTTGCCACCTTCCTTCTTTTATGTGTTATAAGTCCGTTGTTTGATTATGCAGTATCATCTGTGACTTTACTGGTTTGCATTTTATGTTTTCTTTTATTTGGACTATAAGGGCCATGCTCACTCAATCTGCTGATGTTTAATCCTCTTCTATTGGGGTCATGGCCAATATAACAGTACACTCATAAATTCTCAAGAGAGAAAAACATTGTTTTCAAAGAAACAATTAGAAGATAAAAAGCTCCCTCTTTTCAAACAATATACTAATTTATCAAGAAAAAAATTTAAAAGTCAATGGAAATATAGGAGATTAAAATAATTTAAGTAAAGTGGCTGGATATAAGATCAATATACAATATACAAAAAACTTTTTTTATAAGCAATAAATATCAATTAGAAATAAAATGGAAAAAGAGGTCCATTTACAATATATTTTTTAATATTTATTTTTTAGTTGTACAAAATACCTTTATTTTATTTATTTTTATGTGGTGCAGAGGATCGAACCCAGGGCCTTGCACATGCTAGGCGAGCGCTCTACTGCTGAGCCACAACCCCAGCCTACAATATATTTTTTTAAATTATAAAATGCCTAGTTTTAGACTGAACAAAACTATGCAATATCTATAAGAAGCTACAAAACTTTACTAAAATGCATAAAAGCCTAAGTCAAATGGAGAATGTGGCCCTGCAGGGAAGAGTCAATATTGTAAACATGTTGATTTCCTCCAAATCAATCTATCAAATCAATGCAATCTCAATTAAAAAAAAATCAACATGTTTTTAATGGACTCAATAAGCACTTTCAAAGGCTTACGTAAATTAGAGAAAATGTGCAAGAATGGTCAAGAATATTTGAATACAGAACACTGGGGGATTTACTCTATATCAAAATATCTAATAACTTATTATAATAGTGTAAAAGAAACAAATAGATCAATGAACCCAGAGTCCTGAGCCAGACATACTAAATTTATCCATAGCAAGACCCCATGTGAGAAAAGGAAGGGCTGCCTAAGAAAAACCACAGAAACCATTATTCTTTCATCAAGAAAAAAGTAAAATTAGAAGTTGAATAGTGTCTCCTTACAATTCATCTCCACCCAGAACTTCAGAATGTGAATTTTTTGGTAATTAAGGTAAGAATTGATATGAGACCATATTGGATTAGTGTGGCACCTAAATTCATGGAGAGTGTCCTATAAGGAGACAGAAAAAGACATACAAAGACACAGAGATGGTGGCAATGTGACGATAGAGTAAGAGATTGTAATGGTAAGTCTGTAAACCAAATGATGCCAAGGATTGCTGCCAGCCACTAGACACTGAGAGAGAGGCATAAAAAGGTTTTATTAGAAACTAACCCTCCAACATGTTGAGTTCAGAATTCTGACCTCCAGACTGTGAGAAAATTCCACAAGCTACCCAACCTGTAATAATTTGTTATGGCAGCCTTAAGAAACTAATACAATGCTTTATCACATTTCAAATATAAAATAAGTTCCAAATTATCAAAGGTTAAATACTGTAAATGTATTTGAAGACAACCTTGAAAAATGTTTTTATAATTCATAGGCTAGATAACTTCCCAAACAAGGAATCAATCCCAGATGTCTTTTAGAATTTGTATACATTAAAAATAAATTTTAAAATATGTGGAAGAAAAATAAAATTAAAAAGCCAAAATGTATATCAAAAGGCACTATTAGGTTAAAAGACAAGTAAGTAACTGAAGAAAATATTTGCAGTATGTAGCACATTAAGGGTTAATATCTATACTAGTCAGAGATTATACAAATTATTAATGAACACAAATGACTCAGAAAAATTATTCAAATTATAAAAAGTGGAAACACTGAAGAAATACAAAAAGGCCAATAAAAGCTTTATAATAGGAGCTGGGGTTGTGGCTCAGTGGTAGAGTGCTCACCTAGCATGCGTGAGGCACTGGGTTTAACCCTCAGCACCACATAAAAATAAAATAAAGATATTGTATCCACCTCTAACTAAAAAATCAATATTAAAAAACTTTATAATATACAAATAACTGATAATATCCAGTTTACCTAAGGAAAGAAAGATATACACATTTTTTTACAGTGCTAGTAGAAGATAAATATGTGTTTAAAGAATATTATATTATTATAACTCTAACCTAGAGCTGAAAAAAGAACATAGTATTGTTTGTAATAGAAAAAAATCAGAAACAGCCTAAATACCTAGCAATAAAGTAATTAAATATGTTGCAGCATGTTCAAAGGATAATTAGGGCTTAGGATGTAGCTCAGTGGTAGAGCACCTGCCTAGCATACATAAGGCCCTGAGTTCAATCCCCAGCACCACACACAAAAAAATAAAAATAAAAACTAGACCAAGATACAAAGAAGAATCTCCAGGATATATTAAGGGAAAAGAACAAATCACTAAATAATAAGTACAGTTTAATATAATTTATTTATCAATGATATATATCTAGATTTCAAACTACATACATAAACTATATAATTGATTTACAAATATTCATATACACGAATTTCAAACTATAAATATGATTGGTACATATACTGTTATCTAATCATGCAAAGAAAGAGTTAGTGGGGAAAATACAAAACTGCCAAGCTGCTGTGAAGAAAGGCAGTGTGTATGTGTGATTGGTTTTGAGTGTGTATTTGGGGTAGGAGAATAAAGAATGACTTTCGTGTTTTCCTCCACATACTTCCAGGTTGTGTGAGCTTTTCAAATAAAAATGATGTATTATAAGTAGAAAGAAAAAAAACATAACAAGCACATAGAAAGTAATGACACTAATTGTTAAGTGTGTGGACCATTGTTCAGTACTATATGCATGTGGATATTTTGAAGGTTTTTTTTTTTTTTTTTTTTTGGTACTGGGAATTGAATCCTGGGCTTTGTGTATGCTAGGCAAGTGCTCAACCACTGAACTGCGTTAGAAATTTGATAATGAAGCAAGAACAGTCTTGAAAAATACATGAAAGGTAAATTTTATTTTTATTTTTATTTTTTTAAAATATTTATTTATTTTTTTAGTTTTCGGCAGACACAACATCTTTGTTTGTATGTGGTGCTGAGGATCGAACCCGGGCCGCACACATGCCAGGCAAGCGTGCTACCGCTTGAGCCACATCCCCAGCCCAAAAGGTAAATTTTAAAAACACAACATGCACATAACATTCTTTTGGTGTCATCATTTTTTAAAGTGTCAAGGCATCACATGAGTCCTTGGGAAGTAATGCCTTTGATTTTTCAAGGTGATACTGTAATAGGATCTAACTCTGGGACGTTAAGAGTTGTAAGAACAGAGGCTGGGGTTCTGGCTCAGTGGTAGCGTGCTTGCCTAGCATGTGTGACACACTGGGTTCGATTCTCAGCAACACATACAAATAAATAAAATAAAGATCCATCAACAACTAAAAAATATTTTTTTAAAAAGAGTTGTAAGAACAAAAGAAGACACTGGAACACAAGAGACATTAATGTCAGTCTCCTCACTCTACTGGCCTGCCGATGGTGAAGACTAAGGAAAAACATATGGAAACATTTAGCCATGCACAAAGTACTATGCAAATCCACTGTGTTTTATTAGCTCCTAAAAGCATTCACTATCATGTACTGCGTGGATTACTGTGTTTGTCCACTAAATGCTAAATTCTAAAGATAACACATAGATAGGGCACAGGGGACGGAGGGGAAAGGAGGGAGGATAGGGGTAGGAAAGATGGTAGAATGAGATGGACATCATTACCCTAAGTACATGTATGAAGAACCAAATGGTGTGACTCTACTTTGTGTACAACCAGAGACATGAAAAATTGTGCTGTATATGTGTAATATGAATTGAAATGCATTCTGCTGTAATATATGATAAATTAGAATAAATAAATAAATTTTAAAAATATGCTTAGGTAAGACCAATGAGGGCAAAGAAAGAGAGAAACCAAGAATAAGCAGAGTAAAGATTTTCATAGGGGGCTGGGGCTGGGGCTGGGTCCCGGGCTCAGCGGTAGCACACTTGCCTGGCACATGTGAGGCACTGGATTCGATTCTCCGCACCACATATAAATAAATAAAGGTCTATCAACAACTAAAAAGATATTTAAAAAAAAAAAAAGATTTTTCACAGGCAGTTTAAAATATGTAACTGATCCTAAGGAGGAAAGTCCAAATTTGGGGATATTATAGATTTGGAAACGAATGATGGTTGTGAGAGTGGTTTCTTAATGAGTTTCATTAGGGGATGAATTGGAGTGGAGGAAGCTCAGAATCTAAAACAATAATATATTTTAAAAATAATTTTTAACTGATTTTCGGAGGCAGATCTAAAAAAGTTAGGTAAGCAAAATACTCTTGGCTAGAAAGTTATTACGTATTAGTGAGATAAAGATCATTCTTATCAGAATACTGTGTGAGAAGGGTTGTTCACAAGATTTTTATGTTTAGCAGAAGGCATGGGTTAAAAAAAAGTTCAGAGATACAGTGTTAATTGTTGAAATTAATTCATCTCTATTTTCTGGGAGCATGATAGTAAATAAATGGATAAACTGTAAAAAAAAAAAAAAAAAGTTCAGAAAGATTCAATAAAATAATCCCCTCCATGAAAAGTATATGCAAAGTGTTATTCAAATGTGTGTGTGTGTGTGTTTGGTACTGGGGATGAACACAGGGGCACTTTACCACTGAGGTACATCCCTAGGCCTTTTTAATTTTTTTTTTTGAGACAGAATCTTGCTAAATTGCCGAGGCTGGCTTCAAACTTATTGTCCTTCTGCCTTGGTCTCCCACTTCACTGGGATTACAGGAGTGTGCCACCATGCCCAGCTAAATATGCATTTTTATGAGGAAAGGATCTATATAGAGTTCTTCAGCTCCTCCAAGAAGTCTAGACTCAAAAAAAGATTAAGAGCTATGGCTTAGACCAGGAGAAGTGTGGCAGCAAGATCCAGCTCAGAGCACTCATTGAAACTCAGCAGGCAGAAATAGAACCAAGAAACAGGAAAGGAGTGCCAGAAGTGGCTGTAGTATTGTAAGATACTTAAGGGTTTTAGATACAAGGAATTAATGGTAACTGTATTATAATTATTGCTGTTAATATCAGTTTTACAAAACAAGCATTTTTATATTTGTTGTCACATATAAGATTTACACAAACAGTATGCCATTTGATCCTACATAATTATCACTTGATCAATTGGAGAGATTACTGAATACGAAGCCAATGTAGCCAATGGGAAGGGTTTAATTTAAAACTATCTAGGAGCTAGCATAGATGCATGACTGCCAGCCTCAAATGTGACCGTGGGAACAGGGGAGCTGCTGAAGCTAGTTGAGATTATGATCTGCTTAGCAAGAATGGGCATGCACAGAGAACCAGAGTACCAATCAAAACAAAACTGGTGCCTAGGATACAGAAAACATTCAGAACCATCTCAAAGTCAATCAAAACAAATGCCAGTGTTCAGGAAATTCAGGAATAAAGAACAACAAAAAGAACCAGTCATCATGAAGAGTCATTTACTAAAAACAGTCCATACAGAAGCACAAAAAAAAAAAACACCGTGAGCAAGATTTTGTGTGGAATTTACACTACAGTATATTTTCCCACTATAAGACAGTCTGGGAGTTTTTGTCACCTATACTAACAATAGGATCTAAACGTGATTGTGTTTGAGAGCCTTAGGGGGCATTTTGGAAATTCGTGTATTTTTGGTAATACCAGTGTTGGGAGAAGGTGCTATCTACTGGCATTTAGTGGGTATAGACCAGGTAATTCTGACAGATTGGAATATGTGCGTATGTATTTTACAGTGTTGGCTATAAAACACAGGGCCTTATGCAGCTGAATGCAGCTACTTCAAAAACAGTAAAATAGGTCACAAATATAACAGGATATTTGAGACTCCTTATAATAGTTAGAAACACTAAATTGACAGAGGCACATGAAATTTAGAAATCTCAGTGGATTTCATTAACAAAGACTGTTTTTAAATTACTTTATATTTCCATCCTGTATCCTTAAAGCAATTCTTTCTTTTTAATTTTAATTTTATTTTTTTTAACCACAAGAAATGAGATTTCCTCATTTGGGAATCTCTGTTATTGTCCCATGTCACTCTGATGTTTCCTCAGAGATGTACCACACAACTCCCTCAGAGCCTGCTGGATTCCTCCTTTTCCAATTTATCCTCTGCCATTGCCTATTAAAAGGTGTGGTCTCCAGGATTGATTTTGCTTTGTTTTAAAGTATTAGAGATGGAATTTATGCCTTATGTGGTGAGATTTCAAGGTAGAAAATGTTTTCTATAATCCTTTGTCATCAAAGTATGACATTCCACAGCACAACAGGAAATTCCTTTTTTTGGAGGGGGGGGCGGATACTGGGGACTGAACTAAGTGGTGCTTTACCACTGAGCTACATCCCCAGTCCTTTTTAATTTTAATTTTGAAATGGTCTTATTAAGTTGCTGAGGGTCTCGCTAAATTGCTGAGTTTGGCCTCAAATTTGCCTCCTGCCTTGGCCTCCCAAGTAATTGGGATTACAGGCAGCACCACACATTCAGCTAGAAAATTCTTTTTTTTTTTTTTAATTTTTTTTTGGTTGTAGATGGACACAATATCTTTATTTTTATTTGTTTATTTTTATGTGGTGCTGAGGATTGAACCCAGGGCCTTACATGTACAAGGCAAGTACTCTACCACTGAGCTACAACCCCAGCCCCAGCTAGAAAATTCTTAAAAAAACAAAACCTGGCTCATTTATGAGAAGATCACATGTTCCTGATTTTCATACCTGAATTTCTCATATCCATAAACTTCCAAATTTTATTTACCTTAAAAGTATATAACAACCAGTGCATGCCTGAAGTTCCAGCAACTCAGGAGCCTGAGTCAGGAGGATTGCAAGTTCGAGGCCAGCCTCAGCAACTCAGTGAGGCCCTAAGCAATTTAGTGGAGACTATGTCTCAAAATAAAAAATAAAAAGGGCTGGAGATGTAGCTTATTGGTAAAGCCCCTGGGTTCAATCCCCACTACCCTCCCCCACAAAGTATTTAACATGTTTTTCCAGGTTTTCTCATGTTAAAGGTATTTCCCTCTTTGGTTTATCATATTCAATCTTGTCTATATTACTTCTCCTAATGTGATTTTTTAAAAACCTAGTGTTCACCTCCACCTCTATTCTTTTAATTATCTACACTTTTGTATTGTGTATATCTCTTAAATTTGAATTTATATTCTCATTATTAGTGTTTCTGCAAATGGAAGGAATATAATGGAATTGGGAGCTTTGGGGAGTTTGGGGTCATAGTGGGAATGCAACTGACAGCTGACAAGGGATACATAAAAGGACAGTCAGCGGAAATCAAAGCATGAATTTGTACTGGACACAGTCACCTGGTTTTAGATTCTCCAGCACAATTCAGGCAGCTCAGAAATGGAGATACAAAAATGGAGGAACCCTGGCTGATGACAGGCATGGCAAACAGCCACAACACTCCTCTGCTTATAATCCTTCAAAAGCTTTCCGTTCTTTAACCTGACTTTCCGCTATCTGGCACTACCTATTTCTCTGGCTTCCTTGTGTACCACCCTTCCCTTGGTTTCAAAGCCCTGTCATACTATTTGTCATCTCTTAGCCTTTTTCCTCACCCTTGCTTCAGCTTAAAAATCCTTTCCTCAAAGAAGCCTTCTCTGACTTTCAAATCCAACACTCCTCAATAGTCACTCACCGTATACTTTACTTGTCTTTCATTGGACCTCTCACTATTACATATTTATTTGTATGAATACCCTTTCCTGACATGAAAATAGCTTGTTGAGGCAGCACTTGGTCTATTTTATTCATTGCTGAATTCCAAGCACCCAGTCTAGTGCCTGTCACTAAGAGGAACAGGTATTCAATAAGTTTATTGAATGAATGAAAGAAAGAAGGACTTAGCTATAGGACTTTGGGCAAGTTTTTGTTTGTTGGGTTGTATGTTTTAAGCAGATCTCCATTTCCTCATCTGTTAAATCAAGATAATCATAACTACTAATCTCAGAATTGTGGTGGGGACTAAAAAAGACAATTCAGGTAATATGCTTAGCATGGTGCTTGGTACATGGTAAGGGATAGGAAATGTTAGTTGTTATGGTAATAATTAAAAATAAGCTCTAGGAACAACTGAAACTCTTAAACATTGCTGGCAGGAATGTGAAAATAATACAGCCAATTTGGAAATTAGTTTACTACTTTCTTATAGAGTGGACATACCATGCAATCTAGCAATCCCACTTCTAGGTACATACCCAAGTGAAATGAAAGCATATGTTTACACAAAAAATCTCCACATAAATGTTTATAGTAGCTTTATTCATAATTGCACTAAACTGGAGACAACCCAAATATTTTTAAACAGAGAGTGGATAAATAAATTGTGGTATATCCATACAATGAAATACCACTCATCAAAAAAGAAGAAATAAACTACTGATACATGCAAAAACATGGATGAATTCCAAATGTATTATGCTAAGCAAAAGAAGCCAGACTTAAAATGTGACATATTTTGTGATTCTGTTTGTATGGAATTTATATGACATTCTGGAAAAGCCATTTCTCTAGGGACAAAAATAAGCTAATTTGTTAACCAAGAATGAGGAAATTAAGGGGAATGATGGAAATGTCCTAGGACTGGATTGTAGTTGTGGTTAAATGACTATATGCATTTACTAAAACTCCTGGCATTGCAACATAAATGGATGAATTTTACTGTATGTAAATTATATCTTAATTTTATGGAAAAATATCCAGGACAAGTAGATAAAATTGCCTTTTCCTTTTAGAAAACAGTAATTATATTTTCTGATTACAAAAATACTAGAAGCTGGGCATGGTTGCGTATACCTATAATCCCAGCGACTCAGGAGGCTGAGGCAGGAGGATCACAAGTTCAAAGCCAGCTTTAGAAACTTTGTGAGACACTGTCTCAAAATAAAAAATAAAAAGAGCTGGGGCTCAGTGGTTAAGTGTCCCTGGGTTCAATCCCTGGTACCAATAAGCAAATAAATAAGTACTATAGTTTCATTTGGAAAAAATGCAAAAAAATAATATATCCTTGTTATTATAGCCACAAAATACACACACACACATACACACACACACATACACTGGTTCCATACAGTTTCTGCTTTCTGAAATACCTATTTTGCTTAGTTTGAAAAACACTGCATATTTCCCCATGTCATTGATTATGAAAACCATGATTTTATGTTTTATTGCATAGTTAATTTATATCTAAGCATTCCTTTGTTGTTAAGAATTATATTGCTTATATAATTATTTGTCATATTGAAAATAAGAGGGGATAAGGAATTATATTGTGTTGTTTTTTTTTACTGTAAGCAATTTTCATAAAAAAAAACCTCAGTGGGACCAGGGACTATTCCACAATGTTCAACTGGTAAAACAACCTTTACTTTGGTTGCAATTCCTCACTGTTTAAGTGCATGCAGAAAAAGTGGTTCCAAAGAGTGACCTGGCTTCTTTATCCTTTCTGGGGCACAGGGGCTAGACACCCGAATATTTCCTGTATTGCTAGTTTAATTTCATAGCTCTTTTAATATTTAATGTTCACCCCATTTAGTGCAAGATAAGCAGGGCAGATGGAAATTTGTTCAAGATCACACAGCTCATCAGGAGTGTAGACAGGGATTCAGATATCTGAGATATTCCGTGTCCTGGAAAGTAAACATTTCTCAGGTCTTGGGACTGCCTAGGTTTACCCCGACCCCCAATCCCATAAGGCAGCTTCACAATTTTCAGAAAACTGTCTAGTGGCCCTGCACACGGGGAACTTATCTCTACTAAGTGAACGCGCTATTCCATCCTATCAATGTCTTTGGCAACATCGCCACTTACCAGCTGGGGTCATTTCATCCCCGATGGCAGGTGTCCCTACTGCCACTGACCAAGGGGGCTCAGGGAGCGAAAGGGCTTCGCGGACCGCTGGGGTTGCTGTCCGGAGGTCACAACGCAGCTGCCACTCACGGAGGCGTCCTCCTCGGAGGCTAGGCTGTCCCCCATACCGGGGCCCTTAGAGCGAGGACGCGCCTTGGGCGAGGTGACGAGTGCCCCCATCTTAAGGACCCGTCGAGTGCAAGCCCGGGCTGCGTGGCTAACGGGCTGTCCGGGCTGACTCCGGAGAGGTGACAGGCACGCCTCCAGAGGTCAGTCCTCCGCTATCCCAGAGTGCCTTGGATCCCGGAAGTGCCCGGCTTCCCGGAAGTGCCGGCTGGCTGACAGAGCAGTGGGTTGTTAGAGCTCTGCAACTGGAGGGTTGCTCTTCTGGGACCTAGGCGTCCGCTAGAGGTCTGAGGGTGGGGGGTTGGGGACGGGGTTCAGAAGGGTGCTGAGAGGCGGAATGATGGAGGAAGAGGAACTGGAGTTCGTGGAGGAACTGGAAGCCGTGCTGCAGCTGACGCCTGAGGTGCAGCTAGCAATCGAGCAGGTGAGCATTCCGCCCCCTCGGGAGCGGAGTGTGGGGGGTGCTGCAGTTTTGGGCGGTGGGAATTGAGCGGGTGGGGTGGGGAGCGAGGAGGCTGGATTGAAAGGGGGGCGTGGGCAGGGGAATCAGAGATGGCCGCGGGTTTCTGAATCAGGAGAAGGGAAGCGTCCTCTGTAGGCCTTGATTGTCTTTGGGCAAAAGAACCCCCTGAAGGATGCACCTAGAAAAAGGGACTCTGTGAGTGCAACCTCATATTCTGGGGGTTATGATGCTGCATTCATTTACCAGGTTAGTACAGACCCTCTCATTTGTCACTCCCCTCTAGAGGGGCTCAGAATTGGGACAAAAAATGGGTCCAAAAATGACCCTTTGCTTTCCCTAAAATGTTGAAAATTCCTGCAGTTTGGATTACATTGGGGGATACTCCCAGGAGGCCTCTCTTCTTTGCAGCAACTCTTTAGTTGACTAAATTCTCTTTTCAAGGTTATTAAAATTTTATGAGTGATAATATTAGAAGTAGTGATTTAGGCCTTTGTACAGGGTTTCTCTCCTATAAAGGGAGAAAACCTCCCTTAAAGAAGGAATTGTCATGGAAGTATTATTTAAGAAGGGTTATGCCTCATATTAACAACTACTGGGAAGTTTTTCTAAGTAAAACATTACTTCTACTAATAATTAACATTGACCATTCATACCATGGATCCACCATTGTATTAAATAATGTTTTTGTATTGTTCCATTTATAGACTTTTGGATGTGTGTTTATCTAGGAGTGCATGGATTGCTCATGCCAACCACATTTGGTACATCCTGATGATACCAGACCATTGGACAAAACTTTTTTTCTGTTAAGGTCACAGTGCTCCACCATCCAGCTCTTTTTCTTAGTAGATGACATACATTTCAGTTGCTCTTGGATTTGTTGGGCTCTAATGAATGAAGCAGAATACAATCAGTTGTTGTTTGACCGGAGTTTCAGAAGATCATATTTTTGCTATTTTAAAAGAATATGTTTGAATTTTAGTATTATGTTTATCTAGTAAGCAGACATCTTGATGTTAAGATGAATTTAGGATTTTTTTCTTACTTTAGTGGTCTGAGGTTTTGAGTAAAATTTTGCAAACAATTATGCAATAGCATACTTTTTAAAAATATATCTTTATTTTATTTATTTATTTTTATGTGATGCTGAGGATGGAACCCAGGGTCTCACATGTGCTAGGCAAGCGCTGTACCACTGAGCCACAACCCCAGCCCAACAATAACATACTTTTAAAGTGTAGTGATACATGAGAAGTTAGGAAGGGTTGATGATGGAATCCCACTTTACCCAGGTATTAAGCTCCAAAGTCATGCATAAAGTGAAAATTTACATATCCACATGTTATCCTTGCAATTCCTTAAGTTGTCCTTGAAGTAAAATGTATAAGCATCTCTTCAATAAGTCTAGTGTTGTTAGTTTACTTCTTCAGCATTGGAGCCAATCTCTTATTTGCTGTTATCACTGGATGAAAAAGTTGACTTGGTTTAAGAGCTTTGTTATATGAAAACACATCAAAACCAAGGATAACAACCAAGAACAGTGAGAGGAATGCAGAGACTGAGGCCACTTGAGGAAATATCATTCTCATAATGGGGCATACACTCATGGCAGGCCTAGTTCCCCACACTCCCTCTGGTAAGGGTATGTAATTGAGGTTGTATAAATCGTGCATACGATATATCTCTGCCATAAATGTATATTAGAGAAATGGAAATGTTAAGCATTTAAATTTTTTTTGTACTGGCAATTGAATCGAGGGGCACTTCACCACTGAGATATGCCCCTAGCCCTTTTTCTTTTTTATTTTGAGATAGGGTCTTTTAAGTTGCCTGGGTTGACCTCCAACTTGTGATCCTTCTGCCTCAGCCTCCTGAGTTGCTTGGATTACTGATGCGGGCCACTGTGCCCTACAATGTTAAACATTGTAGAATCTCTCTCTCTCTTTTTTTTTTTTTTTTTTTTTTTCCTGTCATCTGCCTCACCTCTGCTTCTATTTTAATAAAAAAAAAAAAAAAATATATATATATATATATATATATATATATATATATATATATATATATATTTGTAGATGGACACAATACCTTTATTTTATTACTTTTATGTGGTGCAGAGGATGGAACCCAGTGCTTCACTCATTAGATGCAAGCACTCTCCCACTGATTCACAACCCCAGCCCTCTGCTTCTCTTTTACATGGTAGAAGCCCTAAACTCTTCTAAAATTGTCTTTGACCTATCTTAGAAGACATTTTGATACTTTGACACTATATTTCTTTGGAAAGCTTCTTCTCTGAAGAAGTTGCTTTCCAGCATTAAAATTGTCTTGAACTGGTAAAATCCAGTAAGCAGGAGATCATTTGACTCCTTTTATAATCCCCCTTGTTACATGTTATTCAATTTGTGACTTTTGAAAGGAGTTAGCTGTATTTCTCAGATGGTTTCTTGCTTTCTTCTATGAATCTGAATGCTGCTAGTCCTTAACACTGAAGCATAAAAATTGGGCAGGGAGAGTAGCTTAGTGGTAGAGTGCTTGCCTAGCATGGGTGAGGCTCTGGGTTCATTCCCCAGCAACACACACACTCAGAGATTGCTTCAATGCATAGTGAATTCTGCTGTAGAGACATGATTGAGACATGGAACCTAAGTCTATTATTAAGGATTTCTTAATAATAACCATGTCATCAGCTGGTTTACTAATGCTTGCTGAGTTGACATTTCATTGATGTCTGTGGAACTTTTCACATTTGCATAGACCGTTTATATGCGGTGCTGAGAATTGAACCCAGTGCCTCACACATGCCAGGCAAATGTGCTACCGCTGAGCTACAGCCCTTAAAGATTTATTTAATAGACATTGTATTACATGTCTATTTCCTTTTTTTAAAAAAATATTTCAGTTGGAGATGGACATAACAACTTTTTTTTTTAATGTGGTGCTGAGAATCGAACCCAGTGCCTCACACATTGCAAGGCAAGTGCTCTGCCACTAAGCCACAACCCCCAGCCCTATTTCCTTAATAGATAATTTATTGAGTATTTGTTGCATGTAAAGCATTTTAAAATGAAAAAGTTTTTTTTTTCCTTTTATCTCTAGAGAACTTACCAATTAATAGGAAAGAAAGAATATATAAAACAAGGTAGAAAGATAACAGTTATTTTTAATCCCCTCTATTGTGGAATTTATTTTCTTTTTAATTGACAAATGTTGTATGTATTTATGGTGTCCAATATGATGTTTTAATATATAACCTCCTGTTTTTATATAGGTGTTTCCAAGCCAGGATCCTTTAGATCGAGCAGATTTCAATGCTGTTGAATATATCAATACCCTGTTCCCAACGGAACAAGTAAGTATAGAGTTTTAGGTTTCCTTCATTTTAATGGTTCCTGGCTCATCTGGAGGATTGTGATTGGTCTGTTATACCGTGTAATCTCAGGGCCCTTAATAAACAAATGAGAGTTAAATTCAAATTGAATTCTTCTGTGACCAATTGTGTTAGAGTAGAATTCATTGTTTAGAAGCATATTATTAGAAATTGTACCCTTTGGTTGTAAGGACAACCCCCCGCCTTCCCTAGTTCAATTTCCTGTTGTATTTGAATAAGTAGAAAGAATTTTTATAACATGGTAGGGAAAAGTAGCAGTGAGGCAGGCAGGATAAGCCCTGAGTCATAAAGCAGCTTTCACTCCTATTTCAAAATGTAAATTTTTACACTTTCTGTTTTATGTCGTTTTGTTGGCTGATTTGCCTAGGTGGCTGGGTTTTTCTTACAATAGACAAGAATTAGAAGCAGCAGAGCTGGTAGAAGAGCAGCTGGAGTTTTTCTTAGGTTTTCACTTATTCATTCTGCAGCTATTCAGTAGTCACCTGTCATGTGTTGTTGGTCACTGTCCCAGGTGCTGGGACTACAAAGATGAATAAAACCCAGTCCCTGCCCTTGAGGTGTGCATAATTAAGTAGGGGGAGACAATGTTGAATGCTGTAAGAGGTATGGAGGGAAAGCATAATTCTTCCTAGGGAAATTAAAACCTCAGGCAACCCTCTGCCACGTCTTGAGGGATTTGTTTATTCATTCAGTAGTCAAAGTCAGCCACCATTTATTAAGTGACTAAGAAGTGCCAGGCACTGTTCTTGAAACTGGGGAGAAATGGTAAACATGATAGGTTAATTCCTGGTCTTATGGAGTCTACTGTGTGGAAGAAGACAAGAAATAAATGGATAAATAAATAAATAAGAAATTACAGCTGGGTATGGTGGCATGCCTGTAGTCCCAGCTACTTAGGAGACTGAGGCAGGAGGATGGCTTCAACCAGCATTAAGGTGTCCAACGTGATGTTTTAATTTATAATCTCCTGTTTTTATATAGGTATTTCCAAGCCAGGATCCCTTAGATTGAGCAGATTTCAATGCTGTTGAATCCAGGAGTTTGGGACCAGCCTAGGCAACATAGTGAGATCCTCATCTCAAAAAAAAAAAAAAAGAAAGAAAGAAAGAAATTATCAAGTGTGATTAATGATCTGATGAAAAGCAGGTGGCGCAGTGATAGAGCATGAAGGCTTGGGTAGGGGTCCTTTGGATAAAGGAAAAAGAGCTTAAAGGGAAGCTTCCCTGAGGCAGTTTCATTCAAGCAGAGACCTGATAAATATGAAGGAGCCAGGCTTGTGGCAATCTTTCAGAACATTGTTTTGGCAGAGAGAACAGCCAAGTAAATCTTCTGGGAATACAAGGGAAAGAAGGTCATTCTAAACATTGGAGGCAGGAAGACCAATTAGGAGGCTAATGCAGTGGGTCCCTTGAGAGTGGCACTGAAAGCCTGAGTGAAGGTGATGGGATGGAGAGAACAGGACTTGAGAACTACTCAGGAGACAGAAGTGACATAGTTTGTTGCCTAAAGGGATGAAAGTCGAGGCTCATATAGAATCTAAAATTCATTTTAAAAATATCTACTCTGCCTACCCTTCTAAGAAGGAAAAAATGTAGAGAGCAAGAGTGAGCAAGACAGATGTGGTCCTTACCAACGTGGAATTTATAGTCTCTCCTAATAATTAATTATACTATTTGCACATTATGAGTGAATTATGAAGTTGCAGTGACTTGTTTGTATCATTATTATTGTTACTTGCTCTTAAAAGAGTCCTAACTTCTGCTACAACTATAATAATGGTTAACATTTATTGGGTATTTACTGTGTACCACGTGCTGTTGTAAGCACTTAACAATGATATATTCTCCACACAGTTATTGTTCTCATTATTCAGAGAGAATACCAGGGCAAGGAGTGATAAAGAGCGCTCAGTTTAAAAGTGCCACGAAGGAAGACCACTAAATATGGTGAAAGCTGCCTGAAGAATCCAAAAAAGCTTTCCCTGAGGAAATGGCATTTTAACTGAGCATTATAGGCAACTCTAAGGATTTTGAGCTTGATTTATAGCCTAATAGACTGAGTAGGTGTTGACACCTTTACCCAGTATTGAGAGAAAGAAAACAGGTTTCAGTTGTAAGTAGAGTCAGAAGAGAACATGTCATGAGCTCAGTTTTGAACACATTTGGGTCATCAAGGTGGAAATATGTAGTTGTATGTTTGAGTATGGAATGCATAATCCCCATCGTTGTTAATATCTTGACATACATTCTTTTGAATTTTCTCTTTTTGAATTGTTTATGTGTTTGCTGTTCTATTTTTCTTAAAATGCTCTAATTTTATTTGATACCTAGTGATTGTACATATTTATGGGGTGCAGTGTGACATTTCAATACATGTATACAATGTGTAGTGATTAGATCAGGGTGATTGTGTTTCTGTTACCTCAGACGTTTGTCATTTCTTTGTGTTGGGAACATTCAAAATCCTCTTAATACTGTTCTGAAATATGCAGTTAATTGTTAATTATCTTATTGTGCTCTGGATTATTAGAAGTTATTCTTCTAACTGCACCAAACTTTCTAATGGACATAATTTTTTAAAATAAAGTTTTAAAAATAATATATTGTGTGATTGTCTTTTTGGAGATTTCACAAATAATCTTTATAGCTCAACATTTTCTGTGAAACAGGAATTTTAGGAATTAGCTAGAGATAACCATTTGGTAACAATTGGCATCAGGACAGCAATTTTAGCCACATAAATGTTCACTTCTCCTACCTTATCAAGAAAGCTATCTGAACAAAGTGTTAGATTTGAAAATTACATGGGTTCTTACCTCTTCCTGAAATGATTGTGTATGTATTTTTTTTTAACTGCTAAAAGTAGCACAAGACATTTGACATTTGTTGCTCCACAGATTCAGTTATATGTCTTGTCCAATTAGGCCTCCATGTGCATGATAATGTATAGTGACATTTCTTAGGGTAACTCAAAGCATATGACACAGGGTTGCCTTTATTTCCCTGGTCCCAGAATTATATTTAGCAGTTCATCTACCAACCCAGATGCCCATGAACCTTAATGAAAAAGTAACAGAAAGTAGCAGCCTACCATGTCACTTTTTTAAAACTACTGCTAAATTTGGGCAAAAGCCACTTATATACTTCATGGACCTACAGTGTGTACTTGTTAACTATGAGTTTAGATTGTTTTAAAAAATGTTAGTATGTGAACAGTAGATTTAGTGTCACTCCAAGGAAGGGGATCTGTTGAGTGGCAAGTGCTTGCCTGGAGGCTGGAGTGTGGATTGGTCCTTGGATGTCTCTATTTCACTAGGTTTGGGTCCAGGGGAAGTTCAGCCTGTACTTAACAGAGTTCCCTACGTGATTCTGAAGAGTATCTGGGTTTGGTAACAATGATCTGGAAAACCTTTTTAGTCTCCTAGCAGTAAACTGAAGATAATCATCCATCATGTTGTTGGTTTAATTAAGAGAAAATTAAATTAAATTTATGAAAAACTAGCATATTTTCAGCATTCATGGGAGGTTGAGTAGGAGGATTGCTTGAGTCCAGGAGTTCAAGATCCACCTGGGCAATGTAGTGAGACCCAGAAAAGAACTGAGTCTCAAAAAGAAAAGAAAAAGAAAAACTAATATAATTAGAACTTTGAAAAAACAAATTACAGGGAGCTATTTAAAATAACTTTTAATAACTCCCAGAGTGTTCTGAATCTAATATTTTTAAGTGAAAAAACCCAAGGTATCTAATTACTTGTTCCCAATTTTTTGTTTGTTTGTTTTTGTTGTCATTTTGTGATGTTGGAAATTGAACCCAGTGGCATTCTATAACTGAGCTATATTCCCAGCCATTTTAATTTTTATTTTGAAACAGGGTCTCACTAAATTGCCTAGGCTGGTCTTGAACTTGTGATTCTCCTGCCTTAGTCTTCTGAGTAGCTGGGATTACAGGCATGTGCCACCACATCTGGCTCAGTTTATTTTTTAAAAATCCATATATTTTCATAGAAGAATAAAACGCAATATACAAAAATACTAATAGTAGCTATACTCTTGGGAACACAGGGTTATATTTCTTGTTCTGCATTTTCTGTAATCAGCATGGATTGTCATTAAAATCAGTGAATACCTTTCAATAATTCAAACATTAAAAATCTTATACAATTAAAACTGTACAACCTCATTAAGACTAAACCAGATGAGTGATTCTCAGAGAGGTTATATCACCTTCATCAAGGGAAGCCAGTCTGGATTCCTACTGGTTTTCCCCTGACTCCAGAAGGATTCCTACCATAAGGAGGTACTGAAATGATGGGAGAAAGTGTCTCATATCTGTCAGGTATTTGGGGGTGCAGAAAAAGTAGGTCAAGACCCATTGCACAAGAGGTAGCATTATAGAGTAAGAAAGAGCAGAGACCTTAGAATCAGACAAACTTACTGAATCTCATGTCATCTCCTCCATCTTAGAGCATCTCTCCATTCAGAGCATATTTTCCAAATCAATCTATCTTCCTTCTTTCCTTCCTTTTTTTCTTCCTTTCTACCGGGAAATTGAACCCAGGGATGCTTTACCACTGAGCTATATCCTAGCATTTTTTTTTTTTTAAAGACAGGATCTCATTAGATTGAGAGGATTAAGGGAAATACTTTCTGTAGTGTCTAGAGCAGTGTTACATAATAAACCCAAATCAAGTGGTAGCACCTTTTCCCTTTTACTTCTCTAGTAGAAAAATCTGGAAAATTTGGCTGGGTACAGCATACATGCCTGTGATCCCAGCACCTCTGGCAGCTAAGGCAGAAGGATTGCAAGTTCAAGGCCAGCTTCAGAAATTTAGTCAGACCCTCAACAACTTAATGAGACCCTATTGTAAAAATAAAAAGACTAGGAATGTACTTAGTGGTGAAGTGCCCCTGAGTTCTACCCCAGTACAAAGAAAATGAATGAATGAATGAATGAATCAATCAATCAATCTGGAAAAATTAAATATGAAAATGGTTATCCATGGGTCCATATAACAGTCAATCAAGTATTCTGTAGTTTCAGGATGTTTCTTTCTAGTTTTTTTGAGGGGGAGGGTTTTGAACCTAAGGGTACTTTACCAATGAGCTACATCCCCTAGCCCCCTTTTTTTAATTTTGAGACAGGGTGTCACTAAGTTGCTGAGGCTGGCCTTGAATTTGGAATTCTCCTCCCTCAGCCTCCCTTGTCACTAGGATTACAGATGTCTGTTACTCTGCCCAGCTTCTATTCTTTTAATGATTATATTCATGGAGTGCCTGGTATTTTAGACATGTTTTCCCCTTCTTAGTACAGTATCCCAAAGCAGTCTACTTTGTTTTATAATCTCCTTGACTAGTGTCTCCAGGGGTGGCATAAAAGTTCATCAGATAATTTGGCCTAATTTATTTAACTTTTCTTCTAAGAATAGGTCTTTAGGTTGTCTCCAGGTCTTCACTATTGTAATGCAGTTGAACAACTGACTACATAAATATTTTTCATTATTATTCTTAGAAAAGTTGCTATGGCTTGACTAAGAGCTTAAGGTCCAAGGATTATTAAATTTAGGAAATGGTTCCAGTACCACTAAATAGTATTTACTGATATGGAATGACCTCCAAGTTATATTGTTAAATGAAAAAGCATGGTGCAGTACGCTTTATGGATGTGCTTTTTATTTATTTTTTTAAATATGGAACGCTTCATGAATTTGCGTGTCATCCTTGCACAGGGGCCATGCTAATCTTATCTGTATCGTTCCAATTTTAGTATATGTGCTGCCAAAGCGAGCACATGGATGTGCTTTTAACACAGACTAGGTCTGAGAAAGTAGAAAAGAAACTGGCTCAGAGCCACTGCCTCTGAGAAAGAACTGGGGGGGTCGTACAGCACAGGGTAGGTTTGGAAGCCTTGCATCTCATTATGAACCCTCTTTTACTATCTGAATTTTTGGTCATGTACATGTTTTAACAATTTTAAATATCTTGCAAAATTAAAAAAATATATTTTTAGTTGTAGATGGACACAGTATCTTTATTTATCATTATGTGTTGCTGAGGATTGAACTCAGGGCCTCACATATGCCGGGCGAACGCTCTTATCACTGAGCCACAATCCCAGCCCTAGCTTGCAAATATTTTGATGTTCATAATTTAAATCATATATGTATACAAATTATACAATTTTGGTAGGATTTTCCATTTTCAGAAAAGGTATAAGAGTAGTACAGAGAATTCTTGGCTTCCCTTCACCCAGATTTCCCAAATATTAATATTTTTAAAATATTTGGGGGGGGGGGCTAGGACTGTAGCTCAGTGGCAGAGTGCTTGTCTAACATGTGTGAGGCACTGGGTTCGATCTTCAACACCACATTAAAAAATAAATAAAATTAAGGTATGCTGTTCATCTACAACTACAAAAAAAAATTTTAAAAATAGTTTTTAAAGTACCACAAAAATATTTCTTTTGAAAGAATGGGCTTTAGCAGAGATAGGCCAGGAACTGTTAGGCCCATTTTGCATATGATGAAATAGAAACTCAAGAGAGATTTCTTTTTCCCTGAAGCAAGTTAGTAGCAGTGGTGGAGGTAGGCTAAAACCCAGGTCCTGTGACAACTTGGCTGTCATTTATATCTGTGATGGTGATGGAAATCATACCCAATCCAGTTTTGAATCGACAGATTTAACAGAATAGGATTGAAACCAGTTGAAATGGATTTCTCAGTTAAAGAGACTTCTTTTTTCTGAGGTTCATCCTTACCTCAGTCTGTTTTTGGAGTTCTGAAAATTCTGAGTAATGGTTGGCTCAGTCAGAGCAGTGACAAGATGTGAATAGTCCAGTCTTACATCTCAAACATTTGGGACCTGTTTCTCTTACCAGAACTGCTCCTGGAAGCCTCTAGGCCTCCTACAGCCAGAAGAGGTAGCCAGGAGCAATTTATAAGCACAATTCCTGCACTACCTCCAGTTCCTTCTGAGGTAAAATATCTGTTGAGGGTTTATAAAGTTTTTAAAACTTTGGAGTTAAAATGGTACCATAAAATTGTACCTTCTTTTTTCCACTAGAGGGCATTATTTCCTCACATTGTTTTCATCTCTAAAGTCAGAAATGGTCCTTTTGTCATTATCTTAAAAGCTTTATTATAATCACAGTAGCAGTACCTGTCAATATAGAGTAATCAAAAATACTCATAAGCAAAAAGAAGAAAAATTAAATATCTCTTCTTTTTATATATTAAAACTATTAATGCAGATTTCAGAGATTACAGCTGCTCTACTTTGTTACAACAGCTAGTGTGTGCCCTTCCAGATTTTTTTCTAATGGCTCTTCATTAAGCTTAAAAAATAAATTTATTTATTTGTTGAAGTGTAACATGATATAGAAGAGGGTACAAATCTTAAGTGAATAGTGATGAATTTCACAGAAGGAATATCGCCACCCAGATCAAGAAATAAAGCATTTAGGGGCTGGAGGTGTGGCTCAGTGGTAGAATGCTTACCTAGCACCTGTGAGGCACTGGGTTCGATCCCCAGCACCAGATAAAAATAAATAAATAAAATAAAGGTATTATGTCCATGTATAACTTAAGAAAATTTTTTTTTAAAGAAAACATTTAATAAAATATCTTCAAAGGCCTTTCTTGCTTCCTCACAGTCACTAGCCCCCTCTAAGATAATCACTATTTTGGCTTCTAACATGTTTTTTTTTTTTAATTGAATAAATGTAATCATTCAGTATATACTCTTGGTTTTGGCTCCTCCCCCTTCAATATTATGTTAGTAAGAATTTGTCCATGTTATTGTGTGTTGTAATAGTTATAATTTATTTTCTTTGCTGTATTTTATTATATGAATTTGTTACAATCTTATATGCTAGGGATTATCCAACTTTCTATTAAAGGTTCAGATAGTAAATATTTTAGACTTTGTGAGCAAGGCAGTATCTGTCAGAACTTTCCAACTCCTCCATTGCAGCTCACAAGCAGCTACAGTATGTAAGTGAATGGACATGGCTATGTTCCAGTGAAACTTAATTTACAAAAAATACTTTCTGGGCTAGATTTGGCAGTGGTTGGCAAGTTCTGCTTTTCTTTTTTCTTTTCTTTTCTTTTTCAGTACTGGGGATTGAACCCAGGACCTTGCATATGCTAGGCAAATGTACACTGAGCTACACCCCAGCCCCTTATTTTTTAAAAAAAGTAAAAATGCTATCATACTGTGAGATTAACTTTTTGAGATTTTATAAGTAGATGTTATAGCTCATCATTTCCCTGTGAAATAGGAATTCCAGGAAGTGAAATAACAGCTGGACACTCTTTTCTTCTTTATTTTAGTCTCTGGCAAATATAGATGAAGTTGTGAACAAAATTAGACTGAAAATAAGGTAAGTAACATCATACAATTGTCAATTAATGAAAAGTATGTTATTAATTTAGTTAATTACATTCCAAAAGTATACTTTTCTTTGAGACGACTGAAATTTCAAATTAAAAAAAATAATGATTTTTGTTTTATCTGAATGTCCATGAAAACCCCATTCTTTCTTTTTTTTTTTAAAGAGAGAGAGAGAGAATTTTAATATTTGTTTTTTAGTTTTCGGCGGACACAACATCTTTGTTTGTATGTGGTGCTGAGGATCGAACCTGGGCCACACACATGCCAGGCGAGCGTGCTACCGCTTGAGCCACATCCCCAGCTCCAAAAACCCCATTCTTGGACTGGGGATATTGCTCAGTTGATAGAGTGCTTGCCTCATCTGTACAAGGCCCTGGGTTCAATCCCCAGCACTACACACACACACACACACACACACACACACACAAACACACACACACACAAATTAAAAAAAAAAACAATAATTCATTCTTAGCCAGTCTTGAATTATTCATAAAAAATTAAGGAAGCTATAATAGAGTTTGCTTTTTAAAAAAAAGCATAGTAGTTAATAATAAAAGTTAATTATAAAACTTCTTATTTAAATGTTTTATTATTTATTTATTTATTTGTAGTACTGGGGTTTGAACCCGGGGGCACTCTGGTTCACCACTGAGCTATACCCTGGCCCTTTATAAATTTTTTTTTTTTTTTTTAAATCTTGAGACAGGGTCTTGCTAAGTTCCCAGGCTGGCATTGAACTTGTGATCCTCCTGCCTCAGCCCCCGAGTTGCTGGAATTACAAATATGCATCACAGCTCCTGACTGTTTTCAGTGGTTTTATTTCTCTAGTGGGTTTTCCTTTTTCTGTATTCCCAAGGGTCAGATATGAACCTAGGCTTACATGTGATACACATGGTTGGTTGCCTACTAGCTAATAATGTCAGATCTGCTTGACCTGGGTGGTGGCACAGGATTAAACATTGTGATTAACCCAAGATGTGATTGCTCAGGGTGGTCATTAGGTGTCCTTCCTGCTCAATAATCTTGTTCTGGCTTATCCGTGTCTGGGTTTACACATGGCAGGTACTTGATAAATGTCTGCTCATTGTATAAATAGATTCATTTCATTGCCTTAAATATAGTTTGGTTTTTGTGTCTGTTTTCAACTATTGAGGGAAAGGGTTCATCTTGAACCCAGGATATGAAATTTTTCTCTACGACCTTTGGTATTTGTGTGCAAGTCTCTGCCCCATGTGTGTGTTGTTGCATCCATATTTTAGGAAGCACAAAGAGCTTCCTATTGTTTTGTTGGGCTTCAGCAGTAACATTCTAGTAGAGACCACTAAGTTAGGGTTTGCATGGAAAATGAAAATTCCCTGGTGATTCAAAGATCACTTATGGACTAGGTATTTTCTTTCTTCTTCTTCTTCTTCTTCTTTTTTTTTTTTTTTTTTTTTTTTTTGTGCCCAGGATTGTACTCAACTACTAAGCCACATCCCGAGCCCTTTATTGTATTTTATTTAGAGACAGGGTCTCACTGAGTTGCTTAGTGCCTCACTAAGTTGCTGAGGCTGGCTTTGAACTTGAGATCCTTCTGCTCAGCCTGTTGAACTGCAGAGGAAAGAGGAGCAGGAAGCCATCAATCTCTCTCATACACATTGCATGATGGGGTACATAGGGTAAGCACAGATTTCACATATCACCTTGGCTCCTTGACTCTTTTAAGGTCACCAAAGAAAGGATTTTGTGTGTGGTAATTTGTATTTTTCTGGCTTCTTCCTATAGAGCTACTGCAACTTTATCATTCCTAATTTATTCCATGAAAAATAAAAAGGTTTTATTGGTTCTTTCAAGCAGCTCTGAAAAGTAAAAGTAGACTTTTTTTTTTTTTTTTGTACCAGCGATTGAACCCAGGGGTACTTAACCACTGAGCCACATCCCAAGCCATTTTTTTTTTTAATGTTTTTATTTTGAGACAGGCCCTGGCTAAGTCCTCAGGGTCTTTCTAAGTTACTGAGGGCTGGCCTTGAACTTGTGATTCCCCTGCCTCAGCCTCCTGAGTCACTGGCATTATAGATATGCACCACTGTGCCTGGTCTAAAAATTGCCATGTTTTTAAACAAAAAACTCATCAGTCTACGCTGGGGTTGGCTTTGCACTGTTGTTGCTGCCCCTTAGGTTCAAGTCCTCGTTTTTATTTCATTCACTCTTGTTTGATGTTCTGGATAAGTAGGTGCAATTTGTAGAAGCTGATGGATAAATTACCAAATTTTTTCTTATAGTTCACCTAAAGTAGAGATTTTTGAATAATTTATATCCTTTAACTTTTTTTGCTAGGAGACTGGATGACAATATTCGAACAGTTGTAAGAGGTCAGACAAATGTTGGGCAGGATGGAAGGCAAGTAAGTAATTTATTCCTCCATATTAATTATACTCCCTTAGATGGGGTAGAGGGAGGGGAGGGGAGGGAAGGGGGGGATAGGAAGGGGATAGGAAGGGCAGCAGAATACAACAGACACTAGTTTGGCAGTATGTATAAACGTGGCTGTATAATCAACGTGATCCTGCAATCTGTACACGTGGGAATAATAAGAATTCATACCCCATTTGAAACAAATGTAGGATATATGATATGTCAAGATCAGTATAATGTTTTGAGCAACCAATAAATTTCTGATGTTTAAAATAAAAAAAGAAAAAGGACAAAAATTATATACAGCAAAGTCACAGAAAAATCACAAGTAGCTGATAAACAAATGTAAAAATATGTTCAACTTCATCCATAAAGAAAAAAAAGAAAATTATACTCCCTTAATTTCTAGAAGACCCAACAATCAAGTGAACAAGATGTTGATCTGTTTGCAGAGCACTTTTTTATTGTTCTGTTCCATATACATCAGGAAATGTGCATGACTTATACGCCTGTTCCCTGCCGCATAGCAGGGGTAGGATGCCCAGATCAGCTTTGAGCTGTCACTCAGTGTCCCTTGGATCAGGATCATGTGTAGTAGCATAGCTCATTCAAGGCTAGGGACATGCAGGCTTAATGAGCAAATTGGTTTCCTTGTCTTTGACTTAGTACCCGATGTCTCTTTTATTTTGTGTACTATGGCTAAATAAGATGACTGCTTTTGTCTATCAGGTAAGTTGTTGGGGGTTTGTCGCTTCAAAAGATGGTAACCTGACACAGCTACAGTTCCTCATGCCTAGTTTTGTCAGAAGCAGGTAACTATGGATTCATTTCAGAGTTTTACAGTTCTTTTGGGATCTTAATAAAGAGAGGTATTGAGAGGGGAGAAAGGGAAAAGAAGGGTGTGGGGGAGGTATTCTTCAGTGATTGAGAGGCCAGATGTTATCTATTAGCCATGTTCCTTTTTATTTGGATTCTGTTCTTCTGTATAGGTATCGTATTTCAGAAATTACTGTCATAACAGAAATGCTGAGCATGCCTTTCTAGCCTTCCTCTCCACAGCGCCTGGTCCTGCCTCTTCAGTGCTTGTTTAGTTCAGTCAGGAGAGCGCTATTATGCATAGCCTTGGTCCTTTTATCTCTTCTATTAGACATTTTTTAGTCCAATTAATTCCTGAAAATGTTCGTTATGCTTGCCCACATTTAGTGTGGGTAAGGGGAGGGTGTAATCTTACTTAGAAATTTCCTGATCTTTGATATTTCTGTTTCCCCTGCTACTGGCTCCACAGGTGTTATGAGTCCTTTCTTCTCCAATTTCAGTTGTATTCATCTTTCTGTTTTCCCACACTTTATGGCTTCTCCCCCACTCTTAACAATCTTCTTTTGTTGGCCTATTTGTAAGTCATCTGTCTTCCTGTTATCATAATCAGTATTTGCTTGAAGACATGCTAGGTTCTTAAAACCAATCCTATTTCCTGGACTTTTTTTTTTTTTGGCAGAGGGGTATCAGGGATTGAACTCAGGGGCACTAGATTACTGAGCCACATCCCCAGCTCTTTTTTGTATTTTATTTAGAGACAGGGTCCCACTGAGTTGCTTAGTGCCTTGCTTTTTGCTGAGGCTGGCTTTGAACTTGCGATCCTCCTGCCTCAGCCTCCCAAGCTGCTGGGATTACAGGTATGCACCACTGTGCCGGGCTTCCGGACTTTTGTATGGTCTTAGCCCTTATTGCTTTGTTTCTGCTTTCTGAGGTAAGAAGTACTGCTTCTCTGGCAGAATAGGCCCATGCAAACTGGGCCCTCAGAGATAATGAAGAGGAACAGGGTAACCTACAAACACTCTACACTGATTAACTTTTCTTTTTCTTTTTTAAAGAGAGAGTGAGAGAGAGCGATAGAGAGAGAAAATTTATTAATATTTATTTTTCAGTTTTTGGCAGACACAACATCTTTGTTTGTATGTGGTGCTGAGGATCGAACCTGGGCCGCACGCATGCCAGGCGAACCCGCCACCACTCGAGCCACATCCCCAGCCCCCTGATTAACTTCTCTAACGTGTCTAGTCATGTCATTTGCCTCTTCAGAAACCTCAGTGCCTCTAGCTTACTAAATGAAGTAAATCCAAGTTTCTGTGCTTTATATTCAAGGCTTCAGTCTCCATTTCTGATTTTGTCTGTCCTTATATTCCATACATACTGAAGACTTGGTGCCCTGCAAGCATGCTCTGCGCTTTCTGGGCCTATGCTTACGTATTTCTTTGGGCCTGAAATGTCTTTTCTTCTCTTTCTTTCTTCCAATAGCTACATTTCAAAATCTTACCCATCTAAGGGCTGGCTTAAATAATCTTTCCTTTGTGATATGCTTACCTCATCTGGGTAACATCAAAGGAATCAGAATTTTAGAGCTCAAAGGGACTCTGAATTCATCTGGCTTACTCCTCTCATTCTACAAAGGAGAAGATTGATCCCAGTATTCCTCATTCAGATGTGTGTTCTGTCTGTCCCAGAATTCCCACAGTCTTCTGCTTATGCTTTGTCTTGGGTTGCGTGGTCTCCCTTAACTTACTGGTAAATACGTTTTGTCCCCTTGATTAGTTTTTAAGCTTCATGAAGGTAAGAACTACATCTTTCTCATCTTCATATTTTAGTCCCCATAGTCCACGTGCAACATTTTATTTAGCTGTAATGAATATTTGGTGTGTGTATGATTGTTGATTACAAATAAACAAAAGTTCTTGACCATAAAAACATCATTTTAATCAGTTTTTGAGTATTCCTTTATTTTTTTTAAAGAGAGAGAGAGAATTTTTAATATTTATTTTTAGTTTTCGGTGGACACAACATTTTATTTGTATGTGGTGCTGAGGATCAAACCCAGCGCCGCGCGCATGCCAGGCAAACATGCTACCGCTTGAGCCACATCCCTAGCCCTATTGAGTATTCCTTTATAGTGGTTGAAAGCTTGGTTCTTGCATGAGATTTTTATTTCTTTGCCGTGTTGGGGTTTGAACCCAAGGCCTTATGTTCTACTGCTGAGCTATACCCCTGCCCAGATTCATGTATGAATAGTCCCAGTATACTACTATTTGGAATAGCACTACTGTTTAGTGTGATTCAATCTTCACTTGGAATAGCTCACTAGAAACTTTTAAATACTCAAGAGAGTCACAGGTATTTAAAACTCCAGGAATGTGAAAATAAAGCAGATGATTCATCATGACTTTTGGTGGGTCATGGTATGTGAATATACATCTTTTAGTTATTTACATTTTAAGCTGGGGGTCACAAACTCAATTTGGGGAGTCAGGCCCAGAAGTAGGTGGGCTGCAGGAATGTCGGTACTCCCCACCTTCATATGGTAATGGGTTACAAGTTACTACAGCAGAGCAGGTCATATTTCAGAGAGCAAGAGCACATTTTCAAGAATGTTTAGATAGCATTTCAATCTGTGATGGAATTTTGTATTCGTCTCCTTAGAATCCAGACAGAGAGGAAGCCCAGAAGAAATAATTGCTTTTCCTGTCATCCCCTCCATCTGTCTTTTCCAACAGTTTGTAATGCAAGCTGAAGTTGAGACTTTTTTTTCCAGGGAGCTTTTAAATCCTGTCCTTGTCAACTCCTAAGCATGAAAGCTTTACTCTCCAGCTTTGGCTGGCAGTTGTTTTGCCGAAGGGAGTCTCTATTTGACTGGCACAGGCTTGAGAGAATTATGGATGTTCCAAAATATTGAGTTTTATAGGTCAAGAGGCCCCACGTTCCCCTCTTCCCTGGAACACAGGAAAAGTTCGCTTTCAGAACTCGTTTTCTATGCTTCTGAGGAACACTCAGGAGGAGAGCAGCAGTATGGACAATAACGAGTTTTCCTTTCATAAATTTCATCTCGATCACATTCAAGTTGAATAGATGTGCTTTCTCAATCTGTGCAAATAAGGGGAAAGTGTTTACTTCACGTTTGTGGTGTCTTAAAATACATTTTTAACAGAAGAGTTTTAAAAGAGTTCTTTGTAAAAATTCCTTGGGAGCAAGGGATGTTCTAGAAATTGAAGACACAGTGAGGCCATTTCTTTACTTCCTAACAATTTTCCGGAACCCCAACTTGCATGGTTAGCACTGTGCTAAACATTTTGGAGAATTCTTTGCTTGTTGACCACCTCCTATGTGGGCCAATTTGAACTAGTCTTGTCTGTGACCTCTTTTAACCAGACGGTGATGCTTTTACAAAGTTAATATGGCATGGAGTCCTCCCCATTTTTATCTGTTGAAATCATCAATCCAAAGCTTTAATTAAATACCAACATGTTTGAAAGTTGGTGGATAAAATGAGTCAATTCAGCAAGTACATGATTTGATATGAAATTTATGCAGCTTCCCAGTAATTAAAATGGACAGCTTGAATGTAGGTGGAAAGGGAGGTGAATAGAAGAACAGGTTAGAGAAGGAAAAAGCTGGCATGTGAAATTGCAAGAGTAGCCAAACCTTGACCAGTTCCCAGTGTTCTCACTGAGAATCACCAAGACAGATCAGCCACTGGGTTTCTGTATCTTGAATGGAGCTTGGATGCAATGGGGCTGTTTCTTTGGTCAGAGTAAGGTGTGGGAGGGGAAGAGAATTATTATTGCCCTCTCCAGCTCTGATCACTAAAAGTTTGATTTGGAAGAAGCTTCAGATAATTGTAGTGCGAGATGCCACCTAGTTTGGGAATTCTTTATATAACATCCCCATCTATGACATTGCATCCTTACAATGATGGGAAGCTCCTGACTTCATTGACCCACACTGAATAGGACAAACTCTTCCAGTTTTGTACAGATTTAATTATAAGAAACTTTCTTAGACTGAACTGAAATAGTAAAATAGACTTCATTGTAGCTCCTCATTGATTTAATTTTGCCAGCTGGACCAGTGTAAGCCTAATCCCTTTTCCTTATTACAGCTTCTGAAATTTAAAATGGTTATTATGTTCCTTTCTTACTGTTTCTTTTCTAGCCCAGCCATTCTAAGTTTTCTGAACTTTATGATGTAATTTCCAGCTCCTTTATCATCCTGATAGCTTTGCTTTGGTTAGAAATTTGTCCGCTTGCCTCTTAAAATGTGGTTCCCAGGAGTAGACATACCATGGGAACATACAGAGGGACAGTTTGCCTCCTTGTTCTAGACTGGAATCATTCAGGGGCCTGTCAGTTCCCTGAAATTAATTGTAAATATTTGTATGGATAGCCATATTTCTGGAGAGAAGACTCATTGGTTTATTTATTTATTTTTTTAAGATTCTCTATGGAGTCTATAACTGTTCAAAAGTTCAGAGCCACTAATGTATTCTTCCATTATCTTGGATTTGGTGAAACTTTTGGCAGCTGTATCACACCATGGGCTTCTGAAGAGTTGGCAGTCCCCTTAAGCCCCCCAGGTAAAGAGTTGCAAATGGATGTCCTCAGAGGAAAAAAGAAAACTTAAATGGCTTAAGCAGGCTGCCATACAATCCTTATGCCTTCGTCCTTGGTGTGAATTCTCTGTCTGAAGGGGACAGCCATACGTAAATTCTAACCATTCCTTGTCATGTCTGAATACAGACCTGGAGTTTCCAATTCTATCAGTTTTTCTAGAGAAGCCAGAAATCTGGATTTTTATGTGCCTCTCCCAATTTTTAAATGTTGGCTTCATGTTTTTCACAAACACTGCAAAAGCCAAACAAAACACATCTGTGAGCCAATGGTTTGCAATACTGCCCCAAGTTTTTTTCATATGAACTTCATTTAAACTTTCTCCTCTTCTATTTGTGCAAGAGATTTTTTTTTTAAATAAGTGCCAGACTTTATGTGTCTCACCCTTGGTTTTACCTTGCTAATTTTGCTTGATTGCTCCAACCTGTTGAGACCTTTTGAATCTGTGATGACCTCCCCATTTTAGCAGATTTTCCAGACATGCTCTTCAATGTCTTGATTTGACTTCTAGATAAAAAGGTGAAGTGGATGGATTCAGAGCCATGTGGCATGCCATTAGGGACTTCTTGTTCTCTTCCCCTCATTCTGACTTTAATACAAAGTGCCAGGCCCCGAAAACACAGGATTTCCACCTGTCCCCAGTTATTATCCAGAATAATTTTTCTTCATCTTTTTGTCTTACTTTTCTCTAGAAAAGGCAGCTGTTAATATTTGCCTGCTTCATTCTTCATGGAGATATCATAAAGATTTATTAACTAAATCAGCAAAGCATGTTGCCTTTCACGGAGAAAACATTCCTTGATTTTCATCATAAAAATTAGCACATCATCTAATTCAAGCATTAGAATGAAAATAGCATTCTCCAAACTCTCAACTAGGTGGGTGATGGTACTTGACAGCATAAGCATCATCTTCACCGCGTGGGATTAGGAATTCATTGTTATCAGCTGAGTTGTAGGAAGGTTTGTATTCTTGCCCTTCATCATTTTAAATGTATCCTTTTTCTCATTCTCTCTTGGGAAGAAAGTGAAGCCCACTGACTGATGAAAATAAAGAAAACAGAGGCATTAGTCTTGAAAGCACCGTAGTTTGGGGAAAAAAAGATTGCCACTTACTTTTTACTCCTAACACATACTGTCTTGAAAATGATTGAGTTTTTAAAGCATAAGTTCACATTTTCCCATTAGTGGTTGAAAATGATCAGAAGTTTTTTTGGTTGGTTGTTTTTTTTTTTCTTTTTTTGGGGTGCGATGGGATAGGGAACCGGGTCTCCCTGTGTTGCCCAGGCTGGCCTTGAACTCTCTGGTCTCAAGTGATCCTCTTGCCTTAGCCTCCAGAGTAGCTGGAACTATAGGTGTGTGTCACCACATCCAGCTTGTTTCTTTCTTTTTTCTTTTCTTTTGTCTTTTTCTCCTTTTTCCCTCCTCCCACTCCTCGTATTATTCCTCTTACCTTCAAACAACAGTAAACTTCAGAAACTCAGAAATTGCTTCATTCTGGGTGTAACCTGGGAGTGCAGAGAGCACTGGGGTAGGTGGAGCAGCCCTGGAGTCAGCCTAGGCGCTCAGCCTTCTGCAGGAGCAGTGCCCCTGGTTTTGATTGGGCCCTACCACCATTCCTTAGCCAGGATTTTGGGTGTAGAGGTCTTTATTTGACATGTTAAATTCAAGTGAATGATCTGTTTTGCCCACTTCTTGAGTGCCACTGACTGTAGTTGAGGTAACAACTGGTAACATGTATACTCAACTGTTTAGCACTGCCATGTGACCGGGTTCATCTGACCACCATGCTTCATCCTGCTATTGCATGTGAGCCTTGATAGCGTTTTTTTGGCAGACACACATCTGCTGTTTGTTTGAAACTCTTTACTACTTGTCTTCTAAAATTCCTCATTTTTAGACAACCTATAAAGAATCAACTTATCTTCTCTCTCCTCTATACACAATGAAGGAGACTGAACATTTTTTTAATTCTCAAGTAATTGAGGTGATTGAACAGTGTTACTAATGTAATATCATATGGCAGCCTGGTCAAATGGAAAAACTTGTGCTTTGAATTCTTGGCTCTGCTGTTTTCTGTTTACCTTGGACAAGTGACTTAACTTCTCTGAGCCTCAGATTCTTCACCTATGCCATGGAAGTAATAATACCTACTCCAGGATGGTGCGAATTAGAATTATTATACTTTAGACATCAGGGACAATAACAGGCTCACTCATACTTAGTAAATAGTAGTAATATTGTTGCTGCTGCTGCTGCTGCTGGTTATGATATAAGCCAATTTTGTGCATCCAGGCATTTGTCAGGTCCCTGTGACTTTTCCACCAGTTCCTCTCCTTTTCATCCTGACTGCCCTGCTTTCAAGCACCTCCAGGTTTGCTTGCTCCCACTAATTTGAGCCTCTTTATTGCCTCAGTATGCTGTCCTCTGAGAATGAAAACATGTTCTGTGATTATAGTTATATCTCCCATTTACTGAATCAATTTTAGTAAGTGTAGATTCTTGAAAATAATTTCACTCAGATGTTTAAGTTTAGTCATCCTTTCTAAATATCTGCTTTTATTTTCTTTGCATCCATAATGTATTTTCTCCTCACCCCTTAGATTAAACTAGCCAGAATTTCTTTAGGCCTTTTCAAGAGACTTGTACCTAGATTTATTTATTTATCAACTCTACTCTTTTCCTCTTCCTGTTCATTATTTTATACTTTTATCCTTAATACTTCTTTCTTCCCTGTATTCTTTGAGTTTCTTTTAATACTTAAGCGTACCTTTTGTGTTCTTATTTTCAAATAACATAAGGTATGCTTATCTCTGAAGACTCTGGCTATATAGTTTTTATTTCACCTAAGAACTTTTTACCCAATTTTGTTTACTAAATATGGCATTTTTTTGCTTATTTGTTTATTAAATATGGCATTTTTTGCCTTTATGCATAAAATTGGTAACACATTTTTAATTGCTTTATTGAGATATAACTCACAGCTTAATCTGAATCTAAGTATACTATTCAATGTCTTGTTATACATTATTAATTTTTTAAAAATTGCATAAAATATATGTACAATAAAATTTACCATTTCAACCATCTTTATATACAGTGGCATTAATTACATTCACAATATTGGACAATTGTCACTGCTTCTGTTTCTGAAATTTTTATCATTCCAGACAGAAACTCTGTAACCATTAAGCAACATCTCTCCCAGCTTCCTGTAACCTCTAATTTACCTTTTATCCCTATGAATTGGCCTGTTTTTCTAGATATTTTGTATAAATGGTGTCCAACAATATTTGACCTTTTGTTTCTAGCATCCTTCCCTTGTTATGTCCTCAAGGTCCATCCATGTTGTAGCATGTTTTGGAACATTGTTCCTTTTTATGACTGCAGAATATTACGTTGTTTGGGTTTAGTGCATTTCATTTTTCCATCCATCTAGGACTTGTGGGTTGTTTGCACCTTTTGGCTATTGTGAACAACATTGGTTACAAATGTATTTGAGTCCCTGCTTTTGGTTCTTTTCACTGAATGTTTAGACATGTAATTGTTGTGAGCCTTGATATACCTTTTGGCTATTGTGAACAACATTGTTTACAATGTGATAATTTTTAGTCATTTTAATGTTTAATCTCCTATGGCTCAGGCCTGTAATCCCTGCAGCTCAGAAGGATTGGGAGTTCAAAGCCAGCCTCAGCAACTTATCAAGGCCCTAAGCAACTTAACAAGACCCTGTCCCTAAAATAAAATTTAAAAAAAATCAAGTATTTTAATGTTAGATTTTTTTAATATTTATTTTTTAGTTGTAGTTGGATACAATATCTTTATATTATTTATTTATTTTTATGGGGTGCTGAGGATCGAACCCAGGGCCTCACACATGCTAGGCAAGCGCTGTACTGCTGAGCCACAACCCCAGCCCAAAATAAAATATTTCTAAAAAGGGGTCTGGGGATGTGGCTCATTGGTAAAGTGCCCCTGGGTTCAATCCCTGGTACCAAACAACAACAACAACAAGAAAAGAAAAATGAAAGAAACAAATTTTTTAAAAAAATTTATTCTCTTTGGAAATATTGTTTCCATATTGTTTTAAACTTTAATAAGTTTATCTTTTTCAGTAAACATAGAATACCTTAACATAAGCCTGCTTCCTATTTTATCTTCATTTAATCTGTGTAGACTATGTGTTTCAGATTCATTTAATCTGTGCAGACTATGTATTTCAGATAAGCTAGAGAATCTTTAATTTTAGTGTTCCATGCCTATTAACAAAGATACTCTCCCCACACCAAATAAAGCTACTTTGAATTTTTCTTTTATTTAGTTGACAATTCCAACAGTTAGACTATTTCCTTCCTGTCCTTAGAAACGTAAGTCCCAATTGTCTGTAACAGGATTATTGAAAATAGCTTTAGGAAAACAGTGTGCCAAGAAGGAACACTGAAGTTTATTATTCTTCTGAGCCATCTCCATATAAATTGGCACTTGTTAGGAGCCAGGAAAGGAAGGTCAAGCATAATTTTTGCCATCTCCTTGTTTCCATGTTAATGGCAGTCACAAGTTTTAACTGGAGTCTCAGCATCTGAAGAGGAAAATGCCATTCATCACTACTGTAACTGCTCTGGCTATTACCCAGGTCACTCTTGCTTTTGATTGCTGGTAGAGATTTTTGTAAGGAAAATTCCATCCTCAGTTGGAGGTTGTGCATTAGAAAAATTGCAGTATTTCTGCTGACAGGGCAAAGCTTTCCTGGATTTCAAGTCCTTGACACAAGAAGTCATTCAGATATGTGAGAACAGTGGATGGGAATTTGAAACTCTGTCTTCATGTAAGAGGTTGGCCTCCCTTTTCCTCTTCCCTCTTTTAAATCCATGGAAATATAGTATTTTAAACAGCATGAATTCAGTACTGTGGTTGTTCTGTCAGCATTTCCATTAATAACTCCCTATTTTCAGAAGTCTGTAATAAAGCTATAAAATTTCCTTTGCTCTAATTGGACTCCCAGGTCTCCTCTGGAAGGAGATTAATTTTGCAAAACCAGGGATAATGCTTTTTTAGTCTGTTTTGGTTTGGTGTTTTGTAGTCATCTAGATTAAAGTTTTAAAGTGCACAAGAAACTTATCATCTTCCATAAAGTATTGGATAACAGGCCAGGATTCTAATTTATATTTCCCTATTGTATTGTTGACTGTGAAAAGATGCTGAGTTCATCACTAGATATCATAATATCTAGAACATGGATGTTAGGCAAAATATATTAGTGTCACTTTCATAATAGCTCACGATTAGAAGGGAGACATTTCTTCTGCAGATGTTTCTACTGACAAATTTGATGACCCAGTATTGTCTTTTATAAAGTGGAAGAAGAGGTGAATTGAGTAGTGTTTAATCCAAATCAGACCTGATTACTCACCCTTGTCTCCTTATTATACTTGAACTTTGTTCCCAGTCACATGAAAGGATAGTTTACAATTATTCCTGTTATAACATCATTATAATTAGGCCAAATTCTGCTTCTGTTAAGAAATATATACTTTTTCTTTATTTCATTGCATACTTAGAGATTAGGAGATTCTGGTAATTAAATCAGTATCTTGTGCACAGGTTCCAGTACCACTTGTTAGCCTTGGAGTTTCCCAGATCTTTAGAACTAAGAATGTATTGTTTTAAGGTTAACATGTCTCTTGTTATAGTAGTCATCTTGCCACACTGAGAATTGAATCCAGGGATGTTCTGACACTGAGCTACACCCCTAGCCTTTTTTTTTTTTTAATATTTTTTTTTTTTAGGTGTAGATGGATAAAACACAATGCCTTTATTTTTATGTGGTGCTGAGGATCGAACCCGGTCCCGCCTGTGCTAGGCGAGCACTCTACCGCTGAGCCACAATCCCAGCCCCACACCCTTAGCCTTTTAAATTTTGAGACAAGGTCTCATTAAGTTGCTGAGGCTGTTCCTCAAAGTTGTGATCCTCCTGCTTCAGCTTCCCAAGTCTCTGGGATTACAGGCATGTGCCACTGCACATAGCTAAGGCTAATATTTTTTTTTGTGATTAATTCACTGTAAGCAAAGATACATTCTGAGTTGTTTTTGCAGAACATACATTTTGAGTTATTTGTCCAGACTAAAATACTAATGTTTTATTATACTACATTTATATTAATGTATAAATGTTTACCTTGCATTCTCCCTAATATTGTTACATATATCATGACTTGATCCTGTGGATACGTGAATCAGGCCATGTAGACGGCATTCTCCCTGTGTTGTAGATGAAGGAATAGGCTCAGATAATATGTTCTGTGACTTTCCCAAAGTCACACTTAGTGAATCAATCACAATTCACAGGTTTTCTGATTCTCCCAGCATGCCACAAACTTGTCTACACCAAAATCTCTTTTCAGACAGTGACAGATGTTTATAAATAGGTTTGAGAGCCACTTTTTCTCACTGCAGAGCCTGAAAAATTAACTGGTTCACAGGGGAATCCAAACAATGGCAGTGACCCTGGCCTTGCTCACTAGCTGGTCTCTCTCAGCATAATGAAGAAACCAGACTGAGAGAAGCAGCCAAGGGTGAAAAGAGAGCTGTGTCCACTGCATACTTGTGGTGCTGCAAATCCAGGAATGATTGAGATCCTGAAGAGAATAAGTGAAATAGGAAAAGATCAGATTCTTCTGAGAAAGCTCCGAGGGGATCCCATGGCCAACAGGACATTGGTACAGAAGGTATCTCTAAAAGTTAACTGAGGAACATTTAGATATCACCACAAAAGAGTGTTTTCTCCTGAATGAAGACCCGTAATATAGATTAGAGTAAGTGACTAAAATTAGAAGTAATAGTAAGATATGGGGAATTAGTATGAAGTAAGTAACCTCAAACTTGGCAGTTGGGAGGCTTAGCTATTTGTGGGAAGTAGTCCTTTGTTAAACTTGGACAAGTTGTTCCTTTAAATGTGCCCCATTTCCCCGTATTGGATTTCTGTGCCTTTTATTCAGCAAAAGCAGCTGAGCCTTTGCTTAAATATTTCCTCCTCTTTTGCCATGTGGAACTGCTGCTTTAAACGCACTCCTCCTCCAGGGTTACATTTCATTAAGGGAGCTGTGCAGGAATGCCTCCACCACTCCCAGCTATTTCAGGGTGAGCATGTTTTAGCTATGGGTGATAACAGATATAAGCAGAACTTTAAAATGTAAATGTTTAGTCTTGTTTGGGCAAGGCTGAATGTGTGTCTCTGCCTCATCTTGTGATTTTAACTTCTGGCTTGTCTCCTAAAAACAATAAAAAATGAGCTTTTTGATTCACATTTTCAGTGGATGTGGTTTACAGAAATCATAAATAAAAGTAACTTATGTGGAACAGAGCATTTTAACAAATAAGGTGAGAATTACTCCCTTTGCTCCTTACATTCTTTTGGTTCACAAACTTGGAAAGAAATCTGTGCTTTAAATAAAGCACCTTTATACCCAAGATTTCTGAATGGGCTATGAAAGAGTTAGTGTTAACACCAGTGATTCTCCTCTGATAGGCACCTATTTGGCATCTGACCAAGGCTGCCAGACCCAGAAGGTGCTTGGTGTGTTCTTGGATGCAAGGAAGCATGGTGTTATACATGTGCTGCCATCCATGGCTGTGAGACTCCTGTAGCCTCTACTACTGTTTGGCATCATTGTGGGAACGGGCTGCATTGATACTGTTGCTGCTCCAGCTACAGGTGCCCTGTTTCCATAGCAGCAGCTCACAGTGGTGCCAGGGTGGCCAGCAGCATCAGAAGGGACTTTTCATAAAGATAGGCTACTTAGCCCTAGGTGTCTACCGTTAGTAGATACCATTAGGGCCTCTGATTAGGGCTCATCAGATGTAGTAGCCCTCATCAGTGTTTCTGCTCTCTTGACGATTTTCTGGGTTTACCAAAGGATGCTGAATGATTCTTAATTCATACCTCTTTGTATCATTTTCATCTTACAGTTACTTATATTTCTTACACGTTTCCTTATAAGTTCTTTAAAGACAGTTCCCCTATGTAGCAATCTTTTTCTTCAGTATCTAACACAAGTACATTTAGTAGGCATTCACTTTCTATTGTGGGAATGAGCAAAAGATTTAAACTTTTTCTGGAGCATCTTTGATTTTCAGTGTGATTTGAGGATGCCATTCTTCCAAACATGCCTGCAGATAGTGAAATTTACCAGCTTATTTATGAAGCTCATTTATAAAAAGTTGAATCAACAACCTCTGAATTTTAGAGCTATGGTCTAATGTGAAATATTACATTCTGCGTAAGAGATCTGGTAATGATATTAATCATTGCCACTTAGCAGTCCCTCCTGTGAGCATTGATTGTGCTTTATTTTGTCAAGATTCTCTTGGTTGCAAGGGCAAAATCGCAATTTAGATGTCTTAAGCAGTTGGTACAGTGGCACATGCCTATAATCCTAGCAGCATGGGAGGCTGAGATAGGAGGATCACAAGTTCAAGGACAGCCTTAGCAATTCAGTGAGGCCCTAAGCAACTTAGTGGGACCCTGTCTCCAAATAAATAAAAAACAAAAAAGGGCTGGGGATTTGGCTCAGTGTCGGGTTTCTGTTCTCGCGACTAAAAGGCTCAGGGTTTACTCTAGTTAAACTGGGCTAACTGGGCTTCACGAAATAACCACACAAGAGACACAAATACCTTTTTCTTTGGGGTTGCTGTGACGGCTCCTCTGACCTTAAGGGTCCACAGAAAGAGAGAGAGAGAGAGAGAGCACGTGCTGACCCCTTTTATTGAGGAGAAGCTATTCAAAAGAGGCAAACGGTCAGGTTTCAGGGGGCTGAGTCTATCTTCATGATGTCCACTGTCAGCAGGTTGACTGACACCTGGGTAGGCCACACCCAAGGGCACAGTAAGAGGAGGGGACACACACAAGGCACTTCCATGGAAGATTCTATCCTAAACAGGGCAAGGGGTTATATTACAAAGGAACAGGTGAGCATAGCTTCACCCATGGGGCTGTAGCAAGACATACCCATTTCTGTGACTGAGCGCCTCAGCACCCAGCTGGGGAGTGTAACTCAGTCACCCGTAAGGTTGGCCTCCCACATATTCCCCCTTTCTTAATATTAAAAAAAAGGATGTAACTGGGAAATTTTTTTTCAGTCACTTGGCTCTTGGTCCAAGGTCATCACAATCTGCTATCGAAACACAAAAAGAATTAGTAGAAAACGTATTATCTTCATAACAGTCAACACAATAATATGGATTATTATTACCTTGCCAAACACTCATTAGAAGATTTTTAATCTTTTCCCAATTTTATTGGGACGCATTGTTTTGGCCATAGTAACAGACATTTTCATTGCCATGGCATTTAGGCCTCTTTATAAACCATAGAGCAAAGGGCTCACTCACATTATTCATTACATTGTCTTTTAGAACATCATTACTTAGTTCTCATCCTTCCATCAGCACTTATCTGACCATGAAGGAAGTTGGATGTAATTTAAGTCAAACATTAGACATAGCCACAAAGGCCGAAATTGAATAAGCAAGGAATAATATTTAAAGTAGTCACTTTAGGGATTATGAGACCAGCAGTTTGTCTAGGTCTGGTTAATAGACATATGCCTGTTTCAAAGCCTGAATATTAACTTTAGTATATTATAGTTCTGACATATTAGCTGGCAATAATTAATGAGGCAATAAGTTGTATTTTTATAGGCTACAGGATATTTATCATTTTTTCTCTTCACACTCATATTTAAGGAGTTAATTAGGTCTGTCAGTAATACAAATACCCTTGGAAAAATTTATTTTAATAATCTTTCCAACAATTATCCATAAAGGTAAATGTAGTCTTAGTCACTAAAGTCCAGCATAATTGGCTGGCTTGGGTTTTTTTATCTGCTGTCTAGCATAAGTTTCTGTGTGGTCAATTTGTTGCTCGGCTATTTGGGTTAAATCTCCAGATTTTATACTGTAAATAAATAAATATCCTAAGCAAAAAGGGATTATTTGGAAAGATACTATTGTGTCTTGATTTGAAGGAAGTTGAACAATCTAGCTGTGGGAAGAGGAGTGTCTCAACTGAACTTGTTATGCAGCTGCAGCCCAGGAATGAAGCACTACTTCATATCAGCTAAGTCTGTACCTCTTTATGGGCTGCATAAGCTGGAGACCAGCTTCCTCCTGTTCCTGGGGAACCTCATTGCTATCTAACTCAGATAGATGAACCCTCTTCTACTACCAGATAGATGAACCCTCTTTCCCAATCCAGGTCTGTAAATATCACAGGAAAACTCTGATTGGCCCAGCTTGAGCCTTCTCTGCCGTTTGGACAGTGGACTCTAAAGGAAACATTGAGAAAAGATTGGCTGGGGGAGAAAGAATACTGGGCCAACAATTCCAAAGGTGTTCACTCCCTAGCCCTGTGTTCCTTCCTAAACAGAATGTTTTTGATATAGGTGATGTTATTTTCTGTTCTAGAAATTATGAAACTGTCCCTCTAGAAGGTTAGTGGTTTAACAGAGATCATACTATTCAATGGCAAGGCCAAGCATCAAATCCCAATGCTAAAAAACTCTTGCTTTAACTAATACAGTGCATTGTTTTCCATGCAATAAATAGAAAAGAAAAGAACTAGCAGGTAGATGGGAAGGTGGAAAATAGAAATGATAACAGAGTGATGAAAAATTTGTAAGTTTCTTCCTAGTAACCTTGGATTTAGCATCTGTTTTTTTTTTTCAAAGAACAGTCTAAAGCCATACCAGTTCTTCTGAAAATGAACAACGTTTTCTCCTTCCTGCAGTGAAAACAAATAGGATCTCAGTTTAAAATCTCTGAAAGACTGCCTGAATAAAGCAATATAAAGGCACAGAATAAGGCAATATAATTCTCTGATAGAGCAAACTTCAAAATTAGATGCATTTTAAGACTAGAGGCAATGTTGATTTCTTAAAGCATTTCCATTGGTTCAGAGCCCCTTTATCTACACAGGAGGCTAACAATAGGTCTTCAGAAAATAAAAGTATGGAGGGGAGAAGAAAGCAGTAGAGCCTGGGCCAGATCCCATACTGCTTATCTTCTTTGAACATGATCTAGTGTGGCTTGGGAGCCTGTTCAGAGGCTCCTTCAGAAGGCAAGGAAAATTAAGAGTAAGGGATACACTGAATGATGCACAGAAAAAATAGGTATTGTAATTGGTTTTGCTGAGACTTGGAAGCTAGCTCAGTGGGTTGCTTTTCATATCCTGAATGTAGACTTTGAGTTAAAGAGGGCCACCATAGAAAGTGCTGCCTAATAACACCCTCAGATGCAGGCTGCAGCCACACATCGGTGCATGATTCAGAAAGTCCACGTAGAGGGAGAAATTCAGAGTAGATTGAAAGCAGATATTTTGGGGCAATTAGTTCTGTTTTTAGTCCACATCTAGTTTGGAATGGAAAGTAGCTACATTTTATTTTAAAGAGTGTCTAGGGACAATGCCAGAATCAATCTTTCAGCACATTTTCTGATTACCCAGGTAGTAAAAGTATTTTAGTATTTTTTAAAAATAAAATCCTTTTATAGTTCTTGTGATTCTTCCAATTACAAAATGTTCTTCTCTGTGTTATTGATTATTAGAGGTTAGATATCAAAATTAGGGTGTCTATGAGAATGGACTTTCTTGATAGAATGAATGCTTCAAGGAACTTTTTGACTCTGGAAAATGAATTATATTAAATTTCACCAACTTTAGTACATTGTTATAAAAAGCAAAAGTATTCCAGCCTGAAAAAAAAAATCTGTAATCTGGCAGACTGTTTATCTTTCTTAAAGACTATGAAATGTAAGATTGTGTGAGTCTTATTTGTTTGCTGGAGGAAAAAAGTGCTACTTTCAGTGGAGACAGTTCTGGTAGGATGCCAGATTGAGAATAAGGGGGGAACAGAGATAGAACTCTTTCCCTTAGGAAGGATGGTGTGTCCTTATTTAGACTTAGAAATCTAAGTATAGACCTTAGCCCTTTTTCTGCCTTCCTGGCTGAATGTCATGTGTTCGGGGTGTTTGGCTATGTCAGCACGTCACTATAACATGACATGACCTGCAATATCACAGAATTTTATGCAAGCCATGCCCAAGAAGGTCAGTCTTTTCTAGTGGTCATTGGCCTGCAAGGTCTCCAAGGTACTTTTTCATATAACCCAACAGTTTTTAGAAGTGTTCAGTGGGTTTAGAATTTACTGACCCCCTTGGAGCATCTAGGGCATTAGACTCCATGTTAGCCAAATAGATTATATCAGTAGCAAGTGTGATGCTGTGATTTTGAACTAATGCTTGTAATTGATCCCGGAAATTAGGGGGAGTGATGGGTGTCAGCCCTCTTAATACAGAGCAATAATCTCAGCATTGCCACTTGTATGATTGGCTCATTTTTTTCTCTTTTCAGTTCTGAAGATTGAACCTAGGGTCTTGCTAGGCAAGCACTCTACCACTGAACTACACCACCAGTTCTTTTTAAAATGTATTCTGAAAGAAGTTCTCACTAAATTGACGAGGCTGTCCTCCAACTAGCAATCTTCCTGCCTCAGCCTCCTGAGTAGCTGGAATTACAGGCATGCAACACTGTCCCTGGTGGTATTTTAAATCAGTTGGCAAAAATTTGTGGAATTCCAGCTATGCTATAGCTTTGGCTGATGCTGTAGGCAAGGTGACCATATAGCTTATTAACAGCATCACTTTTGACAGTGAGAGGGAGTTGTTAGTAATTATACTGAGTCAGTAGTCATCTACTGTGACTGTCCTGGCTAAACTAGGATGGATGAGTGCTTTAATTATAGGACACATTAGAAAGCTATTCATGTCCTTGGTGTATACTCAAAGGATTATATAACTCTTGTTAGACAGCTAATCCTTACACTTTAGACAATGCAAGAACATTATTAAAAAGTCCTTCTAAAATTATTCCATTGTACCTCCTGCAATGAGTTTCTCTTATACTGATTTATATAACAGACATTTATAGGCATCTCTTATCTTTAAAAATTACTCCCTTTAGCACTGGGATATAGCTCAGTGGTAGAATACTTGTCTTGCCTGAGCAAGTCCCTGAGTTCAGTACCCAGTTCAAAAAAAAAAAAATTACTTTACTCATCTATTACCCCATTTTCTTGTCTTCTCATAGCAAAAACTTGTTGGAAAAGTAGTTTATAGTAGGCATAATGCAAACTTTTTCTGTTAAAGACCATACAGTAAATGTTTCAGTTTTTGTGGACCGTATGGTCTCTGTAGTGACCATCCTCACTAGGGTGAAAAGTAATCATAGATAATACCTGAATGAGCCATTTCCCCCAAAAAAACATTATTTACAAAAGCAAATAGCAGACTGAATTTGGCCTACAGGTCATCATTTGCTTGTCCCTGCTCTGTATCACTGTTTCTCTCCATCATGGCACTCTCCGCTTCCATCCTCCTGCACTGCACTGAAACTGCTCTTGTCAAGGTCATCAGCACGCAACTTCCTTGTTGAGTTCAGTTGCAGTTTTCTATCTTAATCTTACATGAATTTTCTACAACATAAGATACAATCACTCCTTTCCTCCTTTAAACACTTTTGTTTGGCTTCTGTGACATCATTGTCCTTGGTTTTCTCTCATGTTGCTCACGATTTTCCTCTTGCATTTTTGTTCTTTTCTTCATGACTTCCCAGTGTTAATGCCTGAGGGCTCAATCCCTGGCTTTCTTGTCTTCTCTTCCCTTCCTTGGCATATGGGACATATTCAGTATATTCTTGTTGAATGAGCGAAGAAGTGAATGAAATGCTGCCTGGTGTGGCTGGCACTCCAGCTGCCAAGGAACTTAGAGCAGTGTTTCAGCTGTAGGTCACCCTCAGTAAAGGGACAGTGCAGTGCATGTGTTCTACAAGTATGTAACACTAACACCCTCCCAACTCCCTCCTGTTGCTGTCCTTACTCACAAAAGATACTATGGGTTGTCTTAGTTTTAATGTGTAGCATCCATATTTATAGGTTTTTATTTCCATAGACACATTTGGTTCACCATTCAAGTGTACCTTTCTAATTTCATTTCATTGGTATTTTAAGTGCAACACTGTAGTTGTCTTCAAGTTTTGCTACAATACTGGAACCCCCATACACAGTTCTGATTTTTTTTTTTTTTTAAAGACACAGTCTCCTGGAACTTTCCAAATCCAGAGCTCTCCCTATCCCTAACTTAGAGCCACCTGTATCTCTTTACAGGTTTTGAAGGTTATTGTGCGTGTACGGACGCATACACACACACACACACACACACAGATGTGCATGTCCTATTTATTTGTTGTCATCAATAGCATGTAATCACCAAAATAGAGCAAAATGGCTTAGTTTTTAAATTAAAACTTTATGATGAAGATTGGTAAGAGTCCCAAGCATTTGCCTATATCTAAATTCTAGACTCTTATTTCACTACTATTTTGGTACAGTAAAATTGTCAGCATGTGTACAGTGAATCAAGATAGCTTTATGGTAATTTTCTTTTGAGGCTGGAATTGATTATGATGTAGTGATTGGTGCTGTCTTGCATTGCTTCTTGTTTTTCATTTATTTCTCTCATCTAGGCACTTGAAGAGGCCCAGAAAGCTATTCAACAACTCTTCGGCAAAATCAAAGATATCAAAGACAAAGCAGAAAAATCAGAACAAATGGTGAGTTTAGGTTTCCTCCTAGCTTTTTTGCATCCGCAGAGGAAGTTAGTTTCTCTCTCAGTCATGGTAATTAATGAACTTTTTCCCCCACTTCCTGCCAGCCACAGTCATCCACATCTCTCAGGCAAGTCCCTGTGAGTGCATTACGGACTGACTCAAGGGGAGCTGCTAGACAATGGTGACTCACTGTCCCTCCTGCACTACATTTTCATTCCCATATTTAAATAGGAAAAGTTTTCTTCTTTTCCCCAAAATAGTTTCCTAGTCATTTTGGATGCTTTTTCTCTAGCATTTGTTTATCACATATTTCTCAATCAAGATACATGATGATATGTAACTTGGTAGCACACTAAAACTGGTCCTGGATCTGGGAGATGGGGTGCACCCTGCTCAGTTTACATACATATAGTTTTAATTAAGTTCTTTTTTTTTTTTTTTCCAGAATGAACTTTTTTTATTATGGCAAACAGAGTATCATGTTTAGAAACTTTGATAGACAGAAAATAGTTGAGTCATATATATTCCTTTGCTATTTTCACATCTAATTTTACTTAAAGTGTTAACATTACACATAAAAACCCAATAATTTTAATAAGAAATTGTTCAGTTTTACTTGCAACTTTGAGAGCCAAAATTCTAATACATATTGGAATCTAAAAGCTATTAGGAAATAGCAATAATAGAGACTACATATTTTAAATATTGGACAAATGAAGAGAGCATATATTGAGATATAAATCGGAAAGTATTTTCTAAAAGATTCTTAAATATACAGAATTAGTAATGTATGTTCTTTCAATATTCAAGCATTAAAAATGAATTTACCAAAAAAATCAACTTATACACAATTTAAAAAAACCCTACCAATGAAAAAAAAAGAGAGGCACTACTTTTATCCACAAAAGGCATCCAGATGTTTTAACAGTTTAAAAATAAAAAGGGTCCAAAACAATTGACTCCTTAGAAATTAATTAAGTTCTTGTTCCTCAAATTTGTGGTTTCTTGGGATGTACTCAGATGGCCACTCTGCTGACCAAAGATCAGCAGTCACCACTGTTATTCCATGGAGACACTGAGATGCAATCTCCTGGATTGAAATTTTAAGTAATATGATGCATCTGGATTTCAGTTTCTTCAACCATAAAATAAGAATGACAGCATCTATGTCAACAGGGTTATTGTGAGAATTAAATATATGAAGAGAACTGAATAGACTACTAGGGATTTGGATTTATGGTCCTTTCCAAAGAGTGAACTACACCTACCAGGGGCTGTTGAAGTGTGATTATTAGGTGACACGTCAAATGCAACTTTTGCTAGAGTTTATTGTACTCATTTTTTGCTCATAAGTCATCTTCTGTTTCTAATTTGCTATTCTGGACTATGCTTCCTCTTCCAGATGGGGCATGCAATGACCTGTCATTCAAGTAAGCTGCGTCTGGCATTATTAGATGTCTTATTTGCTTCCCTGGACAGTGCTTTGCTAAGGGGAAGAGGAGGAAGGAATGAGGAGAGAACTGGTATTTGTTGAGTTCTTTTAATGTGCCAAGCATGGTGCCACTTCCTTTTTTTTGGCACTAGGGGTTGAACCAAGGGGCACTAGACCACTGAGCCACATCCCCTGCCCTTTTTTGTATTTTATTTAGAGACAGGGTCCCGTTGAGTTGCTTAGCATCTCGCTTTTTGCTGAGGCTGGCTTTCAATTCAAGATCCTTCTGCCTCAGCCTCCTGAGCTACTGGAATTACAAGCAGGTGCCACTATACCTAGGGTGCCACTTCCTTTTTTTTTTCCCAAGAACAAATGAGGTTTATTCCAGAAAAGCAAGGTCAGTGTGACATTCAAAACCCAATATTAACCATGTGAACAAAACAAACAAAATCAGGTTCCACTTATGCTATCCTCCCCTATATTATGTCCACAAATTGACTTCCCACATATCCAGAGCAATGAGACTCATTTCATTTACTTCTTTTCTCTCATTCACACTCCTTCATTGCCGAATCAGGGTCTAAAAACTATTGTTCAGTAGTTATCCCATTTATCCATTTTTACTTTAGTTGCCTGTACTTTTGGGTCCATATCCAAAAAATAATTGACCAACTGATATCATAGAGGATTTCCTCTTATTTTCCTCCATCTATTTTACAGTTTGGATCTTATATTTAAGTCTTGATTTCACTTTGAGTTAGTTTCTATGAATGGTGTAAGACACAAGGTCTTATTTTATTCATCTGTGTGTGAATAACCAGTTATCCCATTGCAGAAATTGTCTTTTCCCATTGTGTCTTCCTGGAATCTTTGTCAAAAATCAATTGATTTGTAATGTGTGGACTTATTTCTGGACCCAATGCCACTTCTTTTTTACATGCAATCTAACTTAGCCCTCCTGATGATCTTATGGACTAGGTTTCATTATCATTATTATTTTGACGATTATCATTTTATAGATTAGAAAACCTAGACTTGGTAAGGCTAAGAAGCTTGGCCTGTGACACAGAATTGAAAAGTGGTAGAGCTGGAATTTAGCCCTAGACCTGCCTAACTCTAAAATCTAGCATATCATGTTTGGATGCCCATGGACAACAAACAGGGTAAACTAACCATGAGTAATCAGTTCTGCAGAATCGGCTCATGTAAGTTTGACCTGAGCACCCCTTGCTCTACCAATGAGGCTTGTGTTTAGGGAAAAGCAAGTAGCTCAGTTTGTTTAAAGCAGCACAGGACATGTAATGGGAGTAAAGGAGATCCTGGGAATGCAGAAACTGGCCAGCTCTGGTGAGTGCAGTGAGAAAGTAAGGGATAGATTCTTGAGATTAGGCAGAGGAAGAATAGTCAGGATTTAATGGTTGATGAATAGTGCAGAGAATGAGAAGGGACACTAATGACTATGACTTTAAACATAGCAGTTAAAGTCCCTAATGATGTTAGGATTGAAGCTAAAACCATCTACAACTAAAAAAATTTAAAAAAAAGAATGTTTCTCAGTTATCATGGCCTTGGTTTAGTCAAAGAGTTCATTTAGGTGTCAGTAAAATTGGAGGACTTCTCCACCTTCTCTGTTGAATCCACTTTTCCCAGTGACTGAAGTACACCTGTTTTCCCAGATAGAGTCTCTTTCTCTCAGGCCTGCTGGAGCAGCACTCTCAGAATTTTATTCCCCAGATTGCCTTCTTGCTCCCTAAAGTCCCTCTTCTCTTACAATGCTCCATGTTAAGCTCATGTTACAGGAATTAAATTTGAGATTTGAAAGCCTTTTTTTTTGCTGCAGACTAACCAATAAACCCTAATTCCATTAGTAAAGACCATCTCAGTAAAACTAGCTGCCTCACTCTCCATTTTGTGCTGAACCCAGTAGCTACAGGCAGAAGTCACACTATTTTAACCTTATTCAAGAGGAGATGTGCTGGGCTGGGATTGTGGCTCAGCGGTAGAATGCTTGCCTCACATGTGTGAGACCCTAGGTTCAATCCTCAGCACCACATAAAAATAAAAATAAAGTTATTGTGTCCATCTATAACTAAAAACAAAAAGGAGATGTGCTGAACTTGGCTCCTGCACCCTATAAGCTCTTTGGGTCATTTTGTTGAGGGTGACAAATAAAATTAACTTATTTTTCACCATTGAGGGTTTTGTAACCCTGTTATATAAAGTCTGAAGAAATGCCAAATTAAATTTAAAGGGGCAGATTAGAAATTATTTTGATTTTGAATTGTGAGGATATTTGTGATTTCTCCAGGGCTATCTGAAGGTTTTTTTCCTTGCTTCATGTGCATTATTTTCTTGAGGAGTTGCTCACAGAAGTGTTAGCAACTTTCTTAACATTTCTCTTTTCTGTTGTTTTTCAATATTTAGGTCAAAGAAATCACCCGTGATATCAAGCAGTTAGATCATGCCAAACGCCACCTGACCACCTCAATCACGACGCTAAACCACCTGCACATGTTGGCAGGTGGTGTGGATTCCCTTGAGTAAGCAATGTAGACTTCTCTTTGGGGCCCACAAGATTCAATCTGAGGGGGATCCAGAAAGTACGTGAGAATGATTCCAAGAATGGGATTCACACGTGAGCTATACCATTATGGCAGACAGGGTGATTCAGGTCCAGAATCACTCCCAGCAGCCTCTATTTTGGAAAGTTTTCCTGCTGGTATTGGACTGAGTTGCACAGTCTGTCACCTTCACCTATGGAAACAGATCTTTGATGTATCATCAACCCACCTTGTTTTTGTTTTTTTTTTTTTCTTTTTAAGATTGGGTGTTATTGTGTTGCCCAGGTTGGTCTTAAACTCGTGATCTTCCTGCTTCAGCCTCCCACTTTTTTTTTCCAAAGATGGAAGCTTCCTGTTTGGCTGATAGAGGGAATGAGACATGAGTACCTTAAAAATAGGTTTGAAAGTAGGAGCTGGTTATTTACTGCAAAGGATCCATCCAAATCCTCCTTCTCTAGCATTTCAGTTTACCTCTACAGTCTGTGTCAGGCTGAGAATTTCCTTTGATCCAGCCTCAGTGTAATTTCTTAAAGGACAGAGAAAGCCTCTTCACAGAAATGTTGATACAGTATCCAAAATCTTGAGATGATGGGAATAAAGGAATGCTTGGAAGGAAAGAAGAGAGAGCAGACTCCTTTGGAGCACTCCTGGGTGTAGCCTGGACATCAAGGAATCCCTAGTCTTTTCTCGTGCAAGGAGTGATCAGCCAGAGAACAAGTCAGCAGGACTGGAAGAACAGTTTGCGATATTCCTTCCCTCAAGTGTCCAGTGGTAGCAACATAACACCTTGGCTTGAACTTGAGCCTGCCTTTTCAAATGCCTCTGAAGGAAAATAATAAATTATACACTTAATGTAAAAGAACAACCCTGATGAAAAATTTAGATCTAATAGTTGTACTTCCTTGTGTGTAACTGTTGATTTTATCTGCATCTTTTATTTAAGCTTCATTAACCTTACAGTAGGGAAAGTGGACATCTCTGACACAGAGTTGCTTATATTGGCTTAAAACCTACAGATTTAACCTGTAAATGTATATAGATGTGTATCCTGAAAGATAGTGTGGTTTGTCCATATGCTACAATCCTCACATAGTAACATCTCTATCTGTTAAAACCCTGCTAATCCCATAATGCCCAATGCAAATCCAGATTCAAGTTGACAAGATTCTCCTCCCACCACCCAGTGAGAATCCATCTATTCACACATTTTTGTACCATTTGTAGCACATGACTTGTATTTCTATTTAATCTAGCAATTATTTTCATGTGTACTTGACTTTCTCCCTTATTGAATGGTGTCACCTTGAGGATTTGGGCCACATCTTTTTTTATTTTTTATTTTTCAAAATCACCCAGAACACAGCACCATACACATCCAGCATTTGGTAAATGTTTATTAAATTGAGTTGATGTATATTTTAGAGCTAGAGCAATTTTGTCTATGTCTATATCTCATGTCCTTAATGTGTTTTTTTTGTTGTTGTTTTTAAAGAACTTTCAACTTCTAATTTCCTTGCAGAGCCATGACCAGGCGCAGACAGTATGGAGAAGTTGCTAATCTTCTTCAGGGTGTAATGAATGTTCTGGAACACTTCCACAAGTATATGGGGATTCCACAGATCCGGCAGCTTTCTGAAAGGTAAAATGTCACTGAAGAAAAGGTCATCATTTGAGAAAAGATGGCATAGGAAGTGCTTAAGCGCTGAGCTCTACATGCTCATGGTTGAATCTTATTGTATGAAGCAACCTCAGTTGTTATCTAATCTAAATCTGTGTGATGTTGGGATCCCCCTATAATGCCACTTATAATGTCTTCTGAGCTACCTGTGTCAGATAGCTACTGTTGTATATATGCAAAATTCTTAGTGTCCACATTTGTGAAGGAAACTGTCCCAGTTATTTTCTTGTCATAAATAATCACAAAATCACAAAACTTGTTGTCTTGAAACAATTATTTTGTCCATGAAACTTGGCCTGGCTCAGTGAGAACTCTGTGCTCCATGCAGTGTCGGCTGAGGCAGCATGAGAGGGAATTGGAAGAACCAAGTTCATGGCTGATACATTGATGCTCATTGTCACTGGGAGCTCACTCAGGTGTGGACTGGGATCCCTGTTTTCCTCTGTGGGCTGCTTGGCCTTCCTCATTGTAAGATGGCTGGGTTCCAAGAATGAGCATCCCAAGAGAACTTGGCCTTGACAGCCACATAGCATCACTTCTGCTATAGCCACAAGGCTTTCAAGGTTCAAGAGGAAAGAACTCTTCCCTTACCTGCTCAATTGGAGAACTGTCGAAGTCACATTGGTAAAAGAGCATGTAGGCTGGGATGTATGGCTGGGCAATTTTGTGTGCGTGTATGTGTGCTTGGGATCAAGCCCAGGGCCTCACTCATGCCTGGTAAATGCTCTATCCCTGAGCTACATCCCCAGCCTTACTGTGACAATCTTTAGAAAATATGCCACTAGAACTTCAGATATGATAAAATTATGACTTTCTCTCTAACTTTATTCTTTCCTTCCTACCACTGTTTCCTTTTAATCTCAAATGCAGATCCAATAAGAAGAAAGATAGATGCTTATAGCAAAGAAATATGAGGCTTCTAAAGGAGGGTGAGATGTGGTTAATTCATTGCCTTTTCTATTAGAAAACACTAAGGAAGAGATAATGGTGACTGACAAATTCTAACCTTCCTTGCAGCAAAGAAGAAATGAAAGGGCAGCAACCATCATGTTCGAATCTCTTTCTTAGTAAGGCCTGACTGCAGCAGATTTTTTTCTTCTTCTTTCTTTTCCTTTTTTTTTTTTTTTTGTATTGGTGATTGAGCCAGGGGTGTTCTACTGTTGAGCTATATACCCAGCTATTTTTATTTTTTATATAGTCTCTCTCAGTTACGAAGCTGGTCTTGAACTTGCGATCCTCCTACCTCAGCCTCCTGAGATGCTGGGATTATAGGTGAGCATCACTGTTCGTGGCCAGACTTCTCTTTTCCTAAATTTCTTTATATTTAATTATATAAGTAATTCATGTGTACATTCTCCTTCACTTAAAAAAGTGAAAAACACAAATGAGATTTAAGTCTCCTTTAACTGTACTTCAAATCCCATTACTCTTCCTATAGAGAGTGACTGTTATGAATTTAATGTTTATCCCTCTGGAAATTTTTTTTTTTCTTTTTTTGACAAAGTCTCATTATGTGGTCCAGGTTGGCCTCAACTTCCTGGGCTCAAATGATCGTCCTACTTCAGTATCCTAAATTGCTGGGACTATAGGCACACGCCCTCTGCCTGGCCCTCCAGATTTTTATTTGTTCATTTACATGAATCTATACTTGCATTTTGTGGTTTTGTTTTAAGTAGATGCCTTTATACTACTTACTTTGTTCTGAAACCTGCTTTTCATTTTCAACCTAGCAACATATTTTAGGTCCCGCCCCCACATTAATATGTATAGGTCTAACTCATTCTGTGCATGGAATTCCAGAGTATAACATTCCACAGATTATTTAACCATTTTCATTTCAGTAGATTTTTCCTAATTTTTAAAATATATCTCCTTTCATACATATTCAAGTATTTCTTTAGAGTAGATTGAGTCACAAGATTATATACATTTAAAATTGTGATAATTATTACTTATTCCCCCGCCTCAAAAAAAAGCTTTATATTTTTATAGTATCACCTGTAAGGACATGACTGCCCACTTCCCTGTACTTTCAACAACATTTGATACTATCAGTTTTCATTTGTATCAATCTGATTGAAGAAAAATGTATCTAGTTGTGCTGCTTTTCATTTCCTGGGTTACCTGTGAGGCTAATGTTTTTTCCTTTTGAAGACTGGTTATGTACATTTCCTTGGTGAAGTGTGTTTTAATTTTTAGAAATTCTTCTTCCTTTTTTTTTTTTTTTTTTTCTTTTATGATACTGGGGATTGAGAACCCAGGGCTTCACACATACTAAGCAATCACTCCACCCACTAAACTACATCCTCAACTCTCTTTAATTATATTTTATTTTGAGACAGGGTCTTGCTAAGATCCCCAAGTTGCCCTAGGACTTGTGATCCTCTTGCTTCAGCCTCCTAAATAGCTATGATTGAAGGCTTTTGCACCACCATACTTGGTTGCTTAATAGGAATTAATTATGTATTGTGGATAGTGTCCCATGATATCTAGGTAGATCATGCCTATAAAACCATTTGAGTGTATTACATATTTTAGATGCAGATCTTTGTTCTTTTAATTTCTTCTATGATAATTAGATAGTTTACTTTTTTAATTTTTAAAATTGTGGTAAATATATATAACACAAAATTTATCATTTTAACTATTTTTGAGAGTATAATGCAGTGACATTAAATACACTTAAATTATTATCTAAGTATCGTCACTATGCATTTGTAGAACTTTTTCATCATTCCAAACAGACTGTGTACCCATTAAATATTAACTTCCATTTCTTCCTCTCTCTCCTCTGATTCTGTGAATTTGCCTGTTCTTGCTATCTTATATAAGTGGACTCAAACAAGATTTGTCCTTTTGTGTCCAGCTTATTTCACTTAACATGACATTTTCAAGATTAATCCTGGTTCTAGCATGCATTAATTCTCTTCCTTCTTAAAGTTGATATTCCATTGTATTTGTATACCAGATTTTGTTTATCCATTCACCTGTTGATGGACATTTGGGTTGTTTATGTTTTTTAGCTATTGTATTTTTGGTATTTATCATTACCTGCTAAAATGTGAAGTCAATCTGATTCTTAAGCCTTTATAAGATGATCTGTTTTTGTTGGTTTTTCTTTTGCTTTGGTTGCGTTTCAGATTTAGGGCTAGGAGGATTGGGGAATTTTTTTAATATTTATTTTTTAGTTTTAGTTGGATACAATACCTTTATTTTATTTATTTTTATGTGGTGCTAAGGATCAAACCCCACGTGCTAGGCAAGTGCTCTATTGCTGAACCACAATCCCAGCCCAAGATTAGTGAATTTTATTAGGATACAGTCCTTTTTTATTTGTATTGCACTGTACTTTTTATATCTTTAATCTAAAGACTTATATGTTTCTTTTTAATTTTTTTTTTCCTACTGGGCAACCCACTTCAGTGCCAGCAGCCTACAGGCAGAGGCCAGACAGTGATTCAGGGCCACAGTTTGCTCCGGCATGGGACACTATGAGAGGCTCAGGAGAACAGGAGTTTCTTAAGTTCTAAGAAATTGTTCTCTTTTATTCTTTTCTTTGAGTAGTCTGTATGATTTGTTTTCTCTATTCTCTCCTTGTAGAATTCCTATTACATGAATGTTGGAACTTCTAAATTTGCCATATTATTTTTACGTGTGTGTGTGTGTGTGTGTATAGTATAGTGTATATATACTACTTTTCCATCTTTTTGCCCTTTGGGACTGCTTTTTAAAAGAATTCCTCAATTCAGTGTTCTGTTTTAATTTATTCTTTACTTTTGTCTATCCTGCTATTTGGCTCAGCTATTGACTTTTTTATTTAATAATCAAGCTTTTTAATTTCTAGGAAATCTAGCTGTTTTTTCCCCCCATGGATGATAGCCTCTTAAATCTCTCAGAGAATATAAATTACACGTATCTGAAAGGTCTGAATTGCCTGATTTGCATGGTAACTCTCTTTCTTGGTGTTAGCATTCTTCAAATATGTGGTAATTCTGGGGCTGGGGATGTGGCTCAAGCGGTAGCGCGCTCGCCTGGCATGCGTGCGGCCCGGGTTCGATCCTCAGCACCACATACAAACAAAGATGTTGTGTCCGCCGAAAACTGAAAAATAAATATTAAAAAAAAAATTCTCAAATATGTGGTGATTCTTAGCTGAAAGCTCATTTTTTATTTTTGACATTCTCTGTTAGTCTGATCAGGAATGTTGTTTTACTGCCACCTAATAGTGGAGGAGAGGTGGGGTGTGCTGCTCGGTTCAGTTGTACAACAGATGGCTCTTGTAAGGTGAGGTGCAGGAGCTGCCAGGTGGTTGTGCCAGGGGCTGATCTTCTGCTCTTGGAGGCTCCCTGTTCTTGGATGTTATCAGCAACTCTGGCTACTGCTGAGGTTCTCAGACCCAAGGGCCCACACCCAGTGCCTGACTATGCATTCCGGATGAGGATGCAGACGTGGACACTGGCTTAAATGTTTCTATTGCAAGAGTCCAGTGTATCCTGCTGGAGTTTGCCTCAGGATCCCCTGCTGCTCCTGGTATCCACCACCTTCCTGTCTTTCATTTTTAAGAAGCATTGTTAGGCATTAATGTTTGTCTTTAATCTTGTCCCACCAGGAAGTCTTCAGAGTGTCTAGTTTACCACTTCTCTTGCTTGGTTCTGGATTTTTATTCAGATATTTTCAAATTTCTAAGGATTTGAGGCAGGAAAGGGAGGTTACAGCATGTGCTCAGTGTGCCATCTCATAGTGGAAATGCCAAGAAGTTACTAAGGAATGTCGGAATAGAGCTTGGCAGAATACTAGGGAAATCACCACCCTTTCCCTCATCCTTCCTAACCCCTTCACACATAGAGCTGGCTGATTGCCTTATCAGACTAGAAATGTGAAGCAGCCAAGAAAGCCCATGAACAGAACTGTATGAGCTGCAAGAGAGAAGGAAGCTCTGATGGAGAAGGCAGTCTTGCTCAGTAGGTGGTGAGGATCATCATCTCTCATGATGATCTACAGTTGATACTTTTTCCCCATTCATTCATTTTTTTCCTTCATCTATCTTCCAGACCTTTACTATCTACCTTGTATATTCTAGGTCCTGTGCTGAGGTAATAAAGGCACCAAGATAAAAAATACAAACTCTCTGCCCTCAAAGAGTTCACCATTTTTGTATGGAGAAGAAGAAAGACACTAATAGAAAATTCTAGTATAGCACAGATGCAACAAAACTAGTATGTGCTGTAGAAAGTATATACGATCTTGGGAGAGAAATTGATAGAGTGAAGCAGGGAGTGAGGGTGGGTTTCACAGAAGAGTTCAATTTTAATATGAATCTTAAAAGGAGGATCTTACCACCAAGATAAGAAGTGGTAGGGGAGGGGGAGGACATCATATCATGGTACTTCTGCTGCATGGGTAGATATGGTCACAGTTTATATGTCTTTCTAAAGACTTTATTTTGTGTTTTTTATAGTAAAAACTTTTTTTAAGCAGAAAGGGACATGGTCTCATTTATGTTTTATAAAGTCTGATGGATTATATATACAAGAGGTAGAGATGAGGAGAATGGCATAGCCTGGAAAAGATAAGAACCTTGGAAGAAGGTGTGTTTAGGAGTGAGCTGCCAGTTGGTTGTATGGAAGGAATATGACACATCATTGATATCAGGAATATGACAGAACCAACATGTATAGCAGCATAGATATTCGATAAGGTTGTCAAGACCATTCAATGAAGAAAAAGCAGTGTTTTCAATAGTGCAGGGGAAGCTGGATATCAACATACCAGAGATTAAAGTTGGATCATAAGATGGCACCATATATAAAAATTCATTCAAAATATATCTATGACTTAAATGTAAGACATGAAATTATAAAATTCTCAGAACAAAATATAGAGCAAATCTTCACAATATTGGATTTGGTAATGATTTCTTAGATAATGACACAAAAGACATAGGCAGCAAAAGAAAAAGTAAATAAAATGGATTTCATGAAAAATTTTAAAATGTGTCCATCTAAAGCACTATCAAAAGAGTGAAAAAAGCAACCCACAGAACAGGAGAAAGTATTTACCAATCCTATTATCAGACAGAGCTCTAGAATATATACAAAACTCTTAAAACTCAACAACACAAAAACAGCCTGATTAAAAAATAAGTAAAAGACTAGAATAGACATGTCTCTAAAGAAGATATACAAATGGCCAAAAGCACATGAGATAATTAGTTCAGAATCTGTAATCATTAGAGAAATCCAATCAAATCTCACAATAGTGAGATACCACCTAATGCCCATTAGAAGGCTGCTGTTAAAAAAAAAAATCCCAGGGCTGGGGTTGTGGCTCAGCAGTAGAACATTTGCCTAGCACGTGTAGGCACTGGGCACTGGGTTCAATCCTCAGCACCACATGAAAATAAATAAGTAAAATAAAGGTATTGTGTCCAACCACAACTAAATTAAAAAAAAAAAACAGTTGGGTGTGGTGACACACACCTATAATTCCAGGAGCTTGGGAGGTTGAGGCAGGAGGACCAAAAGTTCAAAGCCAGCCTCAGCAACTTATCAAGGCACTTAGCAACTCACAAGACCCTGTATCTAATTTTATATATATATATATATATATAAAATATATATAGGCTGGGGATGTAGCTCAGTGGTTATGCACCCCTGGGTTCAATCCCCAGTATCATAAAACCCAACACAGGAAATAATGAGTGTTGGCAAGGATGTGGATGTGGAGAACTGGAAACTCTTGTGCACTGTTGGTAGGAATGTAAAATGGTATAGTAAGGCAGTTTCTTTAAAGATGCAATGATGCACATTTGTAATTCCAGCTACTCAGGAGGATGAGGCAAAAGGATCAAAATTTTAAAAGACAGCCTGGGCAATTTAATAAGACTCCTTTTCAAAATAAAATAATAAGAAGGGCTAGGGACGTAGCTCATTGTTAGAACACTTTCCTAGCAAGGCCCTGAATTCAATCCCTCGTACTACAGGGGGAAAAAATATTAAAATTAGAATTACCATGCTATCCAGCAAATTCACTTGTGGGTATGTTCCCCAAAGAATTGAGAGCCTATCTAAAAATATCTAGGAGATATTAGTATACCCATGTACTAGAATGCCCTTGGATAAAAATGGCATGTTTACTCATAACTTAGGCACATTCTCCCCTACACAGATTGAGCATCCCTAACCAAAAACTTTGAAATCAGAAATGCTTTGAAATCTGAAACTTTTTGAATGCTAACATGACACTCAAAAAAAGTCTGTACAGATATTTCAAAATCTGAAAAACTCTGAAATCTGAAACACTTCTGGTCTCAGGGAAACAAATCAGAGTTATTCAAATTGTACTTTAAGCTGGGCATAGTGGAGCATGCCTGTAATCCCAGTGGCTCAGGAGGCTGAGGCAGGAGGATCACAAGTTCAGCAATGGCAAGGCGCTAAGCAACTTAGTGAGACCCTGTCTCTAAATAAAATATAAAATGGGGCTGGGGATGTGGCTCAGTGGTCAAGTGCCTCTGAGTTCAATCCCTGGTACAAAAAAAAAAAAAGGGGGGGGGCTGGGGATATGGCTCAAGCGGTAGCGCGCTCGCCTGGCATGCGTGCGGCCCGGGTTCGATCCTCAGCACCACATACAAATAAAGATGTTGTGTCCGCCGAAAACTAAAAAATAAATATTAAAAAATTCTCTCTCTCTCTCTCTCTTTAAAAAAAATCAAACTTTCCTTTAAATCATCTCTAGATTTCTTATAATATGTAATACATTGTAAATGCTATGTAAATAGTTGTTACACTATATCTTTTAGGGAATAATGACTACAAAAGGTACTCATATTTAGTTTGGACACTTTTATTTTTATTTAATTTTGTGTGTGGTGCTGGAGACTTAACCCACAGCACCTGTGAATGTACACACTGTACCATCATTAGCCCCATCAAACACTTTTTTTTCTGCAATATTTTTGATCTGCAGTTGGTTGAATACACTGATGCAGAACCCACAGATACAGAAAACTGTGTTTGACTAAAGATTCCACACATAGGAGAGATCATGCAGTATTTTTCTTTCTGTGTCTGGCTAATTTCACTTAACATAATGCCCTCCAGATTTATCTATGTTGTTGAAAATGGTAGGATCTTCTTTTAAAAAGCTGAATAATATTTCTTTATACAGTAGAATACACCACAGTTGTGTTTTGTTATGTTTTTTGGCAGTGCTGGGGCTTGAACTCGGGGCCTCACACTTACTAGGCACTTTACCGCTGAGCCACATCCCCAGCCCCACACCACAGTTTCTTTACCCCATTCACCTAACAGTGGACACTTAGGTTGACTTTTCACTTGACTATTGTGAATAGTACTGCTGCATACATAAGAGGACAGATACCTGTAGTATGAGGTATTGCTTTTATTTTGGGGGGTTATACACACAGAAGAGGATTACTGGGTCATATGGTAGTTTTATTTTTAATTTTTTGAGGAACCTCAATTTTTATTTTCCATAGGGCTATACCAATTTGCATGTACCAAGTGTTGTCTGCCTCATACCCTGGCCTTATGTTTTGTCCTTTTGATAATAGTCATCCCATTGCCTATGAGATGATATCTCGCTGGGATTTTGATTTGTATTTCCCTGATGATTAAGTGATGTTGACTATTTTTTCACATACCTGTTGGTCTTTTGTATGTTTCCTTTGGAAAAATGTCTTTTGGGGTCCTTTCCCCAAAATTTATTTAGGTTATTTGATTTTTTGCTATTGAGTTTATAAGCTCCTTTATATTTTAACTATCAACCCTTTATAGGATATATAGTTCGTATTTCATTTGCTGTGCAGAAGATTTTAAGTTGAATGTAGTTCCATTTGGCTTTTTTACATGTGCTGCCTAAGTTTTTGGTGTGTTCTTTGCTTTTTAACATTTTTCAAAGATATAGTTTTAAATTTAAAGGAACCATATGATCACTGTTAGAATGGGGCTAGAAACATAAAATTTTTATGTTTCTAGACATTCCTTTAAAAAAAGAAAATTCAACATTCTATCAATATCTTTCAGTCCACATTCATTATCATGTAGGATTGCTGCAAACACAGGAGGGCCTATGTTTCCTTTAATTTGTTTCAATCCTCTGTTCGAAATAATTTTATGTAAATTAATAGAGTATGTGCTGTTAAGTAGCACTAAAAAGGAACACAGGATGGGCTGGGGTGTTGCTCAGTGGTGAAGTGTTTGCCTAGCATGTACAAGGCCCTGAGTTCCATCCCCAGCAACACACACACACACACACACACACACACGAACGGAAGATGAGAAAGCTTCTTGTTTTCAGTGCTCAACTAAAATTGGAGGAAAGTCCAGACTTCTTATTTTTAGCATTATTTCTGGTGAATTTTCCTCCCTTATGTTTACATAGTGATCATAGAACCATCTGGAAATGATAGAAATAGCTGTTTGTTCGGAGGGAGGGGTGACAGCAGGAGAGTTACGCCCTATGCATTGCTTCAGTTTCTCTAATCTAATATCTTGCTGTCTATAAATCATAGAAATCACATAAAAGAATGTGTTCTAAAGTCTTTGCCTGTAGGTTTGAAATATGAAGTTCATGGGCTTTGATTTGCTATTTGTTCCAACTACCCTTCTGGCAAATGCTTAAATATTTAATGTAGCATTGAAGGAAAGATTTTTTTGTCTTTAATATCTTTACATTTCAAATCTTCCTGGCTTAAGCATATCCATGAAAGCAAATGTTTCTAGTCAGTATTCTCCCCCCACCCCCCAAAAAATGGAAGATTCTTGCATTCTCTTCAAAACCTTGAAACCAAACTAAAATGTATTTTTCAGAGCTATTTCTAACCTCCTACATGTGAGAGAAGTTTGGCAGGTTGGGAGGTCACATGGTATAGGAAAAAAAGAACTAAACCAGGGAATGAACAGGCCTAACTGTTTGACAAGTTCTTTCTGGGCCTCTTTCTCAGTTTCAAACCATGTGGATTGCCCTTGATGATCCCAAAAGTATCCCACTCAATCAGTCACTCTGTGACTTAGATTGAGATTCTGGTGTTTTTTTTTTTAAATTAAAAAAATATATATATACATATATATATATATATATAAATTTATTTTTATGTGGTGCTGAGGATCTAACCCAGTGCCTCAGTCATGGTAGGCAGGTGCTGTACCACTGAGCTACAACCACAGCCCTAGGATGAGATTCTTTCTAGTTCTTATTGGAAAGAGCAAATAGAATTAATCTTTCTGTTCAGCACAGCTGTATTCAGGAGGTTACTCCATTATTTTGGGAAATGTTGAGGGTATTTTCTTTGGAACTGTCACTCACAAGATAACAAGAAAGTCAAGGTTACTTCATGTACAAATGTCTAAATAATTATCATAATTTGTTATCCCTCTGCCACCACTCATTATGAAAAATTAACCAGACATTTAAGAGAGGGCACATTTGAACAATCCCCATATCACATGACATGTTGGATGCTGAAAGCCACTGGTTGATTTTCCTTTCCGGGTAGTTCAGTGAATCTTTCATTTTCTACAAGTAATCAACTTAGTGTTACCACAGCATAACAAGCTGAGCTTATTTGGATGATAGAAGGAATGTCTGTTTATCCTAGTCTCTATTAGTTATAAGCTAACTTTCCTAAGAATGACTAGGAAATCTTGGTAGTTCAACTCAGATATTTGCTCTACTGATGAGTCTCCATTGATCCATCTTTTTATAGTAAGAATTTGCTTTTCATTGTTAGAAGAGGAATGAATCTAAAGGAGTGAATACAAATAATGTGTCTGTTGACTTATTTCTAGGATCTTCCTTAGGCAATTGATTATAAAGACTACAATTCACATGTCACCATGAAAATGCTTGGGATCAGTGTTTGGGTTTATAGGTACCATCAGTAATGTCTACAAGAGAATATTTGTTCTTTCATATGAGTCACTGGTAGACGCTTCAAAAACTACTGAAGCTGGGCACAGTGGCACATGCCTGTAATTGCAGCGGCTCGGGAGGTTGAGGCAAGAGGATCCTGAGTTCAAAGCCAGCCTCAGCAAAACCGAGGAGCTAAGCATCTCAGTGAGACCCTGTCTCTAAATAAAATAAAAAATAGGGCTGGGGATGTGGCTCAGTGATTGAGTGCCCCTGAGAGTTCAGTCCCCAGTATATATAAAAACAAAACAAAAACTATTGATGGTAACACTTCTAGGCAGAAACTTTTTCTTCTGCTCAGCATTAATTATATATCCAGTGTTCACTTCAGCAGCACTACATATACTAAAATCATGATACAGAGAAGATTAGCATGGCCCCTGCACAAGGACAACACACAAATTCCTGTAGCGTTACATACTAAAAAAAAAGTTATAGGAATAAGAGAGGTAAATAGGGAGCCTACATCCTGGGAACAAATCTTTACTCCTCACACTTCAGATAGAGCCCTAATATCCAGAGTATACAAAGAACTCAAAAATTAGACAATAAGATAACAAATAACCCAATCAACAAATGGGCCAAGGACCTGAACAGACACTTCTCAGAGGAGGACATACAATCAATCAACAAGTACATGAAAAAATGCTCACCATCTCTAGCAGTCAGAGAAATGCAAATCAAAACCACCCTAAGATACCATCTCACTCCAGTAAGATTGGCAGCCATTATGAAGTCAAACAGCAACAAGTGCTGGCCAGGATGTGGGGAAAAGGGTACACTTGTACATTGCTGGTGGGACTGCAAATTGGTGCAGCCAATTTGGAAAGCAGTATGGAGATTTCTTGGAAAGCTGGGAATGGAACCACCATTTGACCCAGCTATTCCCCTTCTCGGTCTATTCCCTAAAGACCTAAAAAGAGCATGCTACAGGGACACTGCTACATCGATGTTCATAGCAGCACAATTCACAATAGCAAGACTGTGGAACCAACCTAGATGCCCTTCAATAGACGAATGGATAAAAAAAATGTGGCATTTATACACAATGGAGTATTACTCTGCATTAAAAAATGACAAAATCATAGAATTTGCAGGGAAATGGATGGCATTAGAGCAGATTATGCTAAGTGAAGCTAGCCAATCCCTAAAAAACAAATGCCAAATGTCTTCTTTGATATAAGGAGAGTAACTGGGAACAGAGTAGGGACGAAGAGCATGAGAAGAAGATTAACATTAAACAGGGATGAGAGGTGGGAGGGAAAGGGAGAGAGAAGGGAAATTGCATGGAAATGGAAGGAGACCCTCAGGGCTATACAAAATTACATACAAGAGGAAGTGAGGGGAAAGGGAAAAATAATACAAGGGGGAGAAATGAATGACAGTAGAGGGGGTAGAGAGAGAAGATGCGAGGGGAGGGGAGGGGAGGGGGGATAGTAGAGGATAGGAAAGGCAGCAGAATACAACAGACACTAGTATGGCAATATGTAAATCAATGGATGTGTAACTGATGTGATTCTGCAATCTGTATACGGGGTAAAAATGGGAGTTCATAACCCACTTGAATCAAAGTGTGAAATATGATATATCAAGAACTATGTAATGTTTTGAGCAACCAACAATAAAAAATTTAAAAAAAAAAAAAGTTATAGGGCTGGGGATATGGCTCAGTTGGTAGAATGCTTGCCTCACATGCACAAAGCCTTGGGTTTGATCCCCAGCACCACCACCATAACAACAACAAAAAATATATACATCCAACTTGTAGCCATCTGTAAAGATGAATGCCATTGCTAGGTATAACTATCAGAGAGGTATCGTAGAATAATCAGTACTGGAGAGGACATTGAAAATCATCTCATACAGGTCTGTACCCTCTTATATCACAACAGTTCTTAATTGTGGCTTATGTAGAAGAAGTGACTTATGATTACATGTGGCTCATGTATATCTAAGTCTAACTTGTTTGAAGAGGTAACTTTGAACAAGGATTAGAGATCATTACAAATCAAAGTCTAGTGATTCCTTCTCTTCTATGCTCCAGCAGTGCCTAGTCCCATCATAGATTCTATCTTTTCAGCCACCTGAGGGTCAAGTTCAGCAAGAACATGGAGGTTGGGAGTGATGGGGGTGATAGAGTCAGAGCTGTGTCATTCAGTATCATTGAAGAGGTCAGTAACCCTGAGAATACAGCCATGAGTACATTTGGCCAAGGTAGGACTTCCCCTACGGGAATGTCCCCATGGGTTAGGAAAGAACTGGGTGCTCTCTGTGTACTTCCAAGAAGAGGGTAGGAACAGAGGGGCCTGAGCTTTTGGAAGCTCAGTCTTGTGACCTGGCACCATAGGAGGCCATCTGCTGGGTCATTCTGAGGCAGTCACAAGATGCTGTGTGATACAGTTTTATGAAAGCACATTCTTTTCTCTCCTATCATAGTTCACACTCAAGAGCCGTTTCCCATCATCTGTTGAGCCCCTCTAGGTGGGCAGCCCTGACTAATCTGGAGGGCTGTTCCATCTGGGTCATTTGTGGCCCACTTGAAAACTGACTTAAAAGGCTGCCAACCTGCCTATACAAGTGGTTTGAAAAGTTTTGAAGATAGTGGAAAAACCCTGGAAAGTATTTGGAGTAGGCATAATTATAACTCTGCCACAGAAAAAGCAGACTGTCTTGGGTCATGCCTAGCCCCTCATTCGAAAAAAAAAAAAATAAGTACTCCTTAGTGGCCAAAGAAGTTGTGGTTTTGAGTTGCTCACTATTTCTAGAAACTTCATAAAGTTAATCCAGAAGTAACAGGGTGGAGACCAAGAAAGGAAACATGCTATTTTATGGTGCTTTTAGCAAAGATAAAGAATTTGCCTCAGGCTAGGGGCAGTGCAATAGTGGCTTCAGAGCTTTGCCCCACTCAAGCTGTGGGGGCTGGCTGGGGCAAGCAGGCTTCACCAGCATCAGACAGCAAGAGGGCATCCTGGAGGACAGGTCAATTGCAGGCATGCTGATGCACAATTCCTGTCTCATCCTCCCTATTCTCCTTTCTCCTCTTTATTCAAACTGACAAGTTTCTCTTGAGCTTCTGTTATACATGCAAACCACTGTCAAGTTCCAGTTGCCCCTTTCTAACTGGTTTTCCTTGCAATCCCTGAATATAAATCTTCATTCATTGGTCTTCCCTCTTGTTGATTACATTTGATCACTTGGCTTTTTCTTTTTACTTTAGAGGAGTGGGAAAGCAGCTATACTAGTAGTGCAAAATGGATTTATGTTTGAATCAAGTACTATTACATTACATGTTTCTGAAGCATAAGTACCAAATGAAATGTTGCAGAGATTAACATAAACTATCTCATGACAGGTAAAGAGTAACCTAGAACTTTGGGAATATAGAAAATCCATCCTGAGAATAAATCAGGTGCCTTGGTCCTGGTTGTAAACCAGTTACTAATGTGTGACTTTTCCTATATAGACACGTGGCCCTCTCTAGAGAATCTCTAAAGACTTCAACAGTTCAGATCCCTGAACTGGTGCATAATTACATACTGGTATTTGAAGATTATGGCATGCAATGATACGTTCTGTCTCCCTCACAGAGTGAAGGCTGCGCAAATGGAGCTAGGACAGCAAATCCTGGCAGATTTCGAAGAGGCATTTCCTTCCCAGGGTACCAAGGTATTCTTTTGCATTTTCCCTCCAATCTTTAGATATTGTTATCACCCTCCCCTAGTATACTCACTATAAATTATTTATTTATCATTCTAAAGTGTTTATGGGCAATAGCAAATTTGTCTAATGGAAAGTTTAAGGTAATGAGACCATCATTGATTTTAAAGATCCCTAAGTGATATGTCTTTCTGTTGTCAAAAAGTGAGGATATGTTTGGGTTTAATTTAATGTGTGTCAAACCCTATCTTGTCTGCCTGTAAATTCCTTTTTCTCATGGCTGTGTTTTAAAAGAATATTTTCAAGCTACAATGTTTTTTAGAATTATTACATAACTTATTGGTTTCAGGTTGGTAAAAAGACAACTGGGAGGAATATCCAGGGGCTTATGTAACTCTCAGAGTGACATAGTTAGAAGACTCACTTTTGATAATCATAAGCCTGTTTTTTGAAACTAATGCCCAACATTGCTCACTGGTAGTGTAGTTGTTAGTGTTGTGTCTGTGAAGCACACGAGATTTCACTTGTGAACAATTGGTTACATTTCTCCTGTACAAGCTTTCCCTTACTTGGTTGTCACTGTGCTGGGGTAACTGCTGTTAGTTCCATCCTTCACATTGTAGCAGATGTCACGTTAATGCTTTGCATGTGTCGGCGAGGGCAGAATCTTCAGAAGCTTTTATTCTCTATTATTTGAGCTATTCTGAGGGGAAAAAATTTGTTCAAGGCAGAAATGAACTGGGCACATGGGCCAGCAGCATTCCTTGCTGTGCTTTGTGGGTGGAGATGGGGATATACATCCACTTATTGAGCCAAGGAGTGTTTCCTGGATCAGCTCTATAATTCAATAACCGGAAATATCTTAATTATTTTTTCTTTGTGCTCCATAAAAGAAACTTAGGAAGTAGGCTGGGAGTAGCTGTCCTTGCTTTGGTAAATTGCTTTCTATAGGAAACCTGCTCCTAATTTTAATAGTTTGTGACCAACTGCTAACAATTGGATACTTATTTGTAAAGCACTTTTCTTTGAGAACCTCATCTTCCTTAGTCACCTGATGTATTTTTTCCCAGATCATACCAGGCAAATGAATAAAATTATTTTCTTTAACAATTTGCCTTTTCTCTGGCTCAGTGACTTAAAAGTTTTTTTTTTGTTGTTTTTTTTTTTTGAAAATCTATTTTTAAAATAGGGTTTGACACAGCTTTTTTATCTTTGGTAATAGGGATTGAACCCAGGGGCACCCTCTACCACTGAGCTACATCCCCAGCCTTTTATATTTTTTATTTTGTGATGGGGTCTTGCTAAGTTGCCAGGGATATTCTTGAACTTGCCATCCTTCTGCCTCAAACTCCTGAGTCACTGGGATTTCAGGCCTGTGCACCGTGCCCAGCAACTTTTCTTAAAGGCTTTGTGCTATTCTTCTTATCTCGCAAATGGAATCAAGATGTTAAAAAAATTGTCCAAAGTAACCTAGTCAATATTTCTAAAAATGAAAAAAAATTAGAACCTGTGAACCTATAGGTTTTGGCCCTTTTGACCTCTCTATCTAGCTTTCATCTGGAAGCTAGAGTTGAGCAGTTGGTATGTTCAACAGGCCACATAATAGACAATAATTATGGAGCAGGTCACATTTTAACAATTTAGGTCTCAGGCAGTTTATGTGACCCTTTTGAAACACTTGAACTTCAGTTGAGATGGATAGAATGGACAGAATTGACAAAAATAAATGATAACGATCTGAAAGAACCTTACTGATCACCTAATTCAAGTCGATTATTTTTCAAATGAGGTTGAATAACTTCTCAGAGCTACATGGCTGTTTAACCAAGCCAAGAGTAGTTTTCATGTATTCTTTGTGGTCCACAGTCAACCACATTCATTCAGTGATTCACCATACAAAAAGGTGGTGAGACCAAATTTCCTTAGGTAATAACAAAGACCTTCCATTGTAATGTATCATTATTGCTTCCCGATCTTCCACTGTTGTTTTCAGGTCAAGGGACCTACATCACAGTATTTTTACCTTTGGCTGCATATATTAGACTGTCAGTGAAATAAGTCTGGTGGTTTGGAATCTGTTTTTAAGTTTTAAAATGACCACACAGCTTGGCAAAAGTATGACACTTCAACAAGAATCCCAGAGGTTGGAAGCAGGGAAAAGTGGCACATATGGAGTGACACTGGTGTCATTATGACTTTTAGGCCTCTTCAGTAGTCTCTGACATCAGAGACTGCTGTCATTCTGACTTTTTAGGTCCTTTCAGTTTGAGTATTCAGAAACTAAAATTTCCTATGATCCTTGCTGGCCCTGTTTTCCAAAATATCTCATTGCTGATTCACAGGATAGTTTTTATGTTGGCTACTTCAAGACTAGCTTAATGATTCTTTCATCGAGGAATAAGTAACTAATATCTATCTACAGTAGAAAGAATCAGTGTCCAGGGAGTGGGAGTAATAACAACAAGAGAGAAACAAGAAGTAGCAGCTGTCAGAAACTATGAGATTTAATGATTGTTTCTAGTATTTGAATTGCTGTGTGTTGTTTGTTTTGCCAGAGGCCAGGAGGACCCAGTAACGTCCTGCGAGATGCATGTCTGGTTGCTAATATTTTGGACCCCAAAATCAAGCAAGAAATCATTAAGAAGTTTATTAAACAACATCTGTCAGAGTATCTAGTACTTTTTCAAGAAAATCAAGATGTAAGTATTGACCAGATGAGGTCAGAGTTAACACTTGAATTTTATTGAAAAATGAATGCAGCCAAATGTGTTGATTGATACTTTATTAGTACTATGACCTGTTGAACCTTGAATCCTAGGGACTGACTTTATAGTTCAATGGTTCTTAACCATTTTTGAGGTCACTAACCATTTGGATAAATTAATAAAAGCTGTAGATCTTCTTCCCAGAAAAGTGCACCAATGTATAAAACTTTATGTACACCAGGGGTGGTGGTGCATGCCTGTATTCCCAGTGGCCAGGGAGGCTGAGGCAGGAGGATCAGGAGTTCAAATCTAGCCTCAGTAAAAGCAAGGCGCTAAGCAACTCAGTGACACCCTGTCTCTAAAATACAAAATAGGGCTGGGGAATGTGGCTCGGTGGTTGAGTGCCCCTGAGTTCAGTCCCTGGTACCCTCCCCGAGACCCCAACCTTTCCCCCCCAAAAAAACTTTATGTACAGTTTCAGGAAATTTGCAAAACCCTAAAGCCCAATTACAGACTTCAGGTTAAGAATCTCTGGACCAAGTAAATATGGTAGCATATATTCTTTCAAATGGTGAGGAATACAGAATGGCTGTCATTCTCTTTGTTCTACGTTTTTGCTTTTTTCCCTCAAACTGTCAATACTACATCTAAGCACTGGAGTGTTTTTTGTTTCTTCCCTTCATGAGGTTGCCTGGCTAGACAAAATTGATAGACGCTACGCCTGGGTCAAACGCCAGCTTGTGGACTATGAAGAGAAATATGGCCGAATGTTTCCACGGGAATGGTATATGACTGAGAGGATTGCAGTAGAATTCTGCCATGTGACAAGGTATATTCCAGCTCTTTACTGGTGCTGTTTCTAATTGAACTTTCAAAATCAGTTTCCCACTTTGGTTTCATATTGTCCTGTGGATTGGGTACCAATTCCAGACTCTACCAGATATAGCAACCCTTAGCTCCCAACTTGGCTGCAAGTTTTCCTGTTGCCTAGTGCTTGCCTCAAACAGCATACCTTCTGTCCTTTACCAACTCTGGACTCATCAACTAAGTTTACCTATACATTTCCCTCTGTTTCTGTATTATGTATAATAGCCTTCAGTGTACATGTTCATCATCATGTAGATTTTGTGACTTGTTAGGTAGATAGTTCCATAGAGACAGAAGTAGTATCTGCTTTAAGGACATGACAGTCACTCAGGAAATACTTGTTGAATGAATTTCCCTAATACAATGTTTATAGTCTATGATTGATAATATTGGCATCTGAGTGTTCTAAGCATTTTAAAGCTCTCTCTGCATTACCCATGAGTATAGCCCAGACTACATAGTCCTTTATTTTGAAGAATTAGAGCCCAGCAAGGTTAGATCAGTGTGTCCATGACAAATGTAAAACTAGAACCAAGCTTTCTTATTCTTTGTTTGTACATATACAACAACAGTGGTGGTAACTGGTTTTATTAGCTATATATTCCCATCTAACAGTACTAATTACATTGTCTATAGGTTAATAAGAGGGGAAAAAAGCCAGATCTAAACATAACTCAGTGACCTTAGTATAATTTATGGTAGTCTTTTTTCTTAAAATCAGAGAAAGTACAGTCAAAATGGATGCTTTAAACACATTATAGGGGGAAAATGTTTTAAGTCACATTGGCTTTTTTAACCATTTTGGGAGCCATTTTAGAGTCACAGCAAAATTGGGCACATAGTACAGAGATTTCCCTGCCTCTCTGCACATGTAACTTTGCCTGTTATCAACATCCCCCACCAGAATAGTATGTTTGTTACAATGGAGGAACCTACATTGATACATCATCCTCATCCATTGGCCATAGTTTAAACAGGGTTCACTTTTAGTGTTGCACATTCTGTCTGGCTATTGTTTTAAGAAACACATTTACTATCATAGATTCAGACCATAGTATTTAATAAAATACAGTATTGATTCACGGTTGATTGGGGTTGTCACCTTCTAAATCCCAATTAGCAAAGAAAGGGTAAATTCCTTGAAAAATTGTTTATTAATTCTCTTTCACCTACAGTCAGCAGACTTGCAAACTAATTCTATAAAAGATGAATCCTTATGAGACTGGAAGTGAACTAAAGCCAACAAGTCTCTGTGGGCGTTAGTACCTGCTATTGTTGTCTCAGCTAATGGCAGGGCTTCTGCCAAGCTTTTATTGTTAGAATTTTGGCTCAAGTCCTACAGATACATCATTCTCAAATAAACTCAGAGGCGCTTCATTTTTTATTTTGGCATTTAGTTGTGTGGGAAGAGGATGACAGTTTAGTACTTACTAAGAACTCTCATTGTCACTGTTCCCTAATAACCTACATTCTAAAACAGAATGCCCAAGTAAGCTGCACATAAGCTTCACAGGCAGGAACCACCAAAGCATATATGTTCACCTTTCACATGGGTGTTCCAGTATCTCATGGGTCCCTGCTATATGTGCAGAGATGATTATTGAGCTCTCTGGAAGACAGATTTATAATTGAGTAATTCATGAATTGTTAAATAATGTATATATGCATTTTAGTAAAATGCCAAAGTACCATGTATATTATTAGCAAGTTATTGAGAAGGTTAAAGATCTAAACATAGTAGTCACCATGTAGACAAATTAGCATCCATAATCCTGGAGTTTTCTCTTTTTTTACTGGTGCATAATTTCACTTTAAAATTCTTAGGAGTCCATACACTAGTCTCCCCCTAATTGTGGTTTTACTTGCCATGGAAAATTCTGGAAATAAATAATCCAGAAGTTTTAAATAACTTTTCTTACAGCATATTATTATAATTGTTCTGTTTTATTAGGAGTTGTTGTTAATCTCTTACTCTGCCTAATTTATAAATTAAACCTTACCATAGATATGTAAGTATAAGAAAAAACAGTACATGTAGGGTCCAGTACTATTCACAGTTTTAGGCATCCAAGAAATATATTGGAATGTGAAGGACTATTGAATATCTGTTCCTCAGTCATTAGACTAAGTTGATAATAGACCTCACAGTTTGACATGATAATATACATTTTTTTCTGAATATAAGCTGTTTACCTCCTCAATCTTGAATGATCAGTTTGTTTGACATTTTTATCTCTTCATTTTGAAGGGCAGAACTTGCCAAAATCATGCGTGCCAGAGCTAAGGAAATTGAGGTGAAATTACTTCTTTTTGCTATTCAGAGAACGACTAACTTTGAAGGGTTTCTTGCAAAACGCTTCTCCGGCTGCACCCTGACAGATGGAACCCTGGTAAGACTTTCCTGAGGGAGGCTGGACTGGAACATGGATGGCTGGGGTGGCTGGGCTTCACTTTCATCCTTTGGCTCCTGGGCCCAAGCCATCCTTCCACCTCAGTATCCCAAGAAGCTGGGACTAAGGCACACCATCATGTCTGCTTTAATTTTTTAAATGAGGAAATGGGCCAGATCAGTGATTTTCAAACCATCCTTCCAACAATATCTGACGTGGAATCCAAACACAATAATAGCTAATATTTTTTGAACATCCACTGTGCACCCCACACTGTTCTAGGGGTATTTACCTGCAGCCAGTCTCTGCTCCATCTACTGTACGAGGTACATGCTATACTCATTTGTCTCTTATCCATGGTCAGTGAGCTCATATGCAAAACCATAAAAACTTAGCTGCTTTGATCAAAGGCAGAGCAAGGGTAGGAAGTTGGAGCTGGTGTCCTGTTCACTCATTCACCCCTCACCTCCATTAGCTTCTCTAACTCTCAGCCTTTTAGTCCTAAGATTCTGGGACTCCCCTCCTTGTCCCGCAAGATCTACCTCAGAGTAGGTGAATCAGAGGTTGGTCCTCAGGGCACCAGACTGAAGAGTGGTGGTGGCAACAGCTAGGTTTTCAGGCAAGGCCACAAGGCCCTATCTGCTTGGGCTCACTCATGACTTTGTTGAAGTAAAATACAACTGGAACTGCAAAATATTCTTCCTATACTTAATAAATAGAAGCTATATAATACTCTTCTTCATACTAACTTATGTTCAAAATTGACTTATTTTTTAGTATCAAGAGAAAAAATAGTTCACAAACAGGTAAAAATGTCTTCAAAGAAAATTCAAGTCACTGAAGGAATTAGCTAACAGAAACACCCTTTAGGGAAGTGCATGCATCTCTCCTGAGAAGTATGTGGTTGGCCCTAGCACCTGCCTGATTTCCCCATGTTAACCACCTTCTCTGCCCTACTCAAGCCAGGTTTCTGTACTGTGTTCAAGCAGAGACTTAGGCAGCGCTGAGTTCAGCTCTACATTGAGCTGCTTGAAAACAGGGAGGTTCAAGCATTGAGTATGAACACTGGCCACTTGAAGCCCCTGAGCTCCCATGGCCTCTGGGAAGAGCTGGTAGAGCATAAGGATAGGCTCTGTGCACCAGTAATTCAGCTAACTAGACAGGAAATAGGCTCTAACTAAGATGCTTGAATACATTGTTGTGTGTGTATTGTTGTGTGCAATTCTTCTTCTCGGTTGGCTGGAGGCTTCTGGTGATTTTGTTTTACATTTAGAGGGGCTCTAGGATCACCTGGGAACAATAGCCCTGCAATATTTCATGACCAGGATAGCCTATAAATTTGGGTCTCCCTGGGAGATGCTATAGTTCTCACCTATCCAAGGAAATCCCCCAAAGGTCAAAAGTGGTATGTAACAAGACAGGGGAGATCTCTTCTAGACAAGCCAAGGCTTGGTGAGCAGGGTAACCAGGCAGAGAAACTGAGTAGGAAAAACTGACAGGAGCTCTGCTTCAGTTTGCAAAGACAATGCTTTTTTTGTATAACACAAGTATAGCACTGTCAAAGTAGCAGTTGGCTGATTGTCAGCCATGTTCTCTCTGAAGGGGGCAGGGCTGGAGGTGCTTGTTTCTCATACTCAGCCAGGACAAAGCTCCTGGACTGGAGCCATTTCATCTCCTGGACTGGAGCCATTTCATCTCCTGGCAACTGCTGTGCCCAGGGGCAATGGCCATGATCTACTAGGAACACTTGAACTTTTCCCCCTAGTCCCTTCCTTTTTTGGTCTTCTGTGTTTGAAACTTTCTTGAAGAACTAGTTTGTAAATTTCCCTTCCCAGTTGTTCAGGTGTTGCTTTCCTCTCCCATGAGGTTTTTAAGGGAGTTTCAGGTTATAAATCCTTGGCAAGAAAATCCTTCTCAATACCATGAGTTCTTTGTTTATTATCTACATGAACAGCTGTCTTCTTCACACATTTCTCTGAATCATTGACTTATAAAGAAACTCAACTTCTTCCCCTGAACCATTTTTTTTTTTTGTCCCAGTTACCATGACCCAGCAACCATTCCAAGTCCTGATAGTAGGTGCTCCACAGCATTCAAAGATTTTTTTTTTTTTTTCCCTTAAAAATGAGTTTCTAGAAAGGAAGCAGAATTTCCTTCGGCCTTTTCAACTAGGCAATCCAGTTCTCCAAGAATTGACTTACTGTTGCTTGGCTGCTGGGCGATGTAAAATTTCTTACTGTAAGTGATATTCACACTGAGCCTGGTCCCTGCCATTACCTTGCTCTGGGCCATACCTTCTCCATCTGTGTTCTTCAATCCTCAGTGGCAGGGGCCTGGTAAAAGTCATGGCTACTGACCCTGCTCCCTACAGAAAGCTCAGGGAAGAAAGAGGACACCCTAAACTCCAAGTTTAGCTGCTTGGCACTCTGCCTAAAATACTTGATACTCCCTGGTCCCTTGCCTTCTCCCTGTGCTGGTTGGTTGCTTCCATAGTGGACTTTTGCTGCTTTTTTTTTTTTTTAATATTGGGGATTGAACCCAGGAATGCTTAACCACTGAGCCACATCCCAGCCCTTTTTATATTTTATTTTGAAGGTCTCACTAAGTTGCTTATAGCCTCACTAAGTTGCTGAGGCTGTCTTTGAAAGTATCCTCCTGCCTCAGCCTCTCCTGAATTGCTGGGATTACAGGCATGTGCCACAGTACCCGACCCATTGTAGACTCTTGAAATCCTTCTTGGCTACCAGATTTTTTTCAGGATATTGGAATAAACTTTGAAATGAACCATGGTGGTATATCTTGATACCCCTTAATATATGCCACATTTCAACGAAAGTTAGTAAATTCTTTGGAAAGTGTTCAAGGAGCAGGTAGTAAGTCAGCCAAGAATCTTGGCCAGAGATTCTGCCTTGCGGCTTCTTCCCTTGGCCATGCCACAACCTGCCAGTACCTCCATTACCCTCTTCCCTGTGTCATTCAGAACCTTTAAACCCTTGGTGACTTTGACAGTAAGATAATGAGAATGGGCTTGAGAGTGTGTCAGACTCAGCAGAAAGACCTGCCACAGCCCAGCTCCTCCCTACTGACCAGCAGGATACATCTTTTGCTATTTTTTTAGAGCTGTGACTTTGACATTTGATGACAATGTTAAAGACTAGAAGAGCTTTGAGGACAGGGCTTACTCTGTCTTTCTTGTACTGGCCCTGTCGAGCTTGATCATATCCTATGCTGCAGCTATTATTGGAACAAGGGAGCTGCCGGTGCTTCTTCCAGTTGCCTCAACTTCTGATCCTTTAGGAGGGATTCAAGATAGTCTGTAAATCTAAATGCCTTGAAATTAAAAGCAAATGTCTGAATGTGGTATAACTATATCCATGTGCATTTTTAGTGACTTAATTAGATTGAAGGTGAACAAATTATATTCAACTTTCTGCTTAAAAGCAGAGTAGATAGGGTTAGATTTTTATAACTGACTGAATTTGGGAGGTTGTTTTTTTTTAATAAAATAAAAAAATTCCCATTTTATACAGCTGGATTTCCCTTTCTCTTGGCCTGTGCATAAATTGCCTTTCCAAATAGAATTCTCCTTTGGCTTATAGGGGTCATTTCAATATACATGTACACTTGCCCAGTTTCAAAAATTATATTACAAATATAGAAGCTGTAGTTGCAAATTTCAACCATGCAGTTTAAAAGCATAAGAGCACTACTTAGGAAAGCTTGTGTAGAGTGCCTCCCCCAATACCTCAGCCTTCCAGCAGCCTAACCCCTGCTTTAGGAATTCTATAAGGAACTGACAGGCAGGGTTACCAGTTCTGCCCCAGTGCCATGGCACATGGAAATAGCTTTCCCTTACCTGATAAGCTCCCTTCAGTGTCCAAAAACATTTTGCAAATGGTTTCTTTTTCTGGGTGGGTGGTACTGGGGATTGAACTCAGGGGCACTCGACCACTGAGCCACATCCCCAGCCCTGTTTTGTATTTTATTTAGAGACCGGGTCTCATTGAGTTGCTCAGCTCCTTGGTTTTGCTGAGGCTGGCTTTGAACTCGCAATCCTCCTGCCTCAGCCACCTGAGCACTGGGATTACAGGCACGCACCACTGTGCCTGACGCAAATGGTTTCTTGATGCTAAAGAAATGTATCCTTCCATTTGAATTACATTCTTAGGGGAAGTTCATATTCGTTTGTTAATGAGAAGATGGTAATACATGGTCAAGATAGAAAATTTGGAAATTATAAGCAAAACAAAAATTATAGGAGAAAATAAAAAGCCATCCATTTTCCCATCAGTCAGAGACAGGAATTTTATGTTCTTTTTTATACATTTGACCTAGTTGAAATTATATTTTTTAAGTATGTTTTTCTCTACTGCTTTTATTTTTAAAATTGAAATGTAATTCATCTAAAATTTTTCACAAATAAACTCACCTTTTGCCAGGCATGTTGGCACACATTTGTACTCCCAGCAACTCAGGAGTCTGAGGCAGGAGGATTGCAAGTTCAAGGCAAGCCTCAGCAACTTAGTAAGATTCTGTCTCAAAATAAAAAAGCAAAATGTTTGGGGATAAAGCTCAGTGGCAGAGTGACCTGGGTTCAATCCCATATTGGAAGAAAAACAAAAAAGAAACCCACCTTCTTAATAATTCAGATAGGGTCTCATATAGTATTGCCCAGGCTAGCCCCAAACTCCTGTGCCCAAGTGTTCCTTCCATCTCAGCCTCCTGAGTAGCTGAGACTACAGATGGCTACCGCTGTACCCCCAAACTCACTATTTAAAATTGACATTCAGTGAGTTTTAGCAGATTCATCAGGCTATGCCACTATTTCAACTGTTTAATTCCAGGACATTTTAATTACCTCCAAAGGAAATCCCTCTTAGCAGTCACAGTTCCTTCTTTCCCCCAACCCTACACAACTGTTATTCTAGTTTTTGCTTTTATGGATGCCTATTCTGTATATTTCACATAAATACAATCATACAGTATGTGATCTTTGCACCTGGTTTCCTTCAGTGAGGACAGTGTTTCTAAGGCTCATGCGTGTTGTAACGTGTATCAGAACTTCATTCCTTTTTATGCCTTATGTATTTGTCCATGCATTCCATTGCATGGATGCGCCACATATTGTTTATCTCTTCATCAGTTTATGGACATTTGGGTTATTTCCACTGTGAAGAATAATGCTGTGAATATTTGTGTACGCATTTTTGTGTGCACATGTTTTGTGAGAATAGCCTAGTGGTAGAAATTGCTGGGTTGTATGGTAACCATATATTTAACTTTTTAAGGAGCTGTCAAACTGTTTTCCATAGCAGCCACACTGTTTTACATTTCCATCAGCAATGTAGAAGAGTTCCAGTTTCTCCACATCCTTGCCAACACTTCCTTTTTCCTTTTTTTTTCTTTAATTATAGCCATCTTCATGAATGTAAAGTAGTATCTCATTATGGTTTCTATTTTCTTTTTCCCTAATGCCTAATCACATTGAGCATCTTTTCATGTACTTATGGTCAATTTGTGTGTGTGTGTGTGTGTGTGTGTATCTTTTTTTACAGTTTGGGGATTGAACCCAGGGTATGGTGCATACTAGGCAAGTGCTCTATCACTAAGCTACATCCCCAGCTCTTTTTATTTTGAGACAGAGAGTCTCATTGAGTTGCCCAGGCTGGCTTCGAATTTGTGATCCTTGTGCCTCAGCCTCCCAAGTAACTGGGATTACAAGTATATACCAACACAATGGCTAGTGTGTCTTCTTTAGAGAAAAAAAAAATTAAGTACTTAACCCATTTTTGAAATTCAAATTTATTTTTAACTGTCATATGAAAAATAATAATTGTGCTTATTTATGGGGCTACCATGTGATGCCTCAGAACATGTGTATTTTGCATAATCTTCAGATCAGGGTAAACATACCTCCTTAAACATTTATTACCTCTTAAATATTTCTTATAGTGAAAATATTCAAATCCTTTAGTTTAGCCTTTTTGAAATGTATAGTACATTATTATTATCTATAATCACCCTACTTTTAATAGCAATCAGTACTTATTATTCCTTACTATAATTTAGTACCCATTAATTTAATTGGATTGTCTTTTATTAGCTGTAGTTCTTTACATATTTTATGATATATACATGTAATTTGCAAATATTTTCTTCCATTTTATAGTTTTTTTTGTGTTTTGTTTTGTTTTTAGTTGTGGATAGACCTTTATTTTATTTATTTATTTATATATGGTGCTGAAAATCAAACCCAGTGCCTCACACATGCCAGGCAAGTGTGCTACCGCTGAGCCCCAGCCCCAGCCCTAGTTGGTTTTTTTGTTTTTTAACCTTTTGGTAGTATCTGTTGACACATAAAAGTTTTTAATTTTGGTGAAGTCAATTTATCTTAGTTTTTTTGTTGTTGTTGCTTGTGTTTTGATGTCACATTCAAGAAACTGTTGTCCAGAGTCAGATGTTTTCTTCTAAGGGTTGTATGGTCCTGGAGTTCCCAAGGGTGCTCTATCACAGAGCTAAATCCCCAGTCCATTTTATTTTTTATTTTGATACACAGTCCTGCTAAGTTTCTTAGGGCCTCCCTAAATTACTGATGCTGGCCTTAAGCTTTCAGTCCTCTTGCCTCAGCCTTCCAAGTTGCTGGGATTACAGGTGTGTGCCACCATGCCTGGTTTAACTCTTATGTTTAGATCTTTGATTCATTTTGAATTAAGTTTTGCAAATACAATTTTATATCCTACTTTTATTTATATACCTGAAGTCTTTTCTCAATCACTGCATAACGTAGGTATTCCATAATTTCCCTAACCATTCTTTTCTTCTTAGGCCTTAAATCACTTATTTTACTTTTATAAATAATTCCACATGAACATTTTTGTGGACAAATTTTTTATCACAGTTGAGATTATTTTGAGACTAATGGAAGTATAAGTATGAGCAAAATGTATGAGCATTTCCAAGTTTCAGGGAGCCTGTGTTAAACTGCTTTCTGAATTCTTTCTTATAGGTTCTCATAAAGCACAGCTTGGTCTCTCCGAGCACTGACTCTTGATACTAGTGGGGATTTATTAAAATTCAGAAGTGGTCAGTCTTCATTCACTGATGTTTAATATACAGGAGTAACTGCCAAATAAAAAAGGGACAGCAGGGGCTGGAGTGTTAGCTCAGTGTTGGAGCATCTGCCTAGCACGTACTAAGTCCTGGGTTTCTTTCCTCGCACCACAAAAGGAAGCAAAGAAAGGAAAGAAGGGCCAAAGGAGCCTGAAATTTCTTTTTAAATTACAAGTTTTCACTTCTAGGTATATACCCAAGAAAACTGAAAACATTTGTTCATATAAAAACTTCATACATGAATGTTTGTGGCAGCACTAATCCCAGTAGTCAAAAGATAAAAACAACCCAAAGTCCATTAGTGGACAAATGGATAAAGAAAATGTGGTATAATGCATACAATGGAATATTATTTAGCCATAAAACAAATGAAGTACCAACCACTTATTACAAGATTAATAAACCTTGCAACACAATGCTTAGTAAAGAAACCAGACATAAAAGGTCACATATTTATACAAAATGTCCAGATTAGGCAAACCCATAGAGACAGAACGGATTGGCAAAGGGACAGCAGGATTGGGAACTGACAGTCAATGGACATGTGTTTCTTTTGAGGATGAAAAATGTTCTGGAATTAGTAGTGATAGTTGCATAGCTTTACAAATATAAAACCACTGAATTTTAAATCACTTTAAAATGGTGAATTTTTTATTATATGAGTTACAGTTCGATTTTATTTTTTAATATTTATTTTTTAGTTGTAGTTGTACACATACCTTTACTTTATTTATTTATTTATTTATTTTATGTGGTGCCCTCACACACGCTAGGCGAGCACTCTACTTGCTAAGCCACAACCCCAGCCCCTCAATTTTAAAATACTAAGAGTTTTAGAAAAATTATGTGTTGAGTTGTAAATAATTTTTCCTCTTTAAATAGATGTCCACCAAAAAAAAAAAAGAAAAGAAAGAAAAAAAAAGCAATATCTGCTTGTTACAATCTCAGAAGACTAAAATATTTTAAAAGAAAGATCTCTTTCTTCTCTACTATTTTCCCTGGGTTATACACTATTTAATAGTTTGGGATATACTTCCGAGTCTCCCTTACAAGCCTGCACACACAGCATACACAGGCTTTTTGTTTTTACAGGAAATAGAAAATGTTGCCCTTGTTTCTAAAGAGGATTTTATTGAGGGCTTCTCCTCTAACCAGCATTTATCACACATATTTTTCAAGCTGTCTTTGTGCAGGGTCTTGGAAAAAGATGAAAAATTGCAGTAGACAGGTGCTTATGGTCTAGTAGGAGAAAGAAACCTGTAATAATTGTCACAAAATAAGGTCTGAACATGTGGTAGCAAGGGTGGTCCCTGAGATAGTAAACACCAGGTGTGGGTAGCCCTATGCTTCAGATCTTGGCTATCAACTGAAGCCTTCCAGCCATCTCTTTAAGGACAAATCAGGAATTGGGCTGGAGTAAAGCATTTATGGAACGAGAAATGCAGAAACTGTAGAACTTTCATCTCGTAACTGAAAGCTTTCTCCTCCAGGGAAAGGGGGAAAATACGTTTTAAATTTCAGAGTTCCTTCTTTGATAATGTGATGAGGCTAGGACCTCAAAAAGGAATTTGTGCAGACAGATCCAGATATGGATATGCACCTAACTAAAGCCAGAGTCTTCTAAACAGTAAATGAGACAGCTTGGCTGTCTTGTGGCCCTTACTGTTTTAGAGGTGCTGGGAATCCCATGTGATTTAATCAGTGGTAATTAACTTGCTATATGAAGAAGTTTACCTTCCTGTGTGGACTTCAAATCAAATCTCATCATAGCCAAAAGAATGAATGTTTTAAAAGTGGAAAGTCATCCATTTCTTGGCCAATTTTTGATTTCATCTAGCAGTGCTGGAGTTATTTAAAATATAAATACAAATTAGTAATTTTCTATGGGCTATGACAGCTGCAAAGCAGGAATGAGAAATGTGACCAGGTTGGCTCTGACAACAGGACTCTTGCACAGAAGGCTGTGTTGTGCCAGTGGTTTCTATCTGCAAAGACTCCGTCTCTTGCCATAGCAAATTAAGCAGTAGCATAGCCCTCCAAATAGCAGGAGGCTATACCTGCGTCTCAGATGTTATACCATTTACCAGCAGGGTGATGTGTTTGCAGTTACTGAGGGCTTCTTGTAGATTAAAGAGGAAAAGAACAGTCCATTGTGCCTTTGCACTTGTGAATTCATAGGCCCGTTGCTTTCACTTCCTGGAGAGATCCCAAGGAGGGAGACAGTGGAGACAGGCTGACACTTGTGGTAGTTATAAGACTTTCAGCCTGCACTCTCACTTTTTTCCCTTCTGCAAGTTGCTGCTTTAAGAGGCTTGGCCCTTCTGCTCATGCCTATTAAATGCTAATAAAAACTTCCACGTACTCAGCTTCCCCCTATGATCTTTCCCCTATGTGCCAGATGGTGTATTAAACTGCTTTTCTTATGTCTAATGTACATTATCTCATTTAGTCCTCCTGACAGCTCTGTGAGCCAGGTGTCAGTGTCCCTCTGTGTTGCAGAGAAGAGAACTGGGGCAATTTTAAAAGTACCGAAAAGTTCAGTAGTACTTCCAAATGGTATAGCCTGGACTTGAGCTCAGGATTGTCAGGTCCAGCATCTGTGCCCTCAGCACTACACAAGTGTTCCCCATCTTAGTTATTGGCAGCACCAGCTTTGCAGTGGCTCAGGCCAAAAAGTGCATGGTCCCTGTACTCCCCTCACCCTCACTTCCACTCTCTCAGCAATTTCTCTTTGCTCACTCTCTCCTGTGTTCTGAATCTGGAGACTTTTCTCTATCCACGTCACCAGTGTACTGCAGTCCCTCTCAGTCCCCATGCCTGGAATACTGCAGCAGCCTTGCAAACTGGTCTTCTTGCTTCCAGTGTGGTCCATTCTTTCCATGGCAGTGGAATGATACTTTATTTATTTATTTTTTTTAAAGAGAGAGAGAGAGAGAGAGAATTTTAATATTTATTTTTTAGTTTTCGGCGGACACAACATCTTTGTTTGTATGTGGTGCTGAGGATCGAACCCGGGCCACACGCATGCCAGGCGATCGCGCTACCGCTTGAGCCACATCCTCAGCCACAATACTTTAGAAGTCTATGTTAGGCATGCAGCTGTAGTCCCAGCAACTTGGAAGGCTGAGGAAGGAGGATCATCTGAACCCAGGAGTTCAAGTTCGAGTTCAAGGCCAGGCAACCTGTGCAACAGAACAAGATCCAGTGTCTACTTAAAAAAAAAAAAAAATGAGATCTTTTCATTTCACTGTGTAAAACCCCCAATGAATGCTTACTTGCAATAAGAAGAAAACCTGATGGCCAACTAAAGGCTATATGATTGGGCTCCTGCTACTTCTCTTACCTCATGCCCAGTGTCATCCTCTATCCTTCAGACTCACTAGCTCTGTCCAGCCTTTGCACCAGATCCCTCTGCTGGGAATATTCATTCTCAATTTTTGTCTGATTAGCTCCTTCTCCTTATTTACATCTCTGCTCTACTGTTACCTCCCGAAAGGGGGCCTTATTTGATCACTCTATATAAAGAAGACTTCCCCATACTCACTCCCAGCCCATCCTAGTTCCTAAACTTTATTTGCATCACAGTGCCTCTCTTCTTTGCCTTTCTTTCTTCTGTTGCATCCCTGGTGCAAGGAAGGATGCCTGGAATAGAGTAGATGCTCAGCATATGATTTTTGAACAAATGACAAACATGCTATTTCCTCTGCCTAAAAAGCTCTTCCCTACCCCCTTCTTCTAATCCACCTCACATATTTAGTTCTGGGGCATCCATCAATTCTGGCTCAAATATCATTTCCTTTGGGAATTTCCTGTGATCTCCTCTGCTTCATACTTTAGTTACAACTTATATTTTTCTTTCAAAGGTCTTATTACATGATTGTGTGGGTATTTGATTAAAGCCTGTTTTTCCCAGCAGACTCTGAACTCCATGAGAACAGAATAGGTCTATCTTCCTCATTGCTTTCCCCTAAGTACCCAGTACTTCATTTGTTGAGTAGATGATATGAAGGAACAAAGCATTTTTCTTACACTGATTCGGTCCCCACTTGGAATGTGTGTGACCTAAATGGGCCAGGGGCACCTGGTGTCTGTGACTTCCTCATCACTCCATTCATCATTACATTAATAGAGACAGGCTGTAGAAGTAGGAAAGAAGCTTTGGGGAACCTCTGGCCCAGGAAAGATATGTAGTCTGTGCTTATACTATCTAAGAAGTTGCTCTGCTTGTTCAGTGCTGCCTTTTTATGTTGTGCCCCTTTCTGCTTTTATCCATTCACTTGACTCTTTCCACCAAAAGAGCCCAGGAACACCCCAGCTTATTTCCCTGACTTCCAATTTCGTCATGATTTTCAGTAACACATTGTGTTTTTTAACTGAGGCCCACGTGGCTGGGCACAGTGTCACACACCTATAATCCCAGCAACTTGAGAGGCTGAGGCAGGAAGATTATTATTTAGAATCCAACCTGAGCAACGTAGACCCTGTCTCAAAATTTAAAAAATAAAGATGAAAATGACTGGGGATATGCCAGGCACCATGGCATATGCCTGTAATCCCAGCGGCTCAGGAGGCTGAGACAGGAGGATTGCAAGTTCAAAGTCAGCCTCAAAAGAGAGATGCTAAGCAACTCAATGAGATCCTGTCTCTAAATAAAATACAAAATAGGGCTCGGGATGTGGCTCAGTGGTCAAATGCCCCTGAGTTCAATCCCAGTATGCCCCCAGCCAAAAAATAAAAAAGAAAGATTGAGGATGTAGCTCAGCACTCCCTGAGTTCGATTCTCAGGGGAAAAAAAAAACTCGGCCCACCTGTATATAATTGTGAGATGTTATCAGCCCTAGTGAATTAGCAATAGATGAGGAACAGTCAAGAATTCAAACTCTGTTTCTATCACTGAATGGTTGATCAAAGCTTTAATTTTAGCTAACAGTATGTCTTTCCACATCTACAGAGCATCAAAAAATTCAGAATTATAGTGCCTCAGTTCAATAGTATGATCCCAAAATTAAGCCAGGAAATCAGGAATTTAATGCTATTAACTAATTTAATTTTTTTGATGGGTCTTACTATATTATCCAGTCATGTCTTCAATTTCTGAGCTTAAGTGATCCTCCTGCCTCAGCCTCATGAGTAGCAGGGACTATATAGGTGCATGCCATCATGCCTGGCTTAATTAATTTTTTATTATTGTTGAAGCTTAGACATGGTAGATTCCCTTTATCCCTAGTCCTCTCTCCTTAAAATACCAGTACATGAAATGACAGCTAAAGCTTATTCTAAATAATAATCTTCCTGCCTCAGCCTCTCAAGTTGCTGGGATTATAGGTGTGTGCCACTTACTTGCTTTCTAAAGTAAACTTTATTTATGCAGATCCCCCCCCTCCCATATCTCAGGTAAAGAAGCCAAAGTTCAGAGGATACAAACATGAAATGCTTGCTTAGTTGGATCATACTGTGTCTCACCACGATACTGCAAAAATTATTGTCTTACTAGTGATTACCTTGAGCTAATGCAGTCATCACAAGGCTTTCTTCTTCTTTTTTTAATATTTATTTTTTAGTTATTGGTGGACACAGTATCTTTATTTTATTTTTATGTGGTGCTGAGGATCGAACCCAGTGCCTCATAACATGCTGGGTGAGCACTCTACTTCTGAGCCACAACCCTAGCCCAAGGCTTTCTTCTTAAGTGAGGGCTATTGTTTCTCTACATAATAGCATTTCCAAGTGTTTTTGACAACTAAGTCATTTAAATGAGTGTAAGCAGAATTATCTTAAAGCCCAAAGCAAATACTGATGCAGTTCTTTTTGTGTGTGTTTAGACTTGTTTTTGTTTTTTGTTTGTAACAAAAATTATCACCTTCAGGTGATAATTATAAGCTTGACAGTAAGTCACCACATCATCCATCTGCTGTCCCTCTTGGCATAGGAATTAGTTCAGTTTGCTCCACTGGTATACGTTAAAGTGACATAAGTACATTCAGAAACTCCCTCTCCCCTTAGCTTCTTGTCTCAAGGATGCCATCCCTTGACCCACCATCTCATCCCTGGTGCCAACCAATCCCTTTTGTCCTGATTGTCCATTTGGCTTCTTTTCTGCTAAAACTCCCCAGCACCTAAGCATAAACAACATCTGTAGGTCAAAATTGTAAAAAAAAAAAAAAAATTCAAAAGAGCTGTCTTGATTCTATAGTTGCACTGGAATTAGCATCATCAGTGACCCTTGTATATGTCATGTGGTTCTTCTAGGGTTTCACACACTTTGTTACATTTGATCCTTCAAACAGTCCTGTGACTATGTCCTTATTCAGCAGAGGAAGCTCCTGTGGCTAGGTGATTTTGCCAATATAGCAAAATTGGAACAAAAACCCATGTCTCCTGCCCCCGGCTTTCCCATTAGCCCATGGTCCTGCTCAGTGTTATATTTTGAAATAGTGATTCTGTTCAGGAGCTGGGAAATAGTTTTTCTGAAGGTGATTTCTGTCGTGGTTGTAATGGGACTTATTTGGGAAGGACTTCTTTCTGTAATGTAGAACAGACGAGATTAAATTTTTTTAATATTTATTTTTTAGGTGTAGATGGACACAACACAATGCCTTTATTTTTATGTGGTGCTGAGGATCGAACCCAGATCCCACCTGTGCTAGGCGAGTGTTCTACCGCTGAGCCACAATCCCAGCCCCAGCTTTGTAGTTTGTTCTTGAATTCAAATCCATGTGGCATTTGGATTCATTTTTGTTTTTTGAGCACCTTTTACATGCCAGACATCAAAGATAGGATGGGGGGGTAGACAGATAGGATCTCTCCATGTTGGCATCTAGTGCCAGAAGACAAACAAGCAATTGTAGTATTTTAATAAATAACCCGGGGAGAGGATGTACAGGATGGGATGGGAACACATGCCAGGGACATCTAACCCAAACTTGACAGAAAAAGTCTCCCAGAAGAGGAGACTTCTAAGTTGAGGACTGAAGGATGAATGAGAATTTTAGCTAGATTAGAATCAGAGTAAGGTGAACAGTAATGTTTCTAGAAGATGAAAAGACGTGAAGGCCTGGAAGTAAGACTGTGATCCATCCTAACGTAGCTATCAGGGAGACTTGGAAAAAGCAGAAGACTGGTGGGAAGTCTGTTGGACATGTTTAGAAGATAACTGTCTCGTGTCTTGTTAATAGAAAAAGCTCGAGTCTCCACCACCATCTACCAACCCCTTCCTGGAAGATGAGTCAGCACCAGAGATGGAGGAGCTGGCAATCGAGAAGGGAGAGTTAGATCAAGTAAGTCTGCTTTGCGTTACCATGTGTAACCTACCCAGTCTTCCTGTCTGAGAATGGATTGGCTAGCTTCATGTATGATCCTTTGGCTGTTACCCACATTCAGAGATGATAGTAGTGGTGGTCTTTATAGAGGGCCTTTATCTGGAAGTGTATTCAGAAAACAGAAAAAGCAGCCCTTCCCACCCTTGCTCTTTGCTCCCAAAGAACCTCACCTCCAGCATTCAGCAAGGCTCACAAGCTTAATCAGACCCTGCGGCAGGGCACGATTGTACTCTGCCCCATTCATCATCTCCTGAACTTGTCAGCGTCCCTTTCCGATGCACTCTAATGTGGTACTGTGATGATGTGAGAGGCTGAAAGATCCTGGGGGATAGTTAGCAGCACCCTGGGCTGAGAGAGGCCTCCATGCAGTGTAAGTTGATCACTTTAGGTCTGGAAGCCATTGGGGAGGCCTGGAAATATCAAGGTGACCACTGGCATCTTTGGAGTGTTACTTTTCTAAGCACACTAGAACTTTAATTTCCTTCTGATTTTTCTGTCCAGCTCTAAATTTCCTCTCCCTTCATCCTACAGAATGGTGTTTTTGTTTCCCTGCCATTTTATGACAAGAGAAGTTAGAGCAATAAATCAGAACATTTCCTTTCTGGATAAGTGATCCTTCTTTTTAATTTTCTACACTTGGCTGCTAGAGGATTACTTTATGATATTGTTTTACTCCAGGCACCACCAAAAGGGAGGCTTTGGGAAACCCATAGCCACATGCTTTGCTGCTGGCCCTGTGTTCCTAGCATGGTGAGGGTAGGTGTGCAGTCCTGGCAGGAGCCAAGAAAGTGGAATATATGGAGCAGTAAAATGTGTCTGGTCCACTGATTAAATAATTGTGATTACATGGACACCTCACATTTTTGTGGTGCTTTGTAATTAAAAAATCTTTTACAGGCCGTAATTCATTTTGCCTTCACAGTGCCTGCCTCTTTTTTTATAGGTGATGAAACTGTAGCACAAAGAGCCTAGTGACTTGTCCAGGGTCACATAATTTAGAAAAAGAAGAGCTAAGACTGGAAGTCATGTCTAGAAGTCAGAAACTAGAATTTTTTTCCAAAAGGCTGTTTTTTGTTTTGTTTTGTTTTGTTTTTAAATACCTTCATATCTCATTAAAAAGAAGAACATAGAAAGCTCATAGATACAAGTGAATGAACAACACTGAAGAGATATCTTGAGGCTGTATCCCAAAGATAAGTGGGAATAAGCGTGATTGATTTAAAACCATCATATGATTGGCTAGTGTGGGAGGAAAAAAAAATTCTTCTATCTAAAGAAATGCAGTTCCCATATTGTGAGAGCCAGGACTCAGGGTGGAGGGGTCTCCTTCTTCCTCATTTGGCCACCTGTATCCTAAGAACATGCTTTGTGCACTCGTGCCATTTGCAGGGCCCTGGTGTCTCCCCAGTACTAGTTGCAGCCATTATCATGTTCAGAATTGTGCAGGCGAGCACTCAGATGCTTTTCATGCTGCTGTGAGAAGATTTCCCTTTAGCTGGTCATCTCTAGATATTATTATGCTGGATTATGATAGATTTTTCCATTATCTAGGAAATCAGTTTTTCCTGGTAAATTAAGATTTTTCTGTCTCTTGGAACTTTTTTGCATATTATAAAAGCTTGAAGTTTTTGTAAGACTAAGACCTGCCCATTCTAAGGTACAGAACTCTGACATCTGACAAATACATGGTGTAAGGCAGAGCCGTGTGGTAGAGGAGGTGCCGGACCCTGGTCTGCCATTAACTGACCGTGACCTTAGATAGTTTACTTACTGTCTCTAGACTTTCCTGCTTTCTTTATCTTTAGAGATAGCTAATAGTTTTCAAACTCTATTCCTTGATATCCTGTCACATGTAACGGTGGGGAATTGGGAGAGAATAGAGACCTGGGTCTGTAGCCAGAGGAATTCTATTCTTAGTCACATTGTACTGTGGAATTCTAGGTAAAATTTCTTTTGATCCTGGGGTTTTATGTCTGTTTTAAAAAGAAAAAAGAAAAGAAAAGAAAAACTAAACTAAATGGGAAACTCCTGGTCTAGATGGTCCACCAGTAATTCATGGACTGTTCCTCATTAGTAATAAAACGTTGACACTAGTGACTAATGCCTCCTCACATGTCATCCCCAGCCTCCCATGCCTCACCAGCACTTGTCTTTGTCTCTGGCAGGTTAGGTGGAGCCCCAGGACCTCCCTCTTCTCAAAAGCCTGTGGGCTTCTAGAGTTGGGTGCACAGAAAGAGCAGGACACCTGTGGGATGTTGGGGAGGGATTCCATAGGATGTCAGCCGAGAACCAGCCAGAGGTGGTTGTGTGGAAAACCCCTCCTGGTTGCCCTGAGTGACCCAAGTTATTCCCTTGCCGCAATCGGTAGGCAGCTGGCCCTCAAGGTAAGGGTCACTCCCTGCTCAGTACTGTAGCTAAGCCTGGCTGTTGAGAAGAGAGGGTGAACTTGCAAAGCAGTATTCACTTTAAAGGAGGCATGAACAATTTGTTGCCAAGATATTCCCAGTGATAAAAAATGACATATGAAAGGGAACCAAGGGTACTGAAAAAGAAGAAATCAGGAATCTCTGGTTTAAAAATGTACCCTTTTGGTGATCCAAGCAGTTAGATTTAATCTGTTTACATTGGATAATAATGAAAGGAAATGGGACCAGCTGCAGACCTCCTTACTGTGACAACAGTAACCTTTTATTATTCCATCAAACTCCAGGAGGAAATAGCTTAAACATCTGCAGCTTTTGGACAGAATTCACACACTCAGAAATCCAGCCTGAATGCTACTGCTAAATGACTTAGTGTATTCTTTAAGCCAAGGATCAACCCTTTGGGGAGCTGCATAGTGCAAAGGAAGACACCAGTTTGAGCTGAAATTCCAGCACCTACCATATAAATAGGAGCACATTCATGAAACAGCTATAGGCAGGAGGTGGGGGGGGAAGTAAGAAAAAGAAATTTGAGCAGTTTGTGCCCCCTTTCTTCAGCTCACACTAAAAATGCTGGAAGAGGGCCTCCATGTTGTGGTGACAGGACTGAATGACCTCTCCACACTGCAGATGAGCACTGTTAGTGGGCAGAGGCAGGGCAGAGCAGTCACCTGTAGGTGGGGTTGGGACACCAGCCCTGTCTGGTTTGTGACTTTTGGAGTGTTCTGGGACCTTATCAAGCGTGACCTGTGAAGGCTCATCAAGATGAGTTGGTTGGAATACCAGGAAGTCATTCTATTATATCACTCGGGGTCTATATTTAATACCAAATGAATCCTTAGACCTATTCAGGCATAATTTTTTCATGTATTGCTTTAATGCATACATTGAAAAAAGAGGAAACTACAAGCAGAATAAATAGATTAAGATATTACTAAAATTTCTTCACATGCAGGGTCCAGCTCTTTGGAACTATTTGTTAAAAAAGCTTTATGTTGCTGGTTATGGTGTTGCACACCTATTTCTAATGGCTCAGGAGGCTAAGGCAGGAGGATCCCTTCAACCCAGGAATTCCAGGCCAGCTTGGGCAACATAGCAAGACTCGCATCTCAAAAAACAAGCAACCAAAACAGCTTTATATTTTCAAATAACTATAGATTCAGAAGTTGCAAACAGTACAGAGCAATGCTGTGTGCTCGTCTCTCAGCCTTCTCCAGTAGTGACAGCAAGCAGAACTAGAGTGATCATCAGAAGTAGAAAATGGGTCCAAACCTCTTTCTCAGGCCTGGATGCCTGTGTTTTTCCACACACTGTTGTTCTCTGAGCTTTGGAATGTGTTGGCAATGGGGTGTTTCTTAATGCCCCACTACTGCCCCGAACAGTGGTACACACTTGTAATCCCAGAGCTTTGGAAGGCTGAGGCAGGAGGAGCAGAAGTTTAAGGCCAGTCTAGGCAACTGAGGGAAACCCTGTCTCAAAATAAAAAGGGCTGGGAGTATAGCTCAGTGGTAGAGCACTCTTGTGTTTAAGTCACTGTACTGGGGTTGGGGGAAATGTCCTGCTGTTGTATCTGCAGTTTTTTTTGCCAGATCAGTGGCACCCATTCCCCGAAGTTTTTTTGTTGTTATTCCTTACTTTTAAAAAGCAATTTCAAACAGAAAACAGGTGAAAGGGGCTGGGGTTGTGGCTCGGTGGTAGAGCGCTCATCTAGCACGTGTGAGGCCCTGGGTTCAATCCTCAACACCATATAAAAAAATAAATAAATAAAATAAAGGTATTGTGTCCAAATACACCTAAATAAATAAATATTTTTTAAAAAACAGGTGAGAGAATTTTATAAGGAACTCTCAAATATCTTTCATCTAGATTCAGCAATTGTTAATATTTTGCTACGTTTACTTTATTTTTTCCTCCCTATTCTTTCTCCTTTCCTCATTATTGCAAAACAATTTGGAAGTGTTACAGACATATGCCCTTTACTCCTAAATATTTCAGCATATATTTCCCAAGAACATTCATTTAAAATACCACACAGAAAATTGAACACCAGTAGTATATTATTCTTTAAAGACTTTATTTAAATTTCATAAGGTAGCCATTTCAGAATGATGCATTAAAACCCTGTCAGCAATGTTTAATTGGGAAATTGCACATAAATTTGTATGTCCAAAAACCAGATACAATATATACATGTAAAAATGAGAATATTCTTTTTTATGTAAACTCATTTATAATTACCAGAACATATCCTGCAGAAGTGTGAATATTTTCTTCCAAGAAAAGGCAAAAAAATTTAAATCAAAGGAATAATTATACTTATGATGATTATGTTTTATTAGTAAAAATATAACTGGGTATAGTGACCATATTTTTCAAGTCTAAAGTCAAGATGTAGTCATACAAAGTCAGACAAATTAAATCACATTTTAAAATTTATTTAGTGAATTACCTTTTTTAAAAAATATTTTGTTTTCAGTTGCAATTGGACACAATACATTTATTTTTATGTGGTGCTGAGGATTGAACCCAGCGCCTCGCACATGATAGACACGCGCTCTACCGCTGAGCCACAACCCCAGCCCCTAGTGAATTACCTTATCAAAAAGAGAGGAAGAGGGGCTGGGAATGTGGCTCAGTGGTAGAGCTCACGCCTAGCATGTACGAGGCCCTAGGTTCCATCCTCAGAACCATATAATATAAATAAAATAAAGATATTGTGTCCAACTACAACTAAAAAATAAATACTAAAAAAAAAAGAAAGAAAGGGAGGGAGGGAAGGAGATACTGACTTACAAAAGGTAGAACAAATGGGTGACAGCCTTCCCTCATTACCTGCATTCTTCATTGTGGGTCTTGCATTTTAAACTAATGGAAGCACAAAAAGTTTCCAGGGCATCTCTGGGTACAGCAGATTCAAACTGGATAAACTAGTCTTGTACATTCCCTGAGGCCCTCTTGCAATCTCCGCCTAAGGCCTGACTTTGGCAGTGGCTTCCAGATGATGAGAGCAAATAAGCCAGAGTGTAGTCAAGAAGGACCAGAGTTTCTAGAAATCATGCCAAAAAATTAAAGATAGGGAACTCTTGAAAGGTGAAAAAGGAAGAGAGCTGAGCACGAGATTGAATGGGTCTAAAGTTGACATTTAATTTGTGGTAATTATCATCAGTTTTTACAGATGTTTTTAACCATTGCATTGTTTTATAAACAACAACAGGAGAAATGGCCAGAAAAGGTAACTATTATTTCTGTTTGTCTTTGGGGACTTCTAGTGGCTGTTCCAGTACTTATTAAAAGATAGAGACAGTTTAAAAGGGTAGATCTTAAGTATACTTAATAATAGGAGTGGGAAAAAACTTTGGGAGGTAATGGGTATGGCTCTGATGGTGGTGCCAGTTTCATGAGTGTATACTTAACTAATGTTAAGATGTATACATTGGGGCTAGGGTTGTGGCTCAGTGGTAGAGCGCTTGCCTAGCACGTGTGAGGCACTGGGTGCAATCCTCAGCACCACATAAAAATAAATGAGTAAAATAAAGGTATTGTGTTCATTTCCAACTAAAAAATATATTTTTTAAAAAAGATATATACATTAAGTATTTTAAGACAAATGTATACATATTCCCAAACTCATGAGGATGTATATATTAAATTTGTACAGCTTTTTATGTTATTCATATCTCACTAAAATGGCTTAACAAAAACAATATGTGTAATTCATTCATCAAATAGGTTATGGCTGCCAACTTATAAACCAAATTTTACTCTAGTATCAACCAAAGTAAGATGTCTTTGGCTCAGAATCCTTTTGTTGGCATTTGACAATGGACAGAATTGACTTTTTTTAGGAATAGAAAGTAATATGTGAGAAGATCCTTACTTTTTTTTTTTTTTTTTTAGATGTTTGGAAAGGATTTTTTTTTTTTTTTTTTTTGGTAGGGGGATGGTGCTAGGGATTGAACTCAGGGACTGGTGCACGTGAGGCAAGACTCTACCAACTGAGCTACATCCTCAGTCCTGGAAAGGAATTTTATAGCAAATACAGTTTTTACAATGCCAAATGTTTTATTTATCAGTGATTTTCAAGTATTAGTATAGGGACCAGTTACTGGTCTATTTTTCAGTGCTCTATGATAAAAAATATAGACAAGATAGTCTGCCTCCCACCCCCACCCCCACCACCACCCCCTATCCCTACCCCCCAAGCCAGGTTACCAACCATCCTTTCTTGGAAAGAACTGCCTTATTTTTTATTTTTAAATATCTTTTATTTACTTATTTTTATGTGGTGCTGAGGATCGAACCCAGGGCCTCGCCTATGCTAGGCAAGCGCTCTACCACTGAGCCACAACCCCAGCCCAGAAAGGACTGCCTTTATGCTGCTATTTTAGTCTTATAAAATTTGGGCGCCCCACTCCTTGATCTATACCCAGAGGTCTTAAAATCAGCATACTATAGTAACACAGCCACATCAATGTTTATAGCAGCTCAGATCACCATAGTAAACTGTGTATTGACTTAGATGCCTTTCAATAGATGAATGGATAAAGAAACTGTGGTATATGTACATAATGGAACATTATTCAGCATTAAAAGAGAATTTGCAGGTAAATGGATGGAATTGGAGAATATCATGCTAAGCTAAGTAAGCCAATCCCCAAAAACCAAAGGCCGAATATTCTCTCTGATAAGTGGATGCTGATCCATAATGGGGATGGGGGAGGAACATTGATTGAGCAAAGGGGAGGGAGGGGAGGGAAGGTGCAGGGGGGCAGGAAAGATGGTGGAATGAGATGGACATCATTACTCTAGGTACATGTATGACTGCACATATGATGTGACACTACATCATGTACAACTAGAGAAATGTAAAGTTGTGCTGCAATTGTGTACAATGAATGAAAATGCATTTTGCTGTTATATACCTAATTAGAATAAAAAAATTAATTAATTTTTAAAAATTTGGGCATATAAAATATTTTATTTTATGAATTTGTGATAAGGATAGAAAGTAGCAAAACAAAAAGTTAGCAACCCTCTGTACTAACCCTCTCTACCCTTCTATTTATTATGTTTATTTGTCATTAAAACCCCCAAGTTTAAGAGCTATTGTAGGAAAACATTTATGTGAGAGATAAGAGTCCTAGTTTAGGATATAAAAAGCTTTGTTATATGTTTTTGGGCAGACTATCAGGACCTCAGAGCCCCCATTTCTTGAGGTGTAGAAGAGTAGTAATGAGACCTACTTAATGGATTATTGTGAGGAATAGAGGAGACATTATTTATTATTGAAGTACTTGGCCCATAACAATCAGTAAATGGAGGCTCTTAGAATTAGATCATGTGAAAGCACTTCAACACCTTACAAATACAAGGTGGTGCTATGATTAGCCAGGATTTAAAATTTTAAATATCAATCAGATGATGAATAACTGCCAAAATGAAAATGCATGTGTTATCTAAGTAGCAGTAAATCTTTCATCATACACAGCAAGTAAATAATGCTAACAAAGCTGGTGTCTCATTCACAGACTGGGATGAGTCATAATGTAAGACATATTCCTACTTCATTACATTGAGTATTTGTTTACCTATAATCTAAAAGTACACTTTGAAGTGATGTTTTCTTTGAAATTGCTTGAAAATTTGCAAAGATTACTCAAATTTTGGATTTCTCTTTACTTTTTCTCTCTTTTTTCTTCCAGCCAAAGAAGCCTAAAGTCCCAGACAACCCATTTCATGGCATTGTTTCCAAGTGTTTTGAGCCTCATCTGTATGTGTATATTGAGTCCCAGGATAAGTAAGTGACAGGCACTTTGCTGATTTCAATCAGCATTTGTACACCTTCTGGTCATGTTGAGTCTTACAAGGGCACAACTCCTTTCAGAAGCAAAAGGAGAGACTTGATATACCTGTGACCCTCCCTGGAGCTCATTAAGGACCTTAGCATGAAAGAGGCCCTGGATTCTATCTCCAATATCACAAAAAAAGAAAAAAAGATAATTTTATATCTTTTGAATATTATCAGTTATTTTGTCTATAATGTCAGAAGTCTGAGGGTTTTTTTTTAATTAAAACCCACTTATTTATTTATTTATTTGAATTTTTTTTTTTTTTTTTTTTTTTAGTTGTAGATGGACACAATACCTTCATTTAGTATTTTTTAAATATGCCTCATCTGTGCTAGGCAAGTGCTCTACCACTGATCCACAACCCAACCCCTATTTTTATTTTTTATTTTAAGATAGGATCTCACTAAGTTGTTGAGGGCCTTGCTGAGTTGCTGAGGCTAGACTTGAACTTGTGATCCTCATGTCCTAGCCTCCTGAGTCACTGTAGTCACTGGGATTATAGGTATGTGTCATTACACCTGGCCAAAAGTCTGAGTTTTGCTATAATACAGCCCCGTATAAATCTCAGAAGCCCCTTGTGGGTACTGAGCTCTCATTGAGTTCTGACATTTGTCAGCTCACAAAGCTTTACAATGTCAGGCTTTGGACATTGTAAGAAAGCTTTATCTCTAAAGTATATGTTTTCAAGTAGTAATTTTGACTATCAAAAAAATTACAAAAATAGAACAAAAAATTCTCATATACCCTTCCCCAGATACTATTAACATTGTATATAATCACAGTTATCAAAATCAGAAAAGTAATATTGTCTTGCAAATGTTCTTCTTCTGGTCCAGGACCTCTAATAATTTTGTGTTTAGCCACCAGGTCTCCTCAGTCTCCCTTAATCTTGAATAGTTTTTTGTTTTTTCTTTATCTTTCATGGCCTAGACTCTTTTAAAGGGTATTGACCAGTTTTTGCTTGATGTTTCTTCATATATATATATATATATATATATATTTTTTTTTTTTTTTTTTTTTTTTTTTTTTTTGAGTCAGGTGTGGTGTCTCATTATGTTGCTCAGGCTGGTCCTGAACTCCTGGGCTCAAGCAGTATTCCTGCCTCAGCCTCCCAAATAGCTGGGACTATAGGCCAGTAGCAGCACTATGTCCATTAGAGGTTTCTTCTTCAACCCTTGCCTATTTGGCAAGATGACTTTAAAAGTGAGATTGTATTCTTTACAGTGCATTGTATCAGGAGGCACACCATGTAGATTTATCCCAATACTACTGATGTTAACTTTGATCACTTTTGTAAAGTGGAGCCTGCAAGCTTTTTCCACTGTGAAGGTACTGTTTTTTACTTGTAAATATTAAGTTTCTTTCAGAGAATACTTTGAAACTATGTAAATATCCTGCTTCTCATCAAGCGCTAGTTCACTCATTTCAGAATCCCTCTGTTATTTTTGCCTGAAGCAATTATTATCGTCAGGTTTGCTTCATATCGATTGTTTCCATCATTTCTTCTAGACTTACCAGTTGGAGTTCTGTTGTAAGGAACTTTCCTCCCCATTTGTTTATTTATGTTAATATGGACTCATGGATTCTTATTGTAGTTTATGGATTATCCATTTACTATATGTGCTTTTCACAAACTCCTGGGCTCCAAAATTTTTTACACATTAGCCCACCGTGATCCAGTTTCTTCACAGCCAGAAGGTGATCATGTTCCAGTGTCTTGTTGTTCATGTTGGGGATATTAGGAAAGGAGGAAGACCTCTTCCTCATATTTTGGAAAAGTAGGGTTTCTGAAAGAGGGCAGGTTACCCAAAGACAAGCTGGCCTGGACTCTGAGGTCTCGAATGAGTACAGAGAGGAGTACAGAGAGGTCCCATGGAGGAGAACAGCAGTGCTTGTGAGAAAGCTCTTGAGGGCAGTTCTATATGAAAACTTTGCCCAATATCCCCTCACTTTTTTTTAATGTTTCTCTCATAAGTTAATAAGTACTTGTTTCTAAATGTTTCCGGTATAAACTATAAGATTTAAGAGAATGTTTGAAGTGGGGACAATATTATTTTTCACTTATTTGATTTTATAGATTAATAAAGTACTTCATATTAAAATGCCAGAAAATAAACTTTATGTAAGGGCTTCTATATTAATAAAAACAAGGTCCCATCCCAAGGGGAAAAAAACTTGCCTTGCCATTGATTGCCTCGTGAAGGCTCTCTTTCCTCTTCTGTGTGTACTGGGAGTATCTCCAGCAGGCACAGAGAGGGGCAGTGGTTGCTATGGATGTTTTTGTTCTTTGAGAGTACCTTGTCTTCTGTCTTCAGAAAGACTCCTCCCAGGATTGGGAAACTCAGTGGTCATGCACTTGCCTAGCATACACAAGGCCCTAAGTTTGATCTCTAGCACTGAAAAAAAAAAAAAAAGTTTTCTCCCAGGTCAGGCTTGATGGTGGGTGCCTGAGATCTCTTTCACTAGAAGCTGGTGCAGGAGGATCATTTGAGCCCAGGAGTTTGAGGTCAGCCTGGGCAACATAGCAAGACCCTGTCTCAAAAAAAAAAAAAAAGGAAAGAAAGAAAATAAGTAAGATACCACTTAGGAACAGAAAAAAGATTAATTATTTATTTTCCTGTTAAGGTACTAGGGATTCAAGCAACCCACTTTGATGACCATTTTCAATTAGAGCACCATCTTGTCTTATCAACCCAAATTCTTATAAATCTTATTTCAAGAAGGTTGTAGCATGTCTGAGATATCCACATCCTTTCCAAAAGACCTACCTCATTTGAAGAGTCACTTTTCTGAATCATAATTCTGGTATCCATTCTCACATGACCTTGATTCATACAAAATGTACTCATAATTCATGATACTTTGGGCAAAGACCAGGCCTGCCTTCCTCCAGGCCTCTCCATTTCTCCATGAAAGATGCAGTGCTTGGCCTGCGTTCAGCCTCACTAGGATGTTTTTAGGCCCTAGGGAAGCAGTAGCATCCCCTCAGAAAGGAGGACTGAGTAGGTTATATTATGATGACTCCAGATTAAACGGCAGAAGTTTAAGTAGAAGATAGAGTTTAAGAACTCCATTTCCTCTTCTGTCAGAGGAGTCAGATAAATTGATGCCAAAAACAGTGGTTATTAACCTTTTGTGAATTATAGATCCTTTTGAGAATCCATTGAAAACTATAGATTTTGTTGTTTAAGAAAAAAAAGAGTCCAATTATACCCACATACTAGTTTTGAGTATAATTTCATGAGGTTTTTAGGAAGCCCTTCTGCCACCTCAGTCAAAGAATCCTGAGGCTAGGAAAGGAACTCAGGTGGGACTAATTTCGTGCAGTTACTACTCTACTATAAAAATCAAAGGAGAAAAGTCTTAGATTGTTCACCAGCTCCCAGAGGACACAAAGCACAGTATGGTGGAAGAGTGAGGACCTGAGTGCCAGATAGACCTGGATTTGAATCGGAGCTCTGAACTTACTAGTCTGGGACTTGAGCATGCTACTTAGCCTTTCCAATATTTTGTTCTCTATACAGTGAAGTTCATAATGCTTATGTCATTGTTTTGTGGTGAGAGTGAAATAAGATGACAGTAGTGGTCCTTGCACACAGTAAATGGTGCTTAGGAACTATTCCTGCCTTGCCTCCCCTGATCCCTGATTGGTTTCTTTCTCTCTCTCTGGTTTTTTTTTTTTTTTTTTTTTTTTTTGGTGATGCTGGGGATCTAACCCAAGGCCTTGCTCATTGCTGGGGAAGTGCTCTACCACTGAGCCACACCCCCAAACCCTTCCCCATGATCTGGTTTAGGACTCCTGTGTAGGTAGGCAACATTATCAATGTTGCCAGTCTCCTTCTGGGCCTGGCATGGAGTTCATCTTCTCACCTCCCCAGCCTCCCACCTGCCCAAGGAATATTCTGGCAGCACCTGCCCCAACCAAAAGCCAAGCAATAGTAGGAGACCTGAGGAACCAGTTCTCAGGGAGGAAGCAAGAAGTAGAGTCCCAGTGGCCACCTCTTACGCAGATTAGGCTAAGCTGTCTTTATATGCTTGAAGTGGTTTTCTCAATTTTTATTTTTGTTCAAGGAAGAAGTTAGTATCTTTACTCAGGAATATATAGTGATTTCCCTTGACTGATTCTGCAGAAGAGAGTTCTACCTAGTCACTGTCTTCACTCCATTCTGTGTTATTTATTAGTCAGAGAAGTTATTGATGATGCCATTTTTGCCCATTTTCCTGAGTTCCTGTAACAGCTTGTTAAAATAGAGCTCCCCGTTCCCCTTTCTGACTTTGTCAAGCCTAGAGTCTCTCTGTAACTAATTGTTTGTTGTTTATTTTTAATTAATTCCAACTGACCAAAGAGTTACAAAAATTGTACATAGGGCTCTTTTGTGTTCTTCGTGCAGACCCCATAGTTATCAGTTACCCATCCCAGCTTTCTCTCATATACACGTGTGTATATATACACATACATTTTTTTGAACCATTTGAATTCTTTAGTTGCAGTCAGTGTGTCCCATTACTCTTCATGTTTTATTTTAATATATTTTTTAGTTGTAGATGGACACAAATATCTTTATTTTTTTGTGGTGCTGAGGATCAAACCCAGTGCCTCACACCTGTGAGACAAGCGCTCTACCACTGAGCTACAGCCCCAGCCCCTCCTTCATGTTTCAATGTATGTTTTCTAAACATAAGGATACAATCTGTATAACTACAGCATAAACATCAAAATCAGGAAATTAACTTGGATACAGCATTATCATGTAATCCATAGACTCCATTCCACTTCACCAGTTGTCCCAATCATGTTTGTTTTTAATCCACTCAGGATCCATTCCAGGATCACAGGTTGCATTTATTTGTTCCTTCTTTTTCCTTCAGTCCAGAAGCGTAAGTCAGTCCTTTACCTTCCATGACCTTGAAATTTTTGAAGTGTATAGGCCAGTAACCTTGTGGAATGTCCCTCAGTTTGGGTTTCTCTGATCTTTCCTCATGATTTATATATGCAGCAATGGTGCTGTGTTCTTAGTACTTCAGATCAGGAGGCATACATTGTCAGTTTGTTCTCAATGATCTTGAGATGTTCATTTAAAAAAATTTTTTTTAGTTGTAGGTGGACACAATACCTTTATTTTATTTATTTATTTTTGTGTGGTGCTGAGGATCGAACCTAGTGTCTCACAGGTGCTAGGCAAGCGCTCTACTGCAGAGCTACAACCCCAACCCAAGATGTTCATTTTTATTAGTTGGCTTTGATGTTGTCTGCCAGGTTTCTGAATTTATTAACAAGCAATTAACAAGTGTTCAGAGAAACCTTGAAACTGTATTAATAGCCTTTTTCCCATCTTTCATTTACTTTTTTTTTAACCACCCATTGATGATTCTTGCCTGAGTCATTTATGACTATGATGGTTTCCAAATGTTGCTATTTTACTTCCATCACTTCTTCTACACTCATTAGTTAGCATTCTACTTTAAGAAAAAGCTTTTATTTCTCCCTTACTTATCTATTTTGGCCTGGCTCGTGAATTCCTATTTTATTCAATACATATAGACTTTATTGTCTTTTTCCCCATTTTCTTTATATTGGAATAAATTTATACCTACAAAAAATTTTTAAATTGTATAAATTTTCCATATTTTCTTTACCCTCAACCCCCTAATGTTGACATTTTGCACAATAATAGCAGAGATTAAAACTAACAAGTTATTGTTGGTACAATAGCATTTACTAATCTCCAGACCTTATTTGAATCTTACCAAGTTTTTCATTCATGTCCCTTTTCTTTTTCAGGATCTATTATTACTTAATGCTTAAATTGTCCCTAATTTGACCAGAAGGAACCTCTCCAAGCTGGCTTTTTATTTTTTTTAACATATCCCTGTCAGTTTTTTGAGTATTTTCCTTCATTCTGGCACAATAATATATACCAGACTTATCTTATACATTCATAGCCAACCCTGGGTTATCTGTGTATCCAGTGATCTCTTGTTGTATTGGTGGAAAGTGATATTTAGGAACCACCTTCTGAGTATTCAGTATGCTCATTGCTGTGTGTGTATCATTGCTTACATGCATCTATATATACATACACATCTTTTTTATCTACTTATCTATTAAAAATCACAAGTTTATGCTATACCTTTGATTCTAATTTAATACCACAGGAGTTACTTTAATCTCCCCACCCCACAATGGTAACTATCTTCGACAACAGTGAGAAACTTTGCTCCCAACATCTTCAATTATTTACTACATTTTCCCTTATGTAAACTGTCTCCCAGCCCTACTCAAGCCAAACCTTGGTTCTCCAACCTCTCTGGCCTCCCCATATCCAAATCCCTAGCCCCCAAAAAAAGAGAAGGGGAAGGGGTGCCTATTAATGTGAGTACCCTTGAATGAACAGTTCTGTAACTTTCTGGGGATTGTAAGCTACTTGACCCTTGCTGACTCCCTGCTTCTCTTGCCACCTTTCTAACTAGCATCTTTGCCCACCTTACTTTCTAATCAGAATATCATTTTTAACAATGCTGACTACAGATCCATCAGAAGAAATTGGCTTGGTCATTCATGGTTAAGTTCAGTCGGCAGTGAGATGGTCCCCCCAACACACTTGTTTTAATCTATCCCTGTACTGATGCCACTCTGCAGTAGTTTTTACTTCTAGGACATTTCATTTGTTAGTAGAGCCCCCAATATAATCTCACATGACCTCAAATACTTACACAGTTCTTGGACACAAACTGAAGCTGCAGGGATGAGGGTAAAAGGAACCACACATCCATGGTATGTTTCTTCAAGCTGAGGAGAAAGTAAATAACAGCAGTAATACCATATGTTTGCTAGCACTTTATAGTTCAGAAATCATATCATCACAGAGTGGATAGAGCTTGGAGTCAGACATACCCAAGTTCAGATTCCAACTTCAATAAATTCTGTGACCTTGAACAAATTATTTTCTATTCTCAGGCTTAGTTTATACATCTATAAAATGGGGATAATAAGGCCTTTTACTCAAAGCTATTGGAAAGATTAAATAAGGTTATACTTAGAAAACATTTAACACAGTGCAGACTAGGCTTGTAGCCTAGTAAAAGAGACAGACAAAAAAAAAAGATTGTGGTACACAGCAATAAGGGAAAAATGTAAAAATGTATGAGTAGGTTGCTGTGGTAATTCAGAAGAAGAGTATAAAAGTCTGACTAAAGATCAGACTTTTCTCATTTGTGTCTTTGACTTCAACCAACTATTTCTCCCCCTTCCCATCCTCTTCCTCATATACATGTGCTGTGCTCACTTCCCTCTCTGAATCTGCTACAAAACTTACTCTGTAGCCTTCTCTTATTTTCTTTGTCAAAATCAAATTGTCCATACTGTCTGTACTGCAAAATTAGCATTTTGTTACTGTCTTGAAATCTAAATATTCTAAGTGCAAAGTTCTTAATTTCTCAAGTCTAATAGCAAGGACTGTCCTAACCCATAAGCACCTGGGTCAGGACTTGACACTTTGTAAACTCTTACTGGGTTGTTGTCTTAGGGTATAAAAAAGACCTCTTTGTGATTCTAGTCAGAAGGTCATTGTGTCAGACATCTCTTTCTCCATGAGTCTTGCATGAAGATCTTGCTAAAACTCAGGGTACGTTTGATGCCTAGAAGAAATGATAACCTTTCTTCTTAAAGTTGAATTCATTTATATCTTCTGACAGTCCTTCAGGCATTCCACATAGTAAGGGGTTCAATCAGTATTTGGCTGGATAGGATCATATACTCAAAACTAATGATCCTGGGATGGGGTTGTATTGTAGCTCAGGGGTAGAGTGCTTGCCTAGCTGTATGAGGCCCTGGGTTCAGTCCCAAGCACCACATAAAACTAAATAAACAAAATAAAGGTATTATGTCCATCTACAACTAAAAAAATACTTAAAAAAAAAAAAAACTAATGATCCTTACCCATTCACATTAGGGTAGCTTTTACTGCTTATTCTATGAAAAATGGTCTCTTCAGTTCCTGATGTCTTGTATGGTATCAAAGCATGCTAATGCAGAGAGTGAAAGAAGGCAGAGCAGGGAAGATTTCCTTGACTATTTATCATATATACTAGAGAGCAATGTCAAAAGTTACTCAGTGGACTTTCAGCAAAACAACAATCTTTAGAGGTTTTCATGTATAAATTTTCTTTATGCTATATGATCATAATTAATTATAATCTTATTCATCAGGTTGGCTGTGAAATAGGAAGTAGGTGAGTTAAGTCTCCAGCTTTTAGAGGAACAGATGAGTGATTAAAGTAAAAACACTTAAGAGCTCTGGCCCCTGTTTTGGTTGGTACCATTGAGGGAGAGATTCGAATCTCTCCTAAGCAGACTCAAGTAGAATCTTTTGCTTTCTGTTACAGGTTCTTTTCCACTTTAGCAGCCCCATCCCATATCCACCTTCCCACCATTTCATCCCTATCTCTTTGGAACAAAATGTGGAAGTTGAGCTACTACATATACATCCTCCCAACTAATAGGGAGCTTATGATAACAGACATGAAATGCAGGATTCTACTACTTTAAAGCAAGCAGCTTTCACTTTTTGTACCAGCTTCAACTTAGGAGAAGTGACTGGCTAAAATGGTGTCTCAAGGATTCTGGAATTATACTGTTGATCAGTAAAAATAAGACATTGTTAATTAGCATTGCCCACCATGGTCTCAGGGTGGGAGAAACTTGGTGTGTTTTTTGACCATTTGGCATCCTTATACTGGAAACTAAAGTGTTAAAAAGTTAAGTGGAGGGCATGGGATGTGGCTCAGTGGTAGGACATTTGACTGGCATATGTGAGGTCCTGGGTTTGATTCCCAGGATCACAAGAAAAAGAAAGAAAAAAAATCTAATGGCAAATGACAGGAATTCCAGTTCAGAGAGGATTGCTGTGACTTGGAATTGCACAGTGAGGCCTGAGCCAAGCTGAAGTGGAAGGAGTGTGCTTTGGCCAGGGAGGCAATAGGCAGAGGCCCAGTTGACAGGGAAGGAGGTGAAGCAGAGGACCTACAGGGTGACTGGCCAGAGTGGAGGTCAACCATGGAAGAGAGGTGGGAGGGTAGATGGAAAAGTAGGGTAAGAAGAGGTTGTGGGGTGGGGTGGTGATCATGGAACTTTCCAAGGTCAATTAATGAGGTTCTTCTCTGCTTTCTGTTACTACAGACAAAGACGTAGCCTAAGCTTGAATCTCTTTGAGGGCAGAGTAGCCACATCTGGATATAGTAAACTTTGAATAACAAGATCACTTGAGTAAAATGTCATTTTTTTCCTATTCCTGCTAATTGATGCTGTGTGTGGTTCTTGTCTTTTTCTTCCTATTGTATAAATACATTTTAAAAACACAGCTGGATTCCTTTGGCTTTAGACAGCTGCCTAAAAAGGTGCCACATGTCAAAAAGTGGCAGCCTCCCATTATCCATATAGCACAACCTCATAGAGATCAGTGGTTATAGCCCTGCCGGATTCTAGCTGGTGATGACTTGGGGTGATTGAGGCAAATTCAGGGATGCTTGAATGGGAAAGGGGAGACAGATAGCAACCACTATCACCACTGTGGCCTGGGGCTGGCCTGAAGCTGCTCCTACCCATTCTTCTCCCAAGAGTTTCATATATCCTTGATTCTAGAAGTTCTAAGAAGAAATTACAAACTGAATGAAGAAGGAAAGCATTAGTTTTTGTCTGTTTATTTTTAAGTTTATCTTTGTTTAGGCATCCATCCTGTGGACCCATTCAAGTTGATGGTGTCTAAATCTCTGCTGACATCATAACCTTTTTTGTGAAGTAGAGTCTTGAAAAACATTAGGCTTGGAGGCAGACTGCTTGCTTTTGAACTATGGCTTCCCTACTTTCTTGCAAATGACCTTGAACAAGGTGCTTAACTTCTCTTTACCTAACTTTTTTGAAAAGGAAGATAGTACTGTTGCCTACTTCAGAAGATTATTATGAAGAATAAACAAAGTTCAGTGAGATGATACTTACAAAGCACTGCCATGACATCTGGCACATCATAAGTGTTTAGAAAGTGATCACTATCATTAATCCATGGGGTTTTAATTTGTGGAAAAGGGAATGGTGCTAAATGGTGGTAGGAGTAGTATATTTACTCAAATGGTAGATTTATGAACTCAGTTCTGCCACTGAGTTTGGGATCAAAAGCGATCATGAAATGCTTTGAGAAGTTTGAAGCAGTACATAGATGCCAAACTCTCTTGCTGCTGTTATTTTAATGGTTATTTAATTTAATCATGATTCCTATTATAGGGTGAATGATGGTGGTAAATGATGACTGATAAAAATGAACCCAATTTTAAATTTCAGAAACATCAGGAATGATTAATTAAGGCAGCAATTTATGTACATTTTGTAATCAAGCACATTTGCTATATCTTTTTGGAAGTGAAATAACATTTTAGTTTCTTCTTCCTAGAAACCTTGGAGAGCTGATTGATAGGTTTGTGGCCGATTTCAAAGCCCAGGGGCCACCTAAGCCCAACACTGATGAGGGGGGCGCTGTGCTCCCCAGCTGTGCTGACCTCTTCGTCTACTACAAGAAGTGCATGGTACAGTGCTCACAGCTCAGTACCGGGGAGCCAATGATTGCCCTGACAACCATTTTCCAGAAGTACCTCCGAGAATACGCCTGGAAAATTCTCTCTGGCAACCTGCCCAAGTGAGTCCCGCTCTGCACAGTCAGAACAATAAAGTGAGATTTGGAATATTCCTAAATATGGGAATCTTTAAGGAAATCCATTCTGTAGTTGTTTACTGAACTGCCAAGAGCAGTAAGGCGGAAAATACTCTTACTGAGTCCCCAAGGATCTGATGCTGTTTCCTTTCTGATGACATTCCAAAGCTGATCAAGACCATTAGCAGAGATGCCCCCCTGGCTGCCAGTGTAGGTTACATCATACCATGGTGGACTCTAGGGAGTCAGTCCTATTATGTATAAGTATTTAACTTACATAGATTCAACAATAGCTACTCCCCCCACCAAAAAAAAAAAAAAAAAAATGAGGTGATGGAAATAACTATTCAATAGCACAGGTAATTATTTTCAAGCCTCATTCAGTGTGATTATGTCCTACAGTGATAGATGGGAGCATGCATCCAGTTTTTCCCTTTCTTGATTAGGTTCCCAAAAATCTCTCTTGTTTGTATATCTTGCTATGCTGGATGTCTGATGTTTAAAGATGTGGTAGGATTTGTGAGGAGGGGATTACACAGCACAGCTCCTGATTACAGTGACCCCACTATATTCTGAGACATTAAAAGATTGTTATATTGTTTGTTACTTAAAACATGTGGATCATTGAACTACCATTTTAGAGATGTTTTGATTATGTAGCCATTTCTACTGCAACATGACCTAATATAATGCTTCAGAACTTAGTATTTACAAACTATCCCCATAGGTAAATCAACAATTTGAGAATTAGTTTCTATCATTGTTACTCATATGTGTCACAAATGAGTTTTACATTATTTGGAAGAAAGAGAATAGAATCCTGTGCTACACAGGATATTTTAAGTGTTGAGTATAGTTTAGAAATGAGAAGGTCTTTGTCTTTATCTATGACAAAAATTATTTGTAAAATTTAATAACTTTTGTCCTGATTATCAAGATAATACAAGTTCATTATAGCATAGAAAGCACAGAAAAGCACAAGAAAGAAAATGAAAATCACCTATAACCTCACCACCCAAAGAAACACTGTGTGACTTTTTGTATATTTTTTCCATTCTTTATTCGTGTGTGTGTGTGTGTGTGTGTGTGTACATATATGTGTGAGATGTGTGCTTTGGTTTGTTAGTGTAATAGAATTGGGACTCTGTCACTGATAGTCTTATACCCTGCAGCTTTCACTTAATATCCTGTGAGCATGTTCCCATATGTCTTAGTCAGTGTCCCAGCAAGAAACAAATGGTACACTCAGCTGGAATTTTGTTAGTTTATAAAGACACACTGTTCACAGAAATGGGGCAGGGCAAAAAGAACCAGCAGAGGATTCTGAAAGATCCACATAAGAGTGGGTAATTATTGTTACCTTAGATCTCATATGGACGAGGGACTGCCCCTCAAAAACTGTAATCACAGAGGATGGGAGCTGCCTTTTGATCTCTTGAGTAAGGGCTTCAGGAAGGAACAGTGTCTTATTCACTTATGTACTCCTCCCTCTACACAACTTTTATTAAATTCCAGTGCAGAATTTTCTTAGTTGAAGCAGTTGGGTAGCAACTTTTGTGCTATCAATGATTCCAAATGAGTTGTATGAATTAGGAAATTCAAAGCTAAAGTGATAGGCAGCCCAGCAAGTGTCAGCTTGTCATAGTTAATACGACTGATTACTGACTCACTCTTGGCATTGTCTCTTCCTACTCCTAATGGTGCAGAGTGTCTAAACAGATGATAGTCAAGGTAAGGTCAGTAGGAAAAGGACTCATTGTATGTGGATTTGTTTGGGCCACAGCCAGCCTTTCTTTCCCGTTTTTTCTTTGTCTTAAAATGTGTAGTTTCCATTCAAGAAACAAATTAGAAGTTCAAACCTGACTAGTGTCTGTTCCCTTTCTTCAGAACCACAACCAGCAGTGGAGGGTTGACCATCAGCAGCCTTCTCAAGGAAAAGGAGGGCTCAGAAGTGGCCAAGTTCACTCTCGAGGAGCTCTGCCTCATCTGCAGCATACTAAGCACAGCAGAATACTGTTGGGCCACCACCCAGCAGGTGAGCCAACCATCCCTGCTGCCCATGTACCACCTCCTTTTCCTGGACTCCCTGGACTCATAGCTGAGAATGAAGAGCATGAGCCCCAAAAGGTCGCATTCAATCTTGGGCAGACCAGTTGGCCTCCCACAGGGGAAAACTTACTATCCAGCCAGGAGACTGCTGAGAGAGCCATCTTACAGAAAGGCCTTGTTAAAAGGAGACTGTGCAAGAAAGTATGACTGGTCTCCCTTAAGTAGTATGAGCCACTCAGCAAGCATGAACTCTTAAAAGTAGGTCAGTAGCACTGTCTCCCATATGAGAAAAACAGTAACAAACTTAATGGTACTGGGCCCCACATTTGGTGGCAATCAGTTATTCCATTCTCAGAAGCTTTATTAAACTAAGTGAACTCCCTTGGGCTTTTGAGAGTCTCCTGAAGTTTACATAGCATTCTGCATCTGCTAAAACAAATAACCATTGTTTGGATGCTGACGTTCAGGAACTGTGAAGCAGGAAGGGGTGATGCCTCTACTGGAACCCCCCAAGTGGCAGAAGTTCAGCAAACTGATTTTGCAGAAGACCCAGAGAAAATTTCCATTCAGTCTTAGACATGGGATGATTAGAAGTTATTTTTTTTTTCATTTATTCTTGGAGCCACCTAAGTCTAAAAGAAAGAAAATAATATGGGAAGGTTCTGTTCTTCCATTCTTGTGTATATCATTTACTCATGTCTAGATCATGGGAAGATAGTCATAGATGATAGTTCAGACATTACAGCTAAATGTTATGTGATCCAGGGCACAAATACAGAAGGCCAAATAGGAAATGTTTCTATGAGGACTGCAGAGTTGAAGTCAGCCAGCCAGCAGTAGAGGCAGAGGCAGTAACATATTCTGCTTAGAGAACGGTCACATTGAGTTGCATAGAAATGACCTGCAAAAGTTTGGTCTTGAAGCCAGAGTCAGCAATACATTTAGCCCCCAGGACCCCAGAGCAGGATGTCAGTATCTACCAGGACCTCCAAGGGAGGGGTCCCAGAGTTTTGATGAAGAAACACTATTTAAGTATTTTGCATATGTGCAAAAGAGAAAGCCTACACATACAGAATGACATTATTTTTAAAATAAAATAACCAAGCTGAATACAGTGGTGCATGCCTATAATCCCAGTTCCTCTGGAGGCTGAGGCAGGAGGATCAGTGTTTGAGACTAGCCTTGGCAACTTAGTGAAATCCTGCTTCAAAATAAAAAACAAAAAGGGCTATACATCACTGGCTATTGACATCACAAAAAAACAGGGCTCAGGGTGTGCTCACTGGTAAAGCATCTTTGGGTTCAATCCTCAGTTCAAAAAAAAAAGATAAAATCACCATAATAAAAAAGAAAAAACATAGTAAAAATTATTACTTACAGTCCCATACCCCCAAATAATCATATCAGCAACTTGGGTTATTTTCTTTCAATCATTTTTATAAACAGTTTTGTATATTATAATCTTAATTCAGTTTTTACATTCTTTTATTGTTGCTGTCATAGCATTAGCATTTGTCTTATTACTAAAATGTTTTTGTTACTAGCATCTTTTATGGCTATATAACATTCCATTAAGGGGCTATATCATGAATTATTTAACAGTATCCTTAATAATTGTTTTTACTATATCAAATTATAAATAATCCTAAGAATATCTTTTAGAATACAGTATTTTAAATGTTTCACATTATTTTTCTAGAATAATCTTCAAAATTCTAGAAGTATTAGTAGATCAGAAACCATTTTGATGACTCATGGTATGTGTAGCTTTTTTTTAATATAATTTAGTGAAAATTGTTTATAAAAATAAATACATTCTTAGCTGCCTGGATCTCTAAATACCATTTTCCACTAAAAGAAATGAGAGATTTATGGATAAATGACTAATTCCATGTCTGGAGCAAGAAATGTGTAAGATGAGCAGATGAACCTGAGATAGCATGTCATTAAAAAAAAAGCAAGAAGTTGAGTCTGGTGGTGCTTGCCTGTAATCCCAACAGCTTGGGAGTCTGAGGCAGGAGGATTGCAAGTTCAAGGCCAGCCTTGGCAATTTTTTGAGGCCTTAAGCAACTTAATAAGACCCTGTCTCAAAATTAAAAAGTAAAAAAGGGCTCAGTGGTTAAGAGTCCCTGGGTTCAATCCCTGGTACCAAAAAAAAAAAAAAAAAAAGCAGGAGAAGTATCAAGAACTAGTATTAAAAGTCCTGACCTCTCCCTTACCTAGAAATGTGGTCTTATGTGGAAATTATGGTCTTTGCAAATGTAATTAAGTACCTCAAGATGAGATCATCTTGGATTTAGGGTAGGCCTAATGTCCATAATGTGGGAAAATGGGTATGTGGTATATGGGAACTCTCTGAACTATTTTTCCAATTGTTCTATAAATCTAAAACTATCCTAAAAAGGATAATTTATTTATTTATATTTTTTAAAGAGAGAGAGAGAGAATTTTTTAATATATATATATTTTAGTTTTCAGCGGACACAACATCTTTGCTCGTATGTGGTGCTGAGGATCGAACCCAGGCCGCATGCATGCCAGGCAAGCGCGCTGCCGCTTGAGCCACATTCCCCAGTCCAGGATAATTTATTTTTAAAAATAGTACTTACAATAGCTACTTAAAATATCAGATACCTAGGGAATATAGCTTAGCACAGTTCCCTATCAAAATCCCAGGAGGCTGGGTTGTGGTTGTGGCTCAAGGGTAGAGCCTTGCCTACCACATGCAAGGTGCTGGGTTTAATCTTCAGCACCACGTAAAAATAAATAAATAAAATAAAGGTATTGTGCCCAACTACAACTATTTATCTATCTATCTATCTATCTATCTATATATATATATATATATATATTTCATATATATATATATATATATTTCATATATATATATATATATATATATATTTTTAAGAATATATGTTTTAAAAATTTCAGGAAGCCTTTTTAAAGATATGGTCAAGAAAAGTTTATAGAGAACTAGACAATATTGAAAAAGAAGAAAATAATTGGATGTATTATTATGTGATTTCAAGATTTACCATATATCGCTGTGGGTGTAGTTCAGGGGAATGGAGAATCCTGGCCAAGTAAGTATGAGGCCCTTGGTTCAATCCTCAGCATCTAGCACCAAACTTACTACAAAGCTACAGTAATCAAGGCAGTGTCAGAGTGGTATAAGTATAGACAAATAAATTGGTGGAACAGAATGAGTTTAGAAATGGACCTACATGTATATGACCAAATGATTTTCTACAAAGGTGCCAAGTCAATTAAATAGAGAAAGGAAACTCTTTCTAAAAAATCATGGCTATTCGGGCATGCATCACCATGCCCATCTTGGTTCAGCAGATTTTAAATATGTACAACAGCCTGAACTCCTTCCTCATACCATGCACAAAACTTAATTCAAGATGGATAAGAGGTGCTGGGACTGTGGCTCAATGGTAGAGTACCTGCCTAGTACATGTGAGTCACTGGGTTCTATCCTCAGCACCACATATAAATAAATAAATTAAATAAAGGTATTGTGTCCATCTACAACTAAAAAAATATATTAAAAAGAAAAGATGGATCAGAGACCAGGTGCAGTGGTGCATGTCTGTAATCTCAGCAATGCAGGAGACTGAGGGAGGAGATCACAAGTTGGAAGCTAGCCTGGACAACTGAGCGAGCTCCTGTCTCAAAATAAAAATAGAAAGAAAAAATTAAAAGTAAAACAAAATTAAAATAAAAAGGGCTAGGGATTGTATCTCAGTTGAGATTACCCCTGAGTTCAATTCCAAGAAACAAACACACACACACACACACACACACACACAAATATACATATCATAGACTTAAATGTAAAGCTCAGAATCACAAAGCTTCTCCAAGAAAAACAGGAAAAGATCTTCACAACCTTGGGTAGACAAAGATTGCTTGGTCAGGATACTAACCAGAAAAGGGAATTTTTTTTATACATTGGCCTTCATCAAAATTAAAATTTTCTGCTTATCAAAGGACTCCATTAAGAAAATAGACGAGCTACAGACTTGGAAAAATATAGGATACACAAAGAGCACCTAATATCACCAATAAAAAGGCAAACAACCCATTTAAATGGGCAAAACATTTCACAAAAGAAGATATATAAATGTAAAATAAGCAAAGAAAAAGTGTTCAGCATCATTAATTAGTAGGAAAGGGCAAAATAGCTATTAGAATGGCTAAAAGTCAAAAAGACAATGTCAAATATGGGCAACAAATGGAACAGCTGGAATTCTCATAATCAGAATATAAAAGAATATGTATAGCCATTTGATTTTTTTCCTAAGGTCCCAGATTGAAAACTTACAGTCATGCATTATCACACCTTGCCTGCCATTCCTCAAACAAGTTCTTTTGGATACTAGTCAGTTGTGAACCTTTCACTCTCCAAAATACACACTGACAAAATCCCTAATCATCAAGTGCTCCACTATCCCATACACATGACTTAATGTGCTGGGGAAGAAAACGTTGGCCACAGGGAGATATAGCCATTTTAGAAAACAGTTTGACAGTGTCTTATAAAGCATTATGACTCAGTGTTGCCATTCCCAGGTATTTACCCAGTGTAAATGAAAACATAACCACAGAAAGATGCATACAGGGGTGGTTACAGTAGCTCAAAATTAGAAGCACTCCAAGTGTCTTTCAATAGATAAAGAGAACAGATGAACATATAATGGGCTATTACTCGACCATAAAATAGACAAGCTGCTAGTACACCCAACCACAGTGGATGACTTCAATACATATGTCAGACAAAAGAAGCTAACGTCAGAGAGCGCATGCTATATGATTCTTATTAAGATTTATTCACATATAAGCAAAACTCATCTGTGCTGATGGAAATAAGATTATGGAGGGGGGGAAGTGAACAAAGCATCATAAGGTAACTTTCTGGGGGAATGGAAGTGTCCTGTGTGTTGTTACTAGAGGTGATTACAGAGGGGTATATGATTATCAGAATGTATCCAGTTAAACACAAAGATGTATGTATTTTTTATATTTTGACTATATTTCATTTTTAAAAGAGGCATATAAATCACTTGCCCCCTATGACCTTGATTAGATACTGATTCAAACAAGTTATTTTAAAATTTTTAAAACAATGAAAGAAATATGAACATAACTAGATATGTGGTGTATTTTTTGTCTTGTTTTGTTTGGGTGGTACTGGGTATTAAACCAGTGGCAGGAGTGTTTTACCACTGAGCCACATCCCCAGTACTTTTTATTTTTCATTTTGAGACAGGGTCTCACTAAGTTGCCAAAGTTAGCCTCAAACTTGCGATCCTCCTGTCCCTGCCTCAGCCTCCCAAGTCACTGGGATTACAGGTGCGCACCACCACACGGGGTGATATTCGGTGTTTGATATTAAAGGAATTTTTGTTTTTTTGCTGAGTCTTATCTTTCTTAGAGATACATATTGAAATATTTGCAGATGCAGTGACAGAATACTTAAGATTTGCTTCAGAATAATTCAAGAAATGGGAGAGTAGGTAAGCATATAAACAAAACAAGACTGGCCATGTGATGACAATTTGGTGATGCTGGCTGATAGGTGCTTTGGTGCATTATCCTGTTCTGTGATTTTTGTAAATGTTTGAAATATTCCCTATTAAACAGATCTTTAAAGCAACAAAAAGTTTCAAATATTATAAAATCATATACATAAGGATGAAATTTCCCCATAATCTCACCCCCTCAAAGCAACCACTGTTATCTATTTAAGTAGTGTATATCCTTTTAAACATTTTTGTTGTATCTTTTTAAATAGAAATGAGGCCACACTCTACATTGCTATTCTACCACAAGGCAACATTGCTTTGTGTTTAAATCATGGACATGTTTCCATATCAGTATTACCTCAGCTTTTTTTTTTTTAAACAATGGCATACAGTGTTTCATTCATTCTTTCATTCTTTATCTAGAGATATTTATTAAGCACTTATTATGTCCTAGGCACTACATCTGGTGTTTATTAAGGATGGTGAACAGGGTAGACAAGTTTCTTTCTTCCAGGGAACAGAACTAATTGGAGATGGGATGTCCAATAAATAAATAAGCCAAGATTTAACTTCCATTGGTGTTAGGAAGAAAACAAACATTGCAGTGCTGGAGGAAGAGAGTTGCCTGAAAAGGAGGGTAGTCATGGAGGACTTCTTCCAGGAAGTGATATTTACAGGAGGAAACTGCCAAGGGAGAACTTGGAAGAGTTGGGAAGTGAGAGTGTAGCAAAGCAATGGAGCTGGTTGGGAGGCGCGAACAGGAAGCACTTCTGAGAGAAGTAGAAATGTGGAGTACAAAGGTCCTGAAGGAGAATCCCCCGTGTATGGGGCTGGGGTTGTGGCTCAGTGGTAGAGCGCTTGCATCGCACGTGAGAGACCCTGGGTTCGATCCTCAGCACCACATAAAAATAAATAAACAAAATAAAGATATTGTGTCAATGTATAACTAAAAAAATATTAAAAAGAAGAATCCCCAGTGTGTCCTACAGACCTCAAAGGCCAGTGCTCTGGAGGCTAACAGGCAAGTTGGGGCCAGAGAGCTAGATGCGATGCAAATCATGGTTGGAAGGTTGAATTTTATTTTCAGTGTAATAGGAAGGGATATTGAAGATTTTAAGCATGATAAGCCTGTGCCCTCATTTGTTTCATCAGCCCTTTGTATATGTAAATGTAAATGGTTTCCACATTTGCCAACTGTAGAATGTGAGCTTTACAAGAACAGGATCTTACCTGTTTTGTTCACTGAATAACTCCCTTACTCTGTTAGTCTGGCACAAAATAGGCTTTTGATAACTGTTGGTTGAGTTAATAAATTCTGCAAGGAGTACTTGCATATCTCTGTACATTATTTTCATTATTCCATTAAACTACATTTCTAGATGGGAAATTACCATATTAGGGACTTCATGTATTTAAAGTTTTGCTTTTTAAATAAATGGCCTTTCAAAAAGATTATACTAGCTGGGTACAGTAGTGCACACCTGTAATCCCAGTGGCTAGGGAAGCTAAGGCAGGAGGATCACAAGTTCAAAGCCAGCCTCAGCAATTAAGCAAAGCTTTGCCTAAGCAACTTAAGTGAGACCCTGTCTCAAAATTAAAAATAATAAAAAAAAGGGCTTGGGATGTAGCTCAGTGGTTAATTACCCTTGGGTTCAAGCCCTGGTACCCACCCCCCCCAAAAAAAAAAATTACACTAATTTACACATCTCCAGGAGGATTTTTTTAAATTTATCTAATATTTATTTATTTAGGTACTGGGAATTGAACCCAGGGTGTTTTACCACTGAGCTACATCCCCAGTTCTTTCAGGGCCTCCTTAACTTGCTGAGGCTGTCCTTGAACCTGTGATCCTCCTGCCTTATCCTCCTGAGCCAATGAGATTATAGGCATGTGCCATTGTGCCTGGATTATAAGAGCATTTTAAAATTTAAAACAAGGGCTGGGGTTGTGGCTCAGTGGTAGAGCACTTGCCTAGTATCTGTGAGGCACCAGGTTCAATCCTCAGCACCACATAAAAATAAATAAATTAAGGTATTTTGTCCCATCTACAACTAAAAAACATTTCTTTTTAATTGAACACAAAATATTCATTCTTAGACTGTGGTAGGACTAGGATTGCTAGATGAATCAATTCCCAGGGATATTTACAGTTCCTGGTTAATCATTTTTTTTCTTTGAGGCTGCAGGAGCATGTGTTTCTGTCTTAGGCCATAGGCTAACGTGTTTCTTTGGTTTACCACTGTGTCTCCAACATCTCAGCAAGCTGGTTGACTCATAGTAATGCTCAATAAATAATATAACTGATTAACTCATTTTACTACCACTCATCAGCAAAGGTTTCCAGTGTTGGTGGGCAAGTCTGAAGTTCATGAGGCAGGGAATATCTTAAAAATCAGGGTCTTTTCAAGATTAACTATAAATGTTTGGTGTGTCATAAGAAAAAGTACAACACTGGTTCTGAAGAAGTTTATTTTCTGGCCCTACTGCTTACTGTCTGGGATAAGCTAATCTTAATTTCTCACCTGGAAGATGAGGATAATAATAGAATCTTCCTTACAGGATTGAGAGAATTAAATAAGGATCATTGAAAGTGTCTAGAATTGTACCTGATCCATCAAACTTAGTAAACGTTATTATTATTATGGTACTCCTTTGATAATCATTAAACATATTTCTGTTTCTCTTTTTCTAACAGTTAGAAGAAAAACTCAAAGAAAAAGTTGATGTAAGTCTGACTGAACGAATCAATCTCACGGGAGAAATGGACACATTCAGCACGTATGTACCTCACACAAGTTTGCTTGGGGCTTGTCCTTTCTCCTTCATGGGGCAGCATGTGTCAGGATGTTGGCTATAGTTACTTCAGAACCTAAAAGGTTTCCAGGGCCTTCTGCTGGATAGGGATTATTTCCATTCTGTTCTCCATTAGCCATCAAGAAGAAGCATTAAAATTGGCAGCTGCCTCCTGTTCTGCCTCCTCAGATGCAGTTGTTCTTTTAGCTAACTGTTCTTTATCATTGCACTATCTAGAATAACCCAAGAGAAGAAATCCTCCCTTGGCTATCCCTATAGGAAGTTCTAGTTCTAGGCTTTCCCTCTGTCCCCACCTGCATCTTCCTGTGTTTTAGGGAGTTTTTAATCTGTTTATTTATTTTCTGGTTTTGAGACAAAGTTTTGCTATGTTGCCCAAGCCAGGCTCAAATCATCTTCTTCCTCAGCCTCCCCAGCACTCTGGGACAAAAGCATGTACCACTGTGGGCATGGGCATGAGCCTCTATGCCTGACCATCTTTTTTGCTTTCTTATTTTGCAGTGCAGGGCTTCACACATGCTGGGCAAGTGCTATACTACTGAGCTACAACCCCAGACTGTGTTGTATATTACAAAGCATAAACTGCCAGCTTTTAGCCATCGGGAGTGGGAGTGCCGGGGGAGAGGGAGGGAGGGAGGGAGGGAGGGAGAGAGAGAGAGAGAGTGTGTGTGTGTGTGTGTGTGTGTGTGTTCCAGGGGGCCAAGGGTGGACTCTATCCAAGAAGTTCAAATAGCAAAACCTTCTTAGGATATTTCTCTCCTTGTTATGACTTTGCAATATTTTTGTTATTATCAGTTCCTGTTCCACTGCCTTTAACTAGAACGAGGATGGACCAAACTTTAGCTTTCACTCAACCATTTATTGAGGAAAAAAATCAAAATTCTCCTTTTTTCCCTGACCTTACAAGCTCTATAAAACAGTTACTCTTGGAAAAGAACTCAAAGAAGGTTTTGGAGATGACAGTTCAGGGGCCTACCTATAGAAGTTTAGGTCTTGACTGGGTGGGGACCCACCCAAATAAGAGCAGTCTGAGAGTTTGCCTGTGTGTGTGTGTGTGTGTGTGTGTGTGTGTGTGTGTGTATCTGTTGAAGACGGAGTTGAGGGTGGACTCCAAGAGTCCAAGCCAAGAACAGCTAACTGCTCCTTCATGGTCATTCATTAAAACTTTAGTTTGGGGAAATGAAAATAAATTTTACACAGGTGACTAAAATATTTGGAAGGGCCTGTGTCAGTCATTCAAACAGTGGTTTTTAAAAATATTGACCACAGTGATTTGATTTGCAGTGTCATCTCCAGCAGTATTCAGTTGCTGGTTCAGGATCTAGATGCAGCCTGCGATCCTGCCTTGACTGCCATGAGCAAGGTAAGGTTTTAAGAACTGGCTTATTACTAGACTTCCAAGAGTGACCAAGGTGGTTTCTGCTGGCCTTTGCCTGCAGCTCCTTTCAGACACTTCAGTGCTTAAAGTATCAGCAGAGAGGAAAATGGAAAGACCTCTCAGGTTCCCAAAAGTGCTCACTTCATCTTGTACCTTAGGCCATTGCTTGTCCTTTGAGGATGAGACAGGGAGCTAAAGTGCTTGGTGAGACAAAAATCAGTATTGTCTTTGATTAGCATCTGACTTGTGCTGAAAACCTTAATGTGGTCTCACCAGAATGGGTATTTTTTAAGTGCTTAAAGCAGTAACTTCTGACTTATTCTTCATTCTTGCCCACTAAGAGGTTTTTCTGACTCTTTCTGAGCCCAGGTGCAAGATTATTCAATCCAATTGTGGACTCTTCATTTCCTAGTATCCTACTGATCCATCAGTCAGCCCTTGGTCCTCCTTTGGCACTTACCACATGCTATCTCATGTTCTTATTTTTGGCTTTTCTCTGTCAAAAGGCTGTACATTCCTTAAGTGTATGGATCATGTCTTATACCATCCTTTGTCTCCCATATTGTCGAGTGTAGAAAACTCTCATGCTTCTTGAGTAAATTAAAAGTAGGTCATTCTTAATTGATTTTAAGCCCAAATAATTATTCAACTATAACCTTGTAGAGCAGAGGTTGGCAAACTGTAGCCTGTAGGCCAAATCTGGTCTGCTACCTGTTTTAGTAAATGAAGTTTTATTGGAATATAGCCATACCATTCACTTATAAACTATATATGGCTGCTGTTGTACTACTACTATAGAATTGAGTAATTGCAATGGAGACCATAAAACCCACAAAGCTGCAATATTTACTATTAAGCCACTTGGTAAAAGTTTACCAATGCCTATTCTAGAATCACGGGCTCTTGTAGCATCTTTGCAAATTCTGAAGGAAGAACTTCCCTGGCTCATATTATCCTGTAGTTGTGGCAGAGAGCAATAGAAGGAACCCTGACTTTGGAGTCAGACAAATCTAATTCTTCCAGTTTTTCCTTTGAGGCTCCTGAGTGAAAGACTTATCCTGTCTGGACCCGCTAACTGCTCTGTATGTGAAATGTGGCTGTCTGCCTCCTAGAGTTGTTGTAAGGATGAAATAAGAAGAGGGTGCCAGGCCTGGTGCCTGTTATATGGCAAGTGCTCAATAAGTGTTAGTTCCTTCTGTCTTGTCAGAAGTAGTGGCCATGTCACAAGGTTCTGGAAGCAGACATTTGGCCTGAATCTGGCTTTGCAGTAATTATCAATATTTAACAGCCAAAAACGTTCACTGGAGAAAAGATGGCCTATTCAACAAATGATTCTAGCAAAACTGAAAATCCAAATGTAGCAAAATGAAATTATCTATCTCTCACCCTGCACAAAAATCTACTCAAAGTGGATCAAAGACTTAGGCACTAGAACAGAGACCCTGCACCTAATAGAAGAAAAAATTGGCCCAAACCTTCACCATGTCAGCCTAGGATCTGACTTCCTTAACAAGACTCCTAAGCACAAGAAGTAAAACAAGAATTAATAAATGGGATGGATTCAAATTAAAAAGCTTTTTCTCAGCAAAGGAAACAATTAGTAGAGTGAGGAGAGAGCCTACAGATTGGGAGAAAATCTTTACCACATGCACCTCGAAAAAGCATTAATCTCTAGGATCTATAAAGAACTCAAAAAACTTAACACCAAAAAACAAATAACTTAATCAATAAATGGGCTAAGGAACCGGACACTTCACAGAAGAAATACAGTTGATCAACAAATACATGAAAAAATGTTCAACATCTCTAGCAATTAGAAAAATGCAAATCAAAACTACTGTAAGATTTCATATGACTACTGTTAGAATGGTAATCATCAAGAATACAGGCAACAATAAATGTTGGCAAGGATGTGGTGAAAAAGATACGCTCATACATTGCTGGTGGGACTGCAGATTGGTGCAACCACTATGGAAATTAGTGTGGAGATTCCTCAGAAAATTGGGAATGGACCCACCGTTTGACCTATCCCCCTTTTTGGTTTATACCCAAAGGACTTAAAATCAGCATACTCTAGTGATGCAGCCACATCATTGTTTATAACCGCTCAATTCACAATAGCTAGACTATGGAACCAACCTAGGTGTCCCTCAATAGATGAATAGATAAAGAAAATGTGGTATATATACTCAATGGAATATTACTCAGCTTTAAAGAAGAGTAAAATTATGGCATTTTCCAGTAAATGGTTGGAGTTGGAGAGTATCATGCTAAGCAAAATAAGCCAATCCCACAAAACCAAAGGCCAAATGTTTTCTTAATATGCAGATACTAAATCACAATAAGGTGGGGGGCACTAGGGAAGAATAGCATTACCATAGATTAGATAGAGGGAAATGATGGGAGGGAAGAGGAGAGGATGTGGGAATAGGAAAGATAGTAGAATGAAACAGACATTATTACTGGATGTATATATGTGACTACATGATCAATATGATTCTGCAACATGTGCACTCAAAAAAATGAGAAATTATATCCTATCTATGTATGATATATCAAAGTGCATAAATGCATTCTACTGTCATGTATAACTAATTAAAACAAAATTTAAAAAAAAAATTTAACAATAATAGAACTAAAAGCAAAACATGGTCTTTAGAAAAGTTTTAAAGAGTGGGGGCTTGGGCGATATCTCAGTGGTAGAGCGCTTCCCTGGCATGTGTGAGGCACTGGGTTTGATCCTCAGCATCATAAATAAATGAATAAATAAAGGTAAATTCTAGCTCTCTGTTAAAAAAAAAAAAAAAAGGATGAAATGGGAAGTTGTGAAAAAGTTGATGTCACGAAGTTTCTATTTGAAAAGCTGATCCTTTCACCAATCAGATGCTGATAAGTATTTTCAGTATCCTCAGTGTTTACAAGCAGAGCACTTTGAGCAGGCAGATTGAGGCTAATCCATTTCCTTAAAGGAATATGGCTATGAGGATTCATTTTGTAGGCTCCAGTTATCCCCTGGCTGCTAGTATAGCTGCTAGTGAGTGGTCACTACATCCTGAATGAGATCTTTTCCAGCTGCCATCACTCCTGAACTGCCACACATTTCAGCCTAGAATGCAGCTGGTGGAAGAATTTTTACATTTACCAAAGGAAGAGTGTGTGTGGGGGGGGGTGTTGTTTGGGGTATTTTTTGTAAAATAACACTTGGAGGGGGTTTAACACTCCAGGTGTTGCTTATATGAATTGTCAGTTCATTAGGTGGATTTCCCTCCAGCTGCCTCCTACCCCACCATCCATTTCTCCCCCAGACCCACACTGGCAAGTATTAACAGAGACCATACCTCCAGAACCTTTTGTTTATATTATAGAAAACCTCAGACTTGGGAACACAGCAGCTGCAAGGTCATTACCTTTTGTCTGATCTTCTGGAGTTGTAGCAAAATGAAATCCATGTGATGAAAATAAACACACCAAGTGGTCACAAATTGATTCAAAATACACACTCCATTATTTGTGCCTGCATCCCATTTCGTGTAGTTTCCTCTAGGATTTTTAAACACTTTTATGACCATGATTATTTCTGTCTCTGATTTCATCATCCCTCTTTCAGGTTGAACAGTTCAGCTTAGACTGTACCTAGCACAGTGCTGGGAGTTGCAAGGAAGTCAGGAAAGGCATAGACATTATTTCAAGGTGTATAGGTTCTGGTACGCAAGGAGTAATGCTTGTGTTGAGAGTAATGTCCAAAAAACTGCAGTACAAGGCATGGTGGAATCAGTACTGTAAGAAAAGTACAGAATTTCAAAAAGGGGAGAGTTTATACCCAGGTGGGTGAGCAAGAAAAGCCTTTGCAAGCAAGTGGCATTGGAATAAAAGAGGGCAAGGATTTGAATGAATTTGGTTAGGCAGGCGTTCCAATAGGGTGGCCATGTGAGTAATGGTTTGTGAAGTCAGGAAACTCAGTTTTATTAAAATTGCCAGTCTCATGAAACATCTTAGTAATTCCACAGAGTACTGTGTCCTGGACCAGCATGATCAAGGTTGGAAGCAATCTGCCCTCTAGGCATGTGTACTCCGCTGGGGAGCAAACTCACAATGATGTAAATAGATGCGTTTTATAAGTGGTGAGAAAATGAGAATGGGGCTTCAAAATTGAGTAGTTGCTAGATGATTCTGAGTTGATGAAAGAAGGCTTTCTTGACAAGATGGAATGAGTCCGGCAATGCAGTTAGGTCTTTGTCCTGAGAGGAGACCAAGGTATCCCATGGTCTCCTCCTTCACTGGCTTATATATAGTGCTTTTATTATTTGTTCCGTCTCTACCTAGTTAGCTTTGTTTTTGCCCCTCCTCTCTGTGTTCCCCGTGCTCCAGTCTTGGAGTCATTCTCCCTTTACTGAAGGTGCATTGCTTTATTGTGGCATCCATCTTTTTTCTCATTCCATTCTTTCTGCCTAAAATTCTCTTCCCACTGTTATCTATCCAACAAGCATACTCTTTATGATGCAGTTTTAATATCTTTCCCCTTGTTAAATTGAGATATAATTCACATAACACAGGACTCACTCCCTTTCAAGTATAAAATTTTAGTACATTTACAAAGTCAAGCAGCCTCTACCACTAATTCCAGAACATCTTCATCTCTCCAAGATGAAACCTTATACTCAATAGCAGTCACTCCCCACTCCCCTGACAACCATTAATTGACTTTGTCTCTATAGATTTGCCTATCTGAACATTTTTATGTAAATAAGATCATACAATATGCAGCTTTTTGTGCTTGGCTTATTTCACTTTGCATAGTGTGGTATGTGACATATCATGCATCAGTACTGCATTTCTTTTTTTTTTTTTTTAAATGCTGGTGATTAAACCCAGGGCCTTGCACATGGTAAGCACACACTGTACCACCGTGCTACCCACAGTCCCTACTTCATTCCTTATTATGACTAAATAATATTCTACCATGTGAATATGCCACATTTTATTTGTTCATCAATTGATGGACATTGTCCCGTCTGGCAGGACACATCAACGTGGGCAGCGAACCTAGATGGGGAGGAATGAAGGGACAAGAGACACGAAAGGTGACAGCAAGACAAAAATTCTGATCAAGCTGCAAACTTTTATTGTTCACACAGGGGTATTTATATGCTGGGGATGGGGAAGCTCTCTAATCAACAACTGCTGGATGTGGGTGGTAAAACTGCCAGGTGCAAGATGTCTGATGATCCTGATAACCGCAGGATGTTCCAGGGAGATAGGTAGCTGCAGGATGCCTCCCAGGCAGGATGTCTCCCAGGGGGCTGTCAGGCTAATATTTGAAGGAGAATTTCCTTCTAGTCCCTGACAGGACATTGGAATTATTTTCACTTTTTTAATGTTTACAAATAATGATATCAACTTTGGATGAACATGTTTTCAGTTTTCTTAAGTATATGCCTAGGTGTGGAACTGCTGAGTCATGCGATAACTTTATATTTAACATTTTGAGGAACTGCCAGATTGTTTTCCAAAGTGACTGGGCTATCCACCAGTAAAGTATGGGGATTCTGATTTTTCCACATCTTTGGCAACATTTATTCCCCCCCCCCTTTTTTTTTTTTTAATTTTGGCCATTCTTTGTGAGTGTGATAGATATCTCATTTTGTTTTCAGTTGGCGGTTCCCTGGTAACTAAAACATCTTTACATGTGCTTATTGGCAATTTGCATATCCTCTTTCAATTAAATCTTTTTTTCTCATTGTAAAACTGAGGGGTTTTTTTGTTTGTTTTGTTTTAAACTGAGTTTTATTTCTATTGTTGAGTTGTAAAATTTCTTTTTATAGTCTGGCTATTGGATCCTTTAGCAGATATCTGATTTGTAAATATTTCCTCCTATTCTGTGTGTTGTCTGTTGTTAATGTCCTTTAATGTTGCTGAATACTTTATTTATTAATTTTTTTGAGGTGTTGGGAATTCAATCAAGGGCCTTGTGCATGCTAGGCAAGTGCTCTACCACTGTCCTATAGCATCACCCCTTTTATTTATTTATTTTTTTAAATTTTGAGATAGTGTTTCAATTGACTGGTCTCAAACTTGTGATCATCCTGCCTTAGCTTCCTGAGTAGCTTGTGTTGCCAGTGTGCACCACCTGGTGTTTGTGTATGTTTGGAGGTGGGGGACTTAAACACCATTACCTAATCCAAAATCACAAATATTTACCTGGTGTTTTCTTCTAAGAATTTTATAGTCTTAGCTCTTACATTTAGGTTTTCAATCTGTTTTGAGTTAATTTTTGTATATGGTGTGAGGTAAGGGTTCAACTTTTTTGTTTTACATGTGGATATCCAGCTTTCTCAGTACCATTTGCTCAAAAGATTATACTTCCCCCATTGGATGGACTTGACTAGCTAACCATAGTTGTAGGGGTTTCTCTCTGGACTCTCAGTTCTATTCATTTATTGATATGTTTGTGCTTATGCCAGTACCGCACTGTTTTGATTATTATTGCCTTGTAATAATCTTTGAAATCAGGAATGATAAGTCCTCCAACTTTGTTCTTTTTCAATATTGTTTTGGTAACTCTGGGTCTCTTGCAATGTCACCATTTCTTGTCACACCAAAGTCATTCCTGTTTCACTCTGAAGATATCACAACCCTTACACTATCTCTCTGTTATACAATTATTTTCATATCCTGTCTTTGCTATTAAACTTTGAATAACTTGAGGATTTTGTTTTATTCCTTTTGGATGTCGATGGCATAGCACAGTATTTGCTTTATAGCAACACTCTCTGAATGACTTCTTCCTGAAGACAGGAAGAAGAAAGAACTAAGGACCATGGACACCCATTTGACAAAAATAGTGACAAAGTGAAACAGGTAATTACTGAGCAGATGGAGATGGATAGAGCCAGTAAAATGAACATCTGTAGGTATGGCTTTGTCATAAACTCCTTGAAATCTTTAGGCACATATCAAGTGAAGGTGATGTGATATTCCTCAGTATACTTAAGTAGCATCTTCAGCAAGTGGCTTCCTAGAGCTGATTGAAGAAAGGTCAGAATTAGGAATGCTAATTAACTCCTATAGGTGAGGGCTGGAGCCCTGCTGCTAGACAAGGAGAGAAAATTTCAGGGTGGGCAAGTTTGGCTGAAACCATATGGAGGAGCAGCCTTAAACTGGCCAAGATCAAGTGGAGGAATCAAGATACGGTAGTAGTTTGGTGGTCCCTCTGAAACTAACTTTGAGGTCACAGTAGTCACTGATAAGTTATGAAAATTACCTTTCAGACAACTTGTTTTCCCCATATTATTTCCTTAGATGAGCTTTATGAGATGATAAGTTGCTCTTTGTTGAGCACTTACCAGGAAGCAGACACCCAAGTGCCTATGTTATTTAATTCTATTGATAAACTTAGAAGGTAGCTGTGTTACTTCTCCCTTTCACAGAGTGCACTGAAACACAGAGAAGTTAAGTCATTTATCCAAGATTTCTTAGCTAGCAAATCCAGGATTCAATCTCATGTCTGTCCATTCAGACTCCTGTCTGTCCCATGCCTCACATACAGAGAGAGAACAAGTCCTTCTGGCAAATGTGGCAACCTTCACAAAATCAGCTTTCATAACTTGCCTAAAGTAGAAGAGTGGTAAGACAGCTTGGGCCTAGTGCTGCTAGCTTCACATGAGAATTCATGCATCCTTGATTTTGAGCTCTCTAGGTGTTCACAGTGATCGTGTTAGGTATCAGTCTTCAGCTTTTCTTGATATCCCATGGATATGTATTTTTCTTGTATACATGACTTTCCTATGGGGGAGAAAATGTATTGAGTAACCAATGCAAGTATTCCTGCCGGCTTTGTGTATTGCCTCTGAAAATTAATGAACTGTCCTTCTGATACATTTGTCTGTTTCTTTCTTCTATCTCTGTCTCTTTCTCATATTATGCCAAATCATGTAGATTATAGTAGTGAAGCCAGAAATAAAGCCAAGTGTCCTGATTCTTGAGAAAGTGGTTGTTTGGAGTGTTGTGGTTTAAATATAAAGAGTTTGGTTCCTTAGACATAAATTCTGCAAATTCTTAGGAGTTAATATATCTGGATATAGCCTTAAAAAGTAGGAATTTTTTTTTTTTTTTATCTATGACCTCCTTAAAAGGGACCATTGTTCCCATGGTCCTCTCTTTACTGTGTCCTTTTTACGAGGGCTTCTTACTAGGTTGAAAGAATCTAAATCTCTGTCCAAAATCAAACCCACTGAGCTTTTTCTCATTAATTGTAATTTTAGAAAACAACAGTAACAACAGAAAGAAACAGAATAAATTAAATTTCCTTACAGTCTGGCATGTAATTTCTATTAGGTTTCAGGATTGTGAACATGTACTAATTTAGGAAGCTGTTACTATCCACCACAGACATTTTGAAATAGCTAGAACAGTCTTCAAATCTGTTTTCATTTTCTGTCATTAAAATGCAGGTCTATTTCAGAAGGCCCACAGAACACCATGGATAAGGAGTCTTTACATTCACTTTCCATGTAATCAGGATACATCTTTCTTATTTCATAAAAAATATTTTTACTATGATAAAAGCAAATCACCTTCATTCTAGAAAGTGCAGGTATTTTGAAAAAGAAGAATATTTAAACCTCCTGTAATTCCAATTGACAGTTATATTTTTCAGACTTTTGTTTTATGCAGACACATTTAAAAATAAAAATAAGCTCATATGGGCTGGGGATGTGGCTCAAGTGGTAGCGCGCTCGCCTGGCATGCGTGCGGCCCAGGTTTGATCCTCAGCACCACATACAAACAAAGATGTTGTGTCCGCCGAAAACTGAAAAATAAATGTTAAAAATTCTCTCTTTAAAAAAAAAAAAGTTCATTATTTTCATTGTTTTATACCTATTTTTCTCTGCTAATGGTTTTAATAGCTCTCTATATCATTTAATCCAGAGTTATATTTTCAGTGGTTGCATAGTGTCCCACAGTACAAAATATTTACTGTGAAAATCATACCAATAGCTAACATTTATCATGGAATTAATATGTGTGAGGCACTGTATTAACAGCATTCTATGGATTATTTTTTAATAATTGATTATAAATATTATCATCATTGCAATTTTATAGATGAGAAAGCTAAGACTTAGAGAGATTAGGTAACTTGCTCATGTCACACACTTAGAAGTGTCACACACATAGTCAAGTCTGCATTTCTTCATCCCAAATACTGCTGTTTCCCTTAAAATGTGTTTGATCTGGGGCCACTAGCATGCATGAGGCAGTGAGTTCCATCCCCTGAGGCCCATTATGCAAAAAAATAAAAATAAAAACAAAAACAAAAATGTATTTAATCTATTTGCTCTTCATGGCTATTTATTTACAGGTTTTCACATTTATAGTCTGATGGTGAGCAGTCTCGTGCATATGTAATTTTCTTTTCTGAATATTCATAACTATTAACTTCAAATCCATTGCCCTAGAGGGAATTGCAGAGATCAAAGCTTATGTGATGAATGCTAAGATTTTTTATAGATATTTTCAAATTGTTTTAAGAAAGGTTGTATGAAATCACCTTCCCATTGGCCCAGCAGTGGATAGAAATTTATACAGACAAAACACATATATATCTTCTTACACCCTTGGTTACTTCAGTTTCTCTTTGGGATCATCTTAATTTTTCCCCCTGGGAGTTAGGGAACATGTATCCCTGAGCAAAGAGGGGAAACAAGTAATTCCTTCTTCCTCCTCTGCATGATCATCATCACCATTATTCTCACCTGTAATCCTACACTATTGTTCCTCACCCTCATTCTGCATGCAGATTTTGCTTGTCCCAGTTCCCCCAGCTAATGTCAGGTTCATGTAGGGTGGTAGCTGTTCTTTTGAAGAGTAACAACATAAAATGGAAAGAACATGGACTTTGGGGTTTGGCAAACCAGTATCCTGACCTCAGTCTTACTAACTTGCCTCATTAGACAAGTCCCCAATGTCTGCCATTCTGTTTTACCATCTGTACAGCAGGAGTAAAAATACCCCCTTCATTATAAGTAGTAAGTTCATGTGAAAGTGTCAGCCTCTGTGTCTGGTACATAGTAGGTGGTCATAAATATTCCTTCTCTTCTTTGTTGCCCACACAGTTCTTGGTCCAGTGGTGTGTATGCAGAAGGTACCTATAACTATCACAAATGTTTACTGTCAGAGTAAAAGTAGTCCAAACAAGAGTTAAAGAGAGAGTGTGTGCATGTGTGCTTGAGTAAAGTCCCTGGCTTGGGACCCACAGCTCACTCAGCAGCCTAAACCACAGCACTAGACCCCAGTTGCCTGAAATGTTCCCAAGTCCAAATGTCTTGAGACTGTGCTCTGTATCTCTCTAATTCAGTGATCAAAATTAATAGGTGGGAATTTAAATTTTCATTTGAAGGAAATTCGTTTCTCAGGAAATCTCTTTCCAAGCTTTATATAGCAATAGAAAAAAAACAAGATCCATAGTAAGCTAGTTGTGTTGTCTGATCCATGGATTAGTCAGAGTTCTCTGCTACAGTGGGCTCTCTGGGGAATAGTGATTATCTCCCAGGCTTCCCTGGGAAGTGTCAGCATGAACCACACACTAAAGGCAGCAGAAATAGATCCCTGGAGATGCTCTGGGCTCCACTTCTCTCCCTGTGGTTAAATATGGGGTCCTGAAAGCTTCCACTAATACTATCTTGGTTTCCTTGCATCTTTGGTACTACTTTTTTATAAACTGTTTCTGATTGTTTTTACAGTACCAGTTGAACACAATGTGGTATTCAACCCCATTCCGTCCCACCACCACCCTCTAAACAAAAAGCACAAATGGAAAATTTTTAAATTGTAGAGGGGTAACTTTTAAATGTCCGAAATCTTAATTATTCTTGTAGCTTTTCATGATGTTTGTTCTCCAACGCAAGCTGCAAAATAAATAAATAAAATTTAAAATCATGAATCCACTTGACTTTTGCTAATAGATCTTTCGGATGAGATCTTTGCTTGATGTCTGTATATTTCTTTAGCTTCTCCTTGAGAAACAGAGCTTACCCTAAACTAAGTCCCAGTTAAATGCTTTTGTTTGTTGTTTGTTTAGTTAGTTAGATAGTTTTTGACAATTGTCTAACAAGAATCCTAACATAGTGCTTGGGCTTTAGACAGACCTGGTTGTCTCAACTCTTTTACTAGCTACATGACTTTGATGAAGTTACTTAATCTCTTTGAGTTTTTTTTTTTTTTTTCATTTCCTCATCTATGAGATTATTGTGAGAACTGAGTGAGACCATGTGTGAATGGTAACTGAACTGATGTATATACAGTGCCTGGCAAAGACATATGCATGGTGGTAGATCATAACATGGGTTTCTTTGTCGATTTGAGTTAGAACTCAACCCTTAAGTCATCTGGGATGACTGAGGGCAAACATCAACCTTTGAAGTAATGGCTGGACAGAATCACTACTAACTGTATTTTGCACATTTCTAAAAATAAAGGTAATATCAACTTTCATTGTTTGTTAGCACATTAAATCATTTTCTTACTTCACTAACCTAGCTTAAATTTAAAATCATGAGGGGCTGGAGTTGTGGCTCAGTGATAGAGCACTTGCCTGGCACGTATCAGGCACTGGGTTCAATCATTAGCACCACATAAAAATAAATAAATAAAACTTAAAATCATGAATCCACTTGACTTTTGCTAATACTTTTTTAAAAAATATATTTATTTTTTAGTTGTAGTTGGACACAATACCTTCATTTTATTTATTCATTTTTATGTGGTGCTGAGGATCAAACTCAGGGCTGCACACATGCAAGGCGAGTGCTGTACCGCTGAGCCACAATCCGAGCCCCTAATACTTTTTTTAACTTGACCAATGGAGCCAGATATCTTCACATATATTCCAAATGTGGCCACGTACTGTCTTCATCAGTGGTTATCAAGAGGAATTAAATGGGGCACAGGCAAACTAACCAGTGGGAACATGAAGAAATCCCACATCCCATGCTTTGTCCTGCTTCAGAGCTGCTTTGTAGCCAACGACAGAGTATGTCTCCACCTCCTTTTATGGTCTTCTTCTATGAGTGGAAAACTGTAATGTTTAGATAATTATTTATAAGCTATTTTGAGATAAAAATATGCAGTGGTGCCAACATGGAATGCAGTAGTCATTTCTGTGGAAGAGCTTCATGTTGACTGGGGACATCAAGCCCTGTTCAGTTCTGTGTTTACCCAGTGCATTCTACTCCAAGTCTTGCTGCAAAGCTTGGGAAAAGAACATGAAGTATAGACTTAATAGCACCTGTCCTGGCCTCACCCTATGAGCTCATTGACAGTCACCTAGGATGCTCATTGTTTAGAAGGGTCAAATCTTTAATATCAAAAGGAAAAAGAACCTCTCAAGGTAAAAGATAATGAGGAAAACATAACTAGAGCAGTCAAATATAAGAGCAGTTCATTTTAGAGCTTTCTACTGCTTTTCCATTGTTTATTTCTGTTTTTCCCCCAGTAAAAATTCTTCCTTTTCCTGCAGGGTTTGGTGGCAGACACTTGTATTCCCAGCTACTTAGGAGGCTGAGACAGGAAAATCACTTGTTCCCAGAAGTCCAAGGTTAGCCTAGGCAACATAACAAGACCTGACTTAAAAGAAAACAAAAAGAAAGAATTTCCTTTTCCTGTCTGGAGCTGGCTGTGAAGCCTTGCATAGGCTCTTGGTGTCTCTGGGCTTTTTTTCCCCCTTACCCCACTTCCACAAAGGTTTTGGAGATTGAACCCAGGGCCTCACCACTAAGCTACACCCCAGCCCTGGGTCTTGTTTTCTCATCTGTGAAATGAAGATGGAGCTCCTTTCCTTCTTTTCTATGGTTCTGTGCTTACACATATCCAAAGGTCTTAGAATCTCAGTAACTGCTGACCTGAAGAAACATTAGGACAGAACAGAGTCCTTTGAGCTTCCCAGGGCTGGGGAATCATCCACATACAATAGGATTCTTTTAAACAAGTTCTCTCGGTATTGAATTTTTCCTTTCCCCAAGAGCTCTATAAAAATAGTGTTTTCTTGCCAGAGACATCAAGGCTCAGAACTACTGGCCTCCTCCTGTGAACAGCCTATGGTTTGTTTTTGGCTTGGGATCTTTTTAACAGACAGTCCAGCTCCACTGAGAGGCTGACTCAGCAGGACTTCTCCAGCACGTTCCTGCTCTTGTCAGGATCCCAGTGCCCGGTCCCTGCCAGCTGGGGCAGGCTGGGAACCAATGATACCCTATTCCCCCCCCACACCCTGTGTGTCCCAAGGGGAAAGAGACCCTGCAGTGGTGCTTCTGTTTTCCAGACATGACTCCTAATTCTCCTTAGGGTGTCAGAACTTGAGCTCATTTTTGTTCATGGCCAAAGACTATCATCTCCCCAAAACCTGTCAACCACGTAGTCCCCGAGGCTCTTTCCTTCCTTGTTCCGCATATCACTGACTTATCCTCTGATCTGCCTTTAGTGTTTGCCAGAGATCCTCTTTCCCTTTATTGAAATCCCATCATAATCCCAAAGGCTTTAGGAATGTAAGATTCTATATGCACACCTTTAAAATGTTTTTATTGTGGAAAATTTCAGATGTATTCAAAAGTAAAGAAAACAATATAATGAACCCCGTGTACCTGTCACCCAGCTTCACTAATCATGTTTCATCTGCACCTGCAGCCCCCTCCCCTGGCCCCAGATTGCTTTGTGTGTTTTATTTTTATTTAGTTTTTAGGACATGGATATCTTTGAGGGCCATTGTTCAGCTAGCCATGGCATGTGGTGGAGGAGCCAGAGAACAGAGTCCTCAATCAAGTGGTTTTTATCTTTGTGATCTAGGACCATGTTAGTTCAACAACAACCAGAACTGAGTTTGAGTCCCCTAGGCCAGTCTTTTGAACGGGCTGCACCCAAGGGTCAGGTGGGTGGGGCAGCCATTGGAGGGAGAAAAAGAAGCATTATGTCAAGAAATGTCAGGCAAAATTCCTAAATTTTATCAGGGCATGGTGACATATGCCTGTAATCCAGCAACCTGGGAGACTGAAGCAGGAGAATCATAAATTCAATCATAAATTAAAATCATAAATTTTACTAATTTGGCAACTTAGTAAGACCCTCTCTCAAAATAAAAAAGAAAAAATGCTGAGGATGTAACTCAGTGGCAAAGTGTCCCTGGTTTAAATCCGTACCACCCCAGCGCCCCCCACACACACAGTAAAAAAAATTCCTAAATTTTTAAAATAAGCTTATACCATACACCATCCCTTTCTTCCTATTACCCAAGATATGGTTAAGAGGAAATTAACTTTTTTGGAAGGCGATCACATTCAGTTACTAGACTTGTCTCACCCTGAGGAGGTGAGGGAGGTTGAGCTGATTTTGGAGGAGACTCCTCCAGTGCTTGACAATTGGATGACACAACGATAGTGAATGTGAAATGTCCGCTGAATACCTTAACTGTTGAACCATTGTTAGGTGGCCTTTGCAACAAAAGACACACTGATGTTAGGCTGCAGAGGGTCTGGGAAGCCTAAAATGGTACAGGTGGTTCCAGAGCCAGAGGATGTGGCCTGAGTCTGCAGATTGGACTGGAATAGGGACACAATAACCTGAAGAAATATAGTCAGAGGTGAGGCACTGTAATAGTCAGCTTTTCATTGCTGTATCAGAATACCTGAGAAAATCAATTTAAAGGAGGGAAGATTTATTTTGGCTCCTGGTTTCAGTTCATGACTGACCAGCTCCATTGTTTCTGGGCCTGTGTGAGGCACAACATCATGGTACAAGCAGCTGGTGGAGCAAAGCTGCTCACCTCATTGTGGCCAGGAAGCAAAGAGAGAGCAACCCCAGGTTATTTTGAAGTAAATATCACATGTTGTAGCAACTTTAGTGTTCTTTTTAAAGAATCCCAAACTCCTCCCAATTTACTCATGGGAAAGGTGTAAGTTAATCCTCTTTCAGATTTGACTGCATTAGCCCTGCCACCTATGATACCTCATGCCACATCTACTTGGAAGTAGATGTCTCTCCCCTTTTTTCCCACAGTCCTGATTGGTGGAACAGTTGACAGAGAACAGGTTACTGTGTCCCTGTTCCAGTCCAATCGGCTCTCCTAATGAGGTTCCTCTTACAAGATAGCAATTTAGATGGGAAAGGAAGGCTATTTGAAGCATTCTGGGGACCACTAGAAGAAAAGTGCCTGAGTCCCATTTCCCTGTCAAGGATAAGGTGGACCTGCTTGTCTTTACTCATGATTAGTCTCTATGTTATAGACTGAGAAAAAAATTCCCCAAGACAAAGGGGGCTAATTCCTGTAATAATAATGACCAAATTTCCACTCTGTCTCTTCCTTTTCCTGTTAACAGGTAACACTCTTTTTTTTTTTTTTTTTCCTCTCTGAAGGGTCTAAAGCCTGGTCTTGTCCTGTCTCTATTTCAGATGCAGTGGCAGAATGTGGAACATGTTGGTGACCAGAGCCCCTATGTCACTTCTGTCATTCTTCACATTAAGCAGAATGTCCCCATCATCCGTGACAACCTGGCTTCCACACGGAAATACTTCACTCAATTCTGCATCAAATTTGCAAAGTAAGTCCTGGAGCATTCTCATCACTGAGTTGTTCTTATTGTTTTGCTTTGTTTTTTTTATTTTTTAAATAAAATTTTAAATCGACTTTACATTTCAGAGCAGTTTTAGGTTCATAGCATAATTGAGCAGATTTCCCATGTACCCCTTGGCCCATACGCATACTGTCCTCCAATATCAACATCCCCTCAGAGGGATACATTTGCTGGGGTTGATGAACCTACACTGATGCATTATCACCCAAAATATATGGTTTCCTTGGGTTCATTCTTGGTGTTTGTACTGTCTATGGGTCTGGACAGATATCTGATGATGTGTACCCACTGCTATAGTATGATACTCAATGGGGTTCTTTTAGTGCCATACAAACCCAACATGCTCACAGTCCTGGTGTCCCTACCATCCAACTGTAATTCGTTCTGGTACCTGCAGGCAAATTGATATCAATCTGTACCCACAGGGATCATAATAATAAAACCAAGTCTGCTACTTAAGTTTATATATACAGTAGCAGTAATACAATCATCAGCCACATCAAGGCAAACAAAAATGAGTTGGGAGACCCTGTTATTTTGAACTGTGTGGACATAACCACCCCTTGCCCAACTGGAGATAATTAAACTTAGTCTCAGTGATCACATGTGCTTTTTGTCTCTCTCATATAAACTTTTTTAAGGGTAGGAACTACCAATTCTGTTTCTTTTGAGTCTTCTCTTTCTTCTCCTCCATAGTATTTATTACTGTAGCTGCTAAGACTTATCCACTTTTGGATGTCCTTGTGTCCAAGGAAGGTACTAGAAATTGGGAAGAGCAAGTCAGGGAACTCCATAGCCAAGGTAGATGGAATGAACAGTAAGCTACATGTGTTCCTATCACATCCCTGTGTGTGGCCATTTCTGGCTTGAGTTTTGAAGCAAGAAAATAATTTGGTCCTTTGCCAATCAGCATCTGGCTGTAGCACTGTCTCCTGTGAGACCAGGCAGTGTACAGGGCCAGTGTCTCCTCTGACCAAATATCAAACAAACATTCTGGCAAACTTCTCAGGGAAGGGCTTCAGAAAGGTCAGCCCTGTCCAAGCTACTGTATTTGGATTGTTCTCATCTAGGTCCCAACTGGTGGTTCAGGACTCCAAGTTTATGTCTTCCCCAGATCTCTCCCAGTGTGTATTCAATTAAGGCTTTCCCTCTCTGACACAAATAAATCCCTAAGGAGCAACAATAATGGAGTGGCTTGTAGAGTTAACTTTAATTTCTACCTTGTCAAGAAAGGATCGAGTGGACTCTCCAGGGAAGCATTAATGTTTGCAGTATGGCAGGTGAACTAAGAGTTGACGTTCCCTTCACTCTCTGGATGCTCATTAATGTGCATTAAAAGTATTGCTGATTTATCACATTGTGACATTCCCCATAAGTACTGGTAGAAGTTTCTCTGTAAAAATTTACTGCAACTAGAAATCTCCTTCATGGTCACCCAGAGGTCTGATTGAGCTTACATTAGATGAATAAGGAGTCAGTTGCTTAGCTAGCCCAAGCAGAGGCCTCACATTCTCTCAAAGCCCTCAGAGCCCTTTAGTGTTATTACTAAGCTCATATTGAGTGAACTGGGAATAGGATGCCCATCTCACACATCTGGAAAAGCTCAGCCTGTGATCTAGGCTATATTTCTATTTTAATCCATGGTACCTTCCATTCTGGTAAACCGTAACCTTACTGTAGAAACCTCAGTTTTAGGATTGTGAAGGGACCTTTCCCCAGACAAAGGCAATAGCCACCATTATCTGTATGGCATGGAGAAGCAGTTAAACTTGGAGTCCTGAACCACCAGTTGGGACCTAGATGAGAACAATACAAATACAATTACCCATCACATTGCTGGGACCTCTTCCCCAAAGACGTGTGTTGAGTCCCTGTTTCCCTAGTCCAAGCCCTGTAGACTAGTGCTTAGAGCCAGTTCAAGGACACAGCCACAACTTACTCTAGTGGGAAGTAACAAGTTATACACTGTATATACAGTTGTGATTAGTCATGAATTCAACCTCATGTTGCTTGTTTGGCTCTGGTTTACAGCACTTCCAATTCCTTCTAAATAGTTCCTGTTCATACCCATCCTGACCTGTTAGGCCTTTCCCCAGGTCCGACCCCTGGACTTCAAATTTCTTTCCCCTAACTCCCTTTGCTACCCACCAACGCGAAACCATCAGTAGATCCTTTGTCTCCATTTGGTATCTATAGGGACAGTCTTTCCTGTTTAGACATCATAGTCACTCCCTGGTTGAAACCACAGTTTGAATCACAGGTGACTTTCCTCCTCCTAAGCTGATTCTCCTCTATTCAGGACTGGAGATAAAAAGACAAATCTCTTTTTAAAAATTTTTTACTTGTTCTTTTTAGTTAAACATGACAATAGAATGTATTTTGACATATTATACATACAGGAGTATAACTTCCCATTCTTGTGAAGACAAATCTTTTAACAGTGGTTGGGTACAGTTTTGATCAGTCATGAATTCAACCTCACATTAACTTGTTTGACTCTAGTTTATAAGACTTCCAGTCCCTCCCAAATAGTCCCCAGTAAACTTCCTGGCAAAGTGCTGGTACCGAGCTGACATTCAAAAAGTGGTCGCTGCTGGGCTGGGATTGTGGCTCAGCAGTAGAGCGCTTGCCTAGTGTAGCCGGGACCTGGGTTCGATCCTCAGCACCACATAAAAATAAAAGCCTTGAGTTGTGTCCATCTACACCTAAAAAAAAAAAAAAAAAAAATAGTCACTGCTACCGTTATTAAAACATTTATTATTTATTCAATGTGCATTTACTTGAGCATTTCCTTTGTCCTAGATACTGGGTTAAGTGATCTGACTTAACAGACACTACCCCTGCCTCCACTTGCCTTAACAGTCAAGGGAATAGACATAAACAAATAAGTGTAATAAAGTAGGTAAGATATTAGAGGCCTGAGGACTCTTGAGAGTATGGTGGAGGTGACTGAGAAAAGGCTCCATAGAAGAGACATCCTTGAGCAAGGTCAGAGGGTCGTGTGAGTGCTGACCCCAAGGCTCACAAAGAGCATTCCAGGCAGAGGGGACAGTGTAAGCAAAGGCACAAAGGTATTAGCAGCCCACAGAATTGTAGGATCTGCAAATAGCTCAACCAGGTTGAAGTATGAGGTGCCAGGGTTCAGCATGATGTGGCTGGGGACAGAAAATCCAGAATCAAGGTTGTGACCAGGCACTAGAGTAGTGCCTATAGTCCCAGCTACTCAAGGCATTGAGGCAAGAGGATCAATTAAGCCTAGGAATTGGCGTCTGGCCTAGGCAACATGGAAAGACCCTGTCTCAAAAAAAAAAAAAAAACCTGAATCAAGGAATGTCTTGTTTGCAGCCATTGTAAGAGTTTTGGTAACAGGTGACTTAAAAAGATGAGGATGAAGGCAGGGAGACCAGGTGGGAAATAATTGGAAGAGCTCGGGACTCAGGAGGTTGAGGTAGGAAGGTGGCAAGTTTGAGGCCAGCCTCAGCAACTTAGTGAGACTCTGTCTCAAAATAAAAAGTAAAATAATAATAATAATAATAATAAAGTCTGGGGACATAACTCAGAGGTAAAGTTCCCCTGGGTTCAATCCCCAGCACCAAAAAAGAAAGAAAAAGAAGGAATGAAAGAAGGAAGGAAGGATGGAAGGAAGGGCTCCGTTGCTCAGATGACAGGACAGTTGGGGAGGAGATCAACAGGGGTGAATCTGGGAGTTCAGGGGAAGAATTGGTAACTGATTGGATGTTGGGGTTGAGGTGGGAAATAGTTTGGGGAACTCTCAGTTCCTGACTTGGCAACCAGGTGGAGTCGCCAACTCATTGCAGTCACTGAGCCTGGAGGCCAGTGTGAGGCTAGTCTGGAGGAGGTTAGTTATCGCATTAAGATGTCCAGGAAGTCATTACTGTTAGAGTGAGTACAGTGTAAGGAAAAGATGCAGAGAGACTGAAGACAAAGGAGGGCTCAGGCCTGGGAGCAGCTTTGGAAGAGTGAGAAGATAGGTACTAGCCAGCCTTTATCTTTACCTACAAATCCTGCTTTATTTCCAGCCTTCCTTTTGTGGTCCAGAGTCCTATGACACTTCCTGGTCACCTCACTTTGGATCTTGTCTTGATTATAGGCATGTATATTCTACTCTTAAATCTATTAGGTATACCTGGCCTGGGATTCTGGGAAAACTACATTGGTGGATATTTTGTTTTTTGTTTTTGTTTGTTTTGTGCATGTGTGTGTGTGTGTGTGTGTGTGTGTTTCTGGGTGTGGAACCCAGGTCCTTGCACATGCTGGCAAGCACTTTACCAGTGAGTTACATTCTAGCCCTCATATATGTTCCATTCTTAAATCTGTTAGGGTGTTTATATCTACTAGTTTCAGAAGCCCTAATTCAAACTGGTTTAAATGGTAGGTGAGTTTTTTATTTCATTTAACTACAAGTCCTGAGATAGGACAGATCTGAGAGGTGGTTTATTCTGCTATCTTTGGATCTGGCATCATCTTCAGAATGGTGGTAGACTGGAAGCTATAGACATCACATCCAAATGCAACAGTGCCCCCCCACCTTGCAGTAAAGTCCTTCCCCCTCCCAGGACACATAGCAGTCACCAAGAGAATGCCATGCTCTGACTGGCTGAGGCTAATTAGAATCCTCCGTAGGAGGATTTATGGGGTATAGCTTAGTAGTTTTCAGCATATACGTGGACCTGGATTTCATCCCCAGCACCACACACATAGACACAAAAATCACCAATATAGTTTAAGATCAAGTTTTTCTAGACCCTAAATAAAACCAGGGTCTAGGTGAGAAATAAAAGGAAGGCAGGGGATGCTGATAGGTAGCAATAGTATCTACCTTGATTCTCAGTTTTCTTATGGAAGGGTAAAGCCTTTGAAGAAAGTTTCTGCATTTCTTTACTGGAGAGAGCATATGCCTAATTTATCACTTCTTTTTTTTTTTTTCCACAGCTCCTTCATTCCCAAATTCATCACCCACCTCTTCAAGTGCAAGCCAATTAGCATGGTGGGAGCAGAACAGGTGAGGTGAACTTTATATTGGACTGTTGCCTTAGAGCTTTTGTCATGGATCCAGTACATATCTTAGGACAGATCTACTCTGGAGAAATAAAATGACTGAAAGTGTTTTTGGAGTGTGAAAGGGTCATGGCTCTAGATTAAATAGTCAGAGAAGGTTTCTACAAGGACTGATGCTTGAGAAAACACTTCAAGCAGAGGGAGAAGCAAGGCCTCTGATTGGTTTGAACCCACAGTGACTGGACTAAGACCCTTATGAGAGAGAGGCTTATCTGTTCGATACTGAGCAACTCGGATCACCTCCCCTAAGAATCTTCATGACTAGCTTCCCCCTGCTTGCTTGAATTTTATACAAACTAAGGCTCCTCTTAGTTTGTCCCCTTGGCACTGATGGATTGGCTTATGTGCTACAGCACAGCTACCTCTTTTCAGCTGCTACCTAGTCAGACCATCTGAAATAGGCAATTTGAGTTCAATAAGCAGTTTAAGCTGCTTTTAAAAGAAAAACCAAAAATCGCAAAGAGCTGGGGATGGGCTAGGGATATGGTTCAATCGTAGAGGCATATGAGTGGCCGTAGGCTCCTCCCCAGCACCACAAAGGGTGGTAAAGCATTCCTGGGTTTAATCTCCAACACTACAAAAAGAAATGAAAAGAAAAACAATAATATTTGTATTCAATCCCTAGTTTGTTTGGGGGTTTTGTTTTGTTTTTTGGTACTGAAGATCAGACTCAGAGGTGCTTTACGCCTGAGCTACATCCCTAGCTCTTTTTATTTTTTATTTCAAAATGGGGTCTTGCTAAATTGCTGAGACTGACCTCGAACTTGAGATCCTCCTGCTTCAGACTCCTGAGTCGATTATGGGTGTGTTCCACTGTGCCTGGCTTCTACCCCTAATTCTTTCAAAATACCACTTAAATGCAAAGTATGCATGTGCTAATCAAAAATGATTCACATATTCAATAAAATAAATCCTCTCTAGACATTTTATCTGTAAACTCTTAAGAAAACATGTAAGAAGATTGTATAATTCGAGATACTTTCGTAAACCCTGTCCTTCCACCAAATTCGTCAAGAGTGGCAGAGGATTCATCTCTCACAGCTCACTGCTGTGTTGGTCCCAGTCATGCCTCTCAGTTAGAGGGCAGATTAACATGTGCAATTGGACATTGTGTTCTCTCATGAGATTCAAAGCCAGGTGTAAGATCTGTGTATGACAAGATCTCTTGAATCAAATTAAGTGCGGAGTGAGCCAGCATCAGTCCAGGTTATAAAGTGGCAATATGGTATGAGCATTCACGTTGGTAGCGCTAGAATCACAAAGGTCAGAAGCTGAAACTTGTTTCTGCAACACAGCAACCATTAGTCCTTAGGCAGATATTTAACCTGGCATCACTTCACTTTCGTCAACTATAAAATAGATGTAACCAGTGCCACCTGTTGTGAGGATTCACCAACGCGATGCACATGGCGTGCTTGGGACCAGTTCTGGCACATAGTCAGGCCACACTAAATGTCAGCTCTTAGTGAGGTTAAGCTTCCTCAGACCAGGGACATGACCTTGTCTCTGTTTTTATTGCCCATCTTCCCTAATAACTCTTCCACATGCAGCCTATGTAGAAATATTCATTGCTTGCCACAGGCACTCTGTCTGACCAGCTTTAGCCAGAGTCAAAAGTGTTGTCTCAGAAAGCTTCCTGGGAGGTTGTGCAGATTCAGACACTGGCTGGGCCTGACTGCAGCAGTTCAGCACTCTGAAATTCTTGACCCCTACATGTCTTAAGCACAGAGCTCATTCTCTCTGTTGGAAGCAGCAAGCAGCAGGATGATGCCCTGACATGCTGTCTGCAGTTTTTTCTTCTTTTTTTTTTTTTTTTTTTTTAATACTTAAGTCATTTTTTAAATTTTTGTTTTAATTTCTTGATTTAAACTATATTTATTTATTTTTTATTTGTTTTAATTAGTTACACATGACAGTACAATATTCAAATGTATGATATATCAAGGTCATTATACTATCATGTCTGCAGTTTCATTAGCATGTGTTTACCAGCAATTCATTCTCTTCACCTCGTCATTGTATGTGATCAGAGAGGATACAGAGTGATTAAGATCTGTGTGTCTGGGAGAAGCTGTAGAGTTCTGGGTGACTGTGTTTCTGTCTACAGACTTGGTGAAGCCCCTAGACACAGAACTGATCAAAGGAAAGGTGTTCTCCTGAGTTTATAGCTTTGCTCAGGCCTTGCAGCTGGGTTAATGTCTCATAACCATGATGTTTTCACATTATCACATAAATTCAATATTGTATCAATTTTTCTTAGACTTTCTCTTCTTTAAAAGAATATTAGAATAATCAACTCAGATCCAAAGCTAGTGTCTACAGAAAAGTATCATTTTGGCCAGTGTTTACTTCTTTCTGCTCTGAGATATGGATGAGAAAACCATCTACTGAAACTAGAGTTTTACTTCAGCAGACCCCAGGCAAATACAAAGTAGAATCTTCACAGGTCTAGCCTGAGAGACTACAAGAGCAGTGTGGCCCTTGAAGGATTCCCATGTGAAGTTCAGATTTTACTGGGTATATGCCTGCCCTGAGTATCCGGCTTTAAAGGCCAAGCTGTCATGTTGGTGGAGCCTGGTTCATTCGGGCAGCAGGATCATAGGAATCAAGAAGTGAACAAAGAGATGTTCATGGACTGAAACAGTTTCTGCCTCAAGTCATGGAGTGGCTGAAATCCAAGCTTTAACAAAAGCTGTAAGATTCAAAGCTAAGATTTAGCCTAATCTCAGCTGCTTTGCCACAAAGGTACTAGCTCCTAAATTTAGGTTATCCTTCATTATTAATACCAAAAATGGAGAAGGAAATGCTTTTTTGTTTTTTATTCATGTCCTGAGTACTGCATAAAGTGAATTATTTATTTTTGGGCCCCAGAGTTCTCTTGAGCAAAATTGAAAGGGCACATGGAATTGAACCATACTGATATTTATAATGCCTCTTTCTAGTTTGTAATTTTCAGAGAATCTTGTGGGATTTGCAGGGTCATTAATTAGTTTTACGACCGTGGCCATCTATAACTGAACACACAGCAGAAATGGAATGCCTGAGCTAAGATAGAGAAAGCACCAAGTATGATATAGGGGGAAAAAGACAGGGGGTCCAGTCCTCTCTCTCCTGTTAAAGGTCCCTGTGGTCTCAAACAGTTGCTTTCCTGCTCTGAGCTCTGTTTCTTCCTGTTTAAATAAGAACACTGAACCAGGTGCTCTCAAAAACCCCTTCTAGATCTATCATATTGTGTAGTCTAAAATACTCTGAGCAGTATACTTTGTGTCTATAAAGTTATTTTCTTTTCCTTTGTATTATCTTTAGATACCATATTGACTTTTTAAAATTTGTGATATGTAACATAAAATTTACCATTTGGGGCTGGGATTGTGGCTCAGTGGTAAAGTGCTCGCCTAGCATGTGTGAGGCCCTGGGTTCGATCCTCAGCACCACATAAAAGTAAAATAAAGATATTGTGTCCAACTTTAAAAAAAAAGAAGAATTAAAAAATTTACCACTAAGCTATTCCCCAGCCTTTTTTATTTTTATTTTTTATTTTTAAGACAGGGTCTCATTCAATGGCTTAGGGCCTCTCTAAATTGATCCTCCTGCCTCAGCGTCCTGAGTCACTGGGATTACAGTCATGTGCCACCTGCCCAACTCATGTTAACCATTTTTAAGTATCTGCTTAGTGTCTAGAAGTTTATATACGTTGCTGTGCATCAATCACCACCATCACCTCTGGACCTTTTTCCTCTTTCCCAACTGAATCTCTGTACCCATTCACTATCTAGTCCCCATTCTCTCCTGTCCCCAGCCCTGGCAGTCACATCCTACTTTCTGTCTCTATAAATTGACTACTTTAAGTATTTCATACAGGTGGAATCATACAGTATTTGTCTTTTTCTGTCTGGCTGGTTTTAATTTCTTCCCAGTTCTTCTACATGTGTCAAAAATTTCTTAAGGCCAAGTAATATTTCATTACATGTATATGCCATATTTTGACCATATTGACTTTTTAAACTCACCTAATTCAAAGCCATCCAAACAAAAAAAAAATGTGTAAAGCAAATATAAAGATTTTTTTTTTAAAGTACAAGCACCACAGAGAGGGAAAAAGAAAGTCAGATTTATATTTAGCATAGCAGTTGGAAAAATGAGAAAGTAGGATGGTTATTCTCAGGCACACTTCTTCTAGGTAAATCCCGAAAAGGTGGCTGGGTGTTTTTAAGTAATCCTTAAAAACAAAATGGAGCTGGGTACTATGGCACATGCCTATAATCCCAGAATCTTGGAAGGCTGAGACAGGAGAATTGCAAGTTCAAGGCCAGCCTTAGCAACTCAGGAAGGCCTTAAGCAACTTAGTGAGACCCTGTCTCAAAATAAAAAAACAAAAAAAGCTGGGGATGTACCTCAGTGGTAAAGTACCCTTGGGTTCAATCCCTAGTACCAAAAAAGACCCAACCAAAAAAAAAAAAAAAAGTGGATTGATAAAATTTAATATCTGTTTAATAATAACAATTTTACATCATAGAGAAATTATTGAATCTGATAATGGATATAAATAAAAATTTAGGAGTGCATATATAGATTTCATGGGACATTTGTCAGAATTACAGAGTTAAGAATTACACATTTCACCTTGCTCAGTGGCACACACCTATGAACCCAGAGGCTCGAGAGGCTGAAACAGGAGGATTGCAGATTCAAAGCCAGCCTCAGCACAAGCAAGGTGCAAAGCAACTCAGTGAGACCCTGTCTCTAAATAAAATACAAAATAGGGCTGGGGATGGGGCTTAATGTTCAAGTGCCCCAAGTTCAATCCCTGATATGACCCCCCCCAAAAAAAATTATACATTTCAATGTGTATATATTTTGCCTCAAAAAAAATTGAGCAAGTGGTAGGGGGTGAATATAGCAGGATTTCTCAGCCTCTGCAATGACAATTTAGATAATTTTTTTTGTGGGGCATGTTAAGCAGAATCTCTTACTCTCCCCACTAGATGCCAGTGACATTCTTAGGTATGACAACCAAAAGTGTCTCCAGATGTTGCCAGCTGGGGTGGGGGGTTATGAGAAGAAGAATCAGCCCAAGTTGAATGCCACTGAATTGGCCGCTTCGATGAAATAAGAATGACAGAATAGTTTTGGTTGTTGAAGCTGTGTATTGGATATATAAGGCCTCAAGATACCACTCCATTTCCTTCACGTATATTTGAAATTCTCCATAATAGAAAGGTTTAAAAAAAAAAAAACAGTGTTTCACCCCACATATTCCCACTCAAGTTATCCAAAGTAAGATTTTAGTTTAGGAATCAATACAAAATTTCTGAAATTAAACTAGCTTCCTGGGCTGGGGATGTGGCTCAAGCGGTAGCGCGCTCGCCTGGCATGCGTGCGGCCCGGGTTCGATCCTCAGCACCACATACAAACAAAGATGTTGTGTCCGCCGAAAACTAAAAAATAAATATTAAAATTCTCTCTCTCTCTCTCTCTCTCTCTCTCTCTCTCTCTCTCTTTCTTTAAAAAAAAACTAGCTTCCTTCCACCTCTTCTCCCTTTCTTTCCTTTCCTTTTTTTTTTTTTTTTTTTAATTATTATTATCTTTTCATGTGGTGCTGGGAATCTAACCCAGGGCTTGGTGCAAGCTAGGCAAGTATTTCACCACCAAGTTGTGGCCCCAGCCCCTTCCTTGCAGATTTTTTGACTTTAGAACTTTTGTTCAGAAAAACCGAGCTGTCTCCTTCATCTCGTGTGTGTGTGTGTGTGTGTGTGTGTGTGTGTGTGCGCGCGCTCTCCCCTTTTACACAGCACTTTTTCTTTCTAAAATGCCTTCTGAAGGAAGCTTTTACCTACTCCCAAAGTCCTTCATTTCCTCTGTCCCACTAAGCTTTAACCCATCTTGTTATCCCTGAGATGGTCCTTCCCACTGAGAGCTTCACTTCTCTCCTGTCACGTGGTCAAAAGGGCCCTCCCATTGTGACACACACAGCTAGAAGGCCCAGCCACCCCAGAAGAGTTCACAACCTTGGAAGTGGAAGGACCAACCAGCACTGAAGAAGAATGTGAAATAAATGAACCAATAACTGGAAAAGGATACAATAAACATCACACTTAATGGCCAGATATAGAAAGCTTTTCTCTTTCTTGAGATGGAGTATCTGCTCCATCCCAAATTACTTCTGAAGTCCTAGCTAGGACAATAAAATGAAAAAATAAAACAAAATTAAATGAAAAAGAAAAAAAAAATAGCAGTACTGAGAATTGAAACCAGAAGTACTCTACCACTAAACTACATCACCAGCCCTTAATTTTATTTTATCTTATTTTTAATTTTTAGACAGAGTCTGGCTAAGTTGCCCAAGCTGGCCTCCAATTTGTTATCCTCCTGCCTCAGCCTCCCAAGTATCTGGGATCATAGTAGGTGCTGCCACACCTGGCTAAAATGAATTTTTTTTAAAAGAAACAGAAGTATACAGATTATAAAAAAGAAACAAAACTTTTCATTTTTCACAGAGAATATGATTGTGAATGTAATATCTAAAAGAATTACAAATGAAGTATTAGAATATAAATTTAGCAAGGTTGCTGGCCAATATTAAAAATATATATCTATATATCAGCCACAATTTAGAAAGTGAAATTTTTAAATGAAACCATTTGTAGCTGGATACAGAGGCATGTACCTATAACCTCAGCTCTTGGGAAGGTAAGGAAAGAGAATCAAGTTCAAGACCAATAAAAAAGAAAAACAATGACAAAAATATTTCAATAGTATCAGAAAGCATTAAATATCTTAGAATAACTCAATCACAATATTAAGAAGCATTAAAGAATACCCTTAAGATAAAATAATGGAACAGCTCATGTTCATCAATTAAAAGACATTAAGTGAAAAGAAATCAGTACTTCCAAAATTAATCTACAGATACAACACAATTCTAATTAGAATCCCATTAGCATTATACATATATGTGTTTGTATTTTGGGGTGTGGTGTGTAAATTGATAAACTGATTCTAAAAGTTAAACAACCAAAAGCAACTAAAATAATCTTAACAAAAAAGAACAGATAACTTACACCTCAGGATACACAAATTTATTTTAATGCTATTGTAATTAGGGCAGTGTGGTCCTGACGCCAGGAATAATTGGGCCAACAGAACAGACTTGAGTTCAGAAATAGGCCCACACATTTATAGATACTAGATTCATGACAAAACTGGCATAATTCAGTTTGGAAGGGAAGTAATTGGATATTCATATTAGAAAAAAATTTATCTTGACCTTTCTCACGTACCATACTCAGAAATCAATTTTAGTGAGGCTTGTGAAATTAGAACTCTGTACAGCCATTTTGGGAAACAGTTTGGCAGTTTCTCAAAAAGGTGAGCATAGGGTTGGGATTGTGGCTCAGTGGTAGAGCGCTCGCCTAGCACAGGGGGGACCCAGGTTCGATTGTCAGCACCACATTAAAAAAAAAATAAAGGCATTGTGTTGTGTCCATCTATAAAAAAGATTCTCTCTCTCTCTTTAAAAAAAAAAAAAAAAAAGGTGAGCATAGAGTTGCCATATGACCAGTAATTCCATTCCTAGGCATTTACACAAAAGAATTAAAAAAATATATTCACACAGAAACTTGTGCATAAAGGTTCATAGCAGCATTACTCATGCATTATTCATAATAACCAAAAAGTAGAAACACTCAAATGTCCATCAACTGATGAATGGATAAACAAAATATGATATAATTATATGATGGAAAATTTCTCAACCATTAAAAAGAATAAAGGACTCATTTAATCTGCAACATGATGAACCTTAAAACATTACATTAATTGAAGAGAGACACAAAAGGCCATGTATACATGATTTCTTTTATCTGAAATGCCCAAAATAGGGAAATCCATAAAATGAAAAGTAGATTAATGATTGACAAGAGCTAAGGGAGACAAAAAAATAAGGAGTGGCTCCTAATTTCTTTGTGGGGCAATGAAATGTTCTGGAACTAGGAAATGGTGATGATTGTGTTACTTGTGAATATATTTTTAGAAACACTAACTTATAAACTTTAATGGGTAAATCTTACAACACATTAATTAGTATATCTCAATTCTTGAAAAATAAATTCCAGTTTGGTTGTGGCTCTGAAAGTAAAAGGTAAGATAACAAAGCTTCTGGAAGAAGACATAAAAGAATACCTTTATAACCTTGGGTTAGGCAAAGATTCCTTGGGCAAAAAATTAAAAGAAAAAAATTGGGGCTGGGGTTGTGACTCAGCGGTAGAGCACTTGCCTAGCACATGCAAGGCCCTGGGTTCGATCCTCAGCACCACATTAAAAAAATAAATAAAATAAAGCTATTGTGTCCAACTGCAACTAAAAAATAAATAGTTTTTAAAAAGATTAAAGAAAATATACTGGTTACATGAAGTACTTAAAGAAATCCTTTTTTATCAAAAGGTACCATTAGGAGAGTTGAACAGTAAGTAATAGAGAAAATATTCATATTCTAAATATTTATTTTTAAAAACCTCTAGCAAATCAATTAGAAAAAGATAATCAGGGCTGATGATGTAACTCAGTGGTGAAAAACTTGCCTAGGAAGTGTGAGTTTTATCCCCAGCATTGCCAAAAAAGGGGGGGGGGGATAATCTACCAGTAGAAAAGTGACAAAAGACCTTGAATTGACACTTCAAAAGAGAAAAAAAAAAAAAAAAGATATCCAGAAAGCACCTTAATCATCAGGGAAATGCAAATTAAAATCACAATGACATCTGAATGGCTAAATTTTTAAAAAGATTGACAAAACCAAGTGTTGATTAGGATGTAAAGCAGTTGGAACTTGGATGTGTGCTGGCAGGAATGACAACTGGCATAACCACATTGGAACACTAGCTGGCAGTCTCTGCTGTAGCTAACATGCCTGCCCATGATCCAGCAATTCTCTGAGTACTTTCCATGCTGGAGAAATGAGGGCTTGTGACCACCAAAAATACATACAAGAATGTGCATAGTAGGTTGATGGGTCATAAACTAATCTATGGTGATTGAGGGCAGAAGAGTGGTTCCCTTTGTTGGGAGCAAAGAGAGCACTGACCAAAAAAAGAATGAAGGAGGCTTCAGGGAGGCCAGAAATGTCCTGTGACTTCCAACAGGCAGTAGGGTATGGTACACATGTAAAAGCTTCCTGAGCTGTATGCTTGGTATTTGTGTACTTAAAGTTTAATTAAGAAAGGTGACTGGCCAGGCGCAGTGGCACATGCCTGTAATCCCAGCCACTCGAGAGGCTGAGGCAGAAGGATCATGAGTTCAAAGTCAGCCTCAGCAATGGTGAGGTGTTAAACAACTCAGTGAGACCCTGTCTCTAATAAAATACAAAATAGGGCTGGGGATGTGGCTGGTTGAGTGCCTCTGAGTTCAATCCCCAGTACCCCCCCCCCAAAAAAAAGAAGGTGGGGGGAGGAACTGGTGATGTAGCTCCTGGCCCTGGGGTTTGATCAAACCCAGCACTGCAAAAGAAAAAAAAAAAAAAAAAAACAGTGACAAAGTTGAAAGAGCTAAGAAGCAAGATATATTGTCCCCACCTTGGTCCATTCGTGATATCTTGACCTAGTCTCCCTATGCCACCTCACTGAAGAACTTTGCAGCACATATATGGTTCCTCACCTTCTAGGGATGTGCCTTTAGCTTCTCTACTTAAGACTTTTCATCCCTACCAGTAGCTATAGTGTCCCCCAAAATTGCAGGAGGCAGTTTAAGAAGTGAGGCTCACTGGGCAAGGTGATGCACATCTGTAATCCCAGCGACTCAGGAGGCTAAGGCAAGAGGATCACAAGTGGGAGGCTAGCATCAGCAACTTAGAGAAGCCCTAAGCAACTTGGCGAGACCCAGTCTCAAAATAAAATATAAAATGACTCGGGGTGTTGCTCAGTGGTTAAGTGTCCCTCGATTCGATCCCCAGTATCAAAAAACAAAACAAGAAGTGAGGCTCTTTGCAGAGCTGGGCATCAAACCCTGGGGCCCTCAGTGACTTCATTTTTGCAGACACAGCACTCTGGCCAACATTGCACCTCAGCAGCTCACCAGCAGCACCACCCCAAATACCTCTGAGGCACAAACAAATTTGGCAATGGCCTTCTTGCTCAGTGCCTCGGGCCTAAAGAGATGAACTATTGGCTGTTTTCAGAGGTGAAACTTGGGGCAGATTTTCATGATAAATGGGACCTTTTATCTTTACTTCCCCACAGACAGCTGCTAGTTCCTCTTTTCTGTCTACATCACTTACCTAAAACCTGAGGTCAAGGTTTTCATCTCTTCATCTGTCTGGTAAAGTCATAATTTTATTGTTACTGGCCAGGGATGTCTTGTGCCAGATGTGGTGGTGGACATGTGTAATCCTAGTGACTTGGAAGGCTGAGGCAGAAGGATCACAAGTTTGAGGCCAGCCTCATCAACTTAGACTCTGTCTCAAAATAAATAAATATATAAGTAAATAAATAAGGGTGGGTATATATCTCAGTGGTAAAGTGCCCCCAGGTTTAATCCCCAGTCCATCACCCCTAACAACAGAATTATTTCTGGTTCATTCAAAACTCATCTTGTCACTTAAAACTATACAATTATTTATATATAATATATAAATTGGAAATTTTTATATATTAAATATTATATATATTATATATAAATATTATATATTTTGGAAAGTAAAAAAATAGAAAAGTAGGGCTGGGGTTGTGACTTAGTGGCAGAGTGCTTGCCTAGCATGTATGAGGCACTGGGTTTGATTCTCAGCACCATATATCAATAAATAAAGGTCCATTGACAACTAAAAAAATATTTTTAAAAAATAGAAAAGTAGAAAGTATCCCCATATGTTTTAAAATACAATCATTGGGTATTTTTTTTTTCCTGCCAACAAATAAATGCCAAGACGTGACTTTGATTTTGACAAGGCTCTTAAAATTTGCTATATCGAAGACAAAGTTGCCAGGCCTCAAATGGCGTACTTTAAGAAAAATAAAGATATTTCCTGTTAATAAAAGTATAGAAAATAATGTAAAGAACATCAGCTCACCACTTAGTAAAATCTGTGACATGTTCCCACTTTTTCTGTAGAGTTTTTTTTTTTTTAATGTAAAGTAAATCGTTAACAGTTATTGCTGAAGCCTCCTGTGGATTCCACCCTGCCATTATCCTCTGTCCGTGCCCAGAGGTAAACACCACTCTCATTTTGATTTTTCCATTCCCATAAGTGTTTTGGTATGTTATATGTGTATATATATTCCCAAATGATACATGATTTTGTTTTGCTTATTTCTAAGCTTTGTATAAATCATACCATACATGTCCTTTCCCCTCTTGCTTATTTTCCCCAATTCAATGTTTTTTGAGATTAATTCATGTTGATGTGTGTCATTTGTGTTCACTCATTTTAACTTCAGCATCATATTCCATTGCATAAATATGCCACCATTTGTTTATTCATTCTCTTTTTTATGGACACTTAAATTGTTTCCAATATTTTGCAAACAGTGGGTGTAGAGAACATTTTTTTACATGGTCAAGTTCTCTAAAGGATGTAAGTAAAAATGCTCTATTAGGTTATAAGTATCTTCAAGCAAGATGATATTACTGTTTCCATGCTTGTATCAATTTATAGTCACTATAAGTTTGAATTTCAATGCCACATCCATTTCAAGTTTGTTTGTTTGTTTGTTTTAATAGTCCTGGGCATCAAACCCAATGCCTTATGCATGCTAGGCAAGCCCTCTACCAGTGAGCTACACCCCAAACCCAGTCTTTTTCTTTATCAAACTTTAAAATTTTTGACTGTCTGATAGATATGAATGACATGTATTTATAGTTTTTTTAATATTTATTTTTTAGTTTTAGGTGGACACAATATCTTTGGGTTTTTTATTTATTTTTTTTATGTGGTGCTGAGAATCGAACCCAGTGCCTCACTCATGCTAGGCAAGCACACTACCACTTGAACCACATCCCCAGCCCCTGTATTTATAGTTTTAATTGGCATTTACCAATTACTAATAATGCAATGCCTTTTGGGCATTTGAGTTTCCTCTTATGTGAATTACCTATTTGTATTCTTTGTCTCATTGATTTTTTTTTGTGTGTGTGTGTGTGTGTGTGTGTGTGCTAGAGATTGAATTTTTAGGGTCTCACTCATGAGGAGCATGTGCTCTTAACACTGAGCTACATCCCCAACCCCAGTCTTTTTCTTCTTGATCTGTAGGAATTTTTATGTGTTCTGCATATCATTCCTTGGTCAATATTATACTTAGCCTCTTCTGGTTTGTGGTTTTGTTGTTGTTGTTGTTTCTTTTTTCTTTTTTGAGACAGTGTCACTAAATTGCCAAGACTGGTCTAGAAATTTCAGTCCTCCTGCCTCAAGCTCCCAAGTAGTTTGGATTACAGGTGTGCACCTCTGTGCCACCTAAGTTGTTCTAGATAAAACACTGATGTCTTCCCAGAGCCTTTTTTCCATTGTCAAAATTATAATTACCATAGCCTTACAGTAATAGTGTCTCTTGTTCATTAGTTTGTCTTGGCAAGTTATTAAACATATGGATCATTGATGTTCTCATCTATAAAATAGAAATAACTACCTTCATAAGGACAGGGCCTCATGAAAACTGAATGTGATAAGCAGCTGGGCACAGTGACTTACACCTGTAATCCCAGCTACTTGCAAGACTAAGGCAAGAGAATCAAAAGTCCAAGACCAGCCTCTGCCACTTAGACCATGTCTCAAAATAAAATTTTAAAAATGGCTTGTGATGTAGTTCAGTGGTACAGCACTGGCCTGCCATGCTGAAGACCCTGGGTTCAGTTCCCAATACCAAAACAAACAAACAAGATGAAGACTAAATGCTAAATGTGATAAAATATTCCTAGCATCATTCCTAGCCATTGGTGGTCAGTCAGAAAAGTTGATAGCCTTCCAAATAATTAGCATCCAGAACAAACAGGAAAAGGTGGATTGTTGCAAAGACTTATTTAAATTTGGTTAACTCTCCTACATTCTCACTAGCATCCAGGAAAAAAAAAAATCTAAAAACAGCGATAGTAAATTACCATTTTTTGCCTAATGAATAACCAATATATTTATGAAAGTTTTCATTGCTGATGAGAGTGAGCCTGGGCTGCTAGCAAGTGTGTATGTATTCTTCATTTGTAAAGAGGTTCAGATGTGAGGCTGGTCTAGGGCTCAGTGATAATGTGCTCACTTGGCACACATGAGGCACTGGGTTCGATCCTCAGCACCACATAAAAAAATAAAAAATAGGGATATTGTGTGTGTGTGTGTATATATATATATATACCCACCTACACACACACACACACACACACACACACACATATATATATATTATATATAAAATATCTGTCTGTGTATAAAAAGAGGTTCATATGTGTCAGGAACCCTAAAAATGTACTGCTTTGGCCTCTCCCAAAGACTGCCATTCATGCACCTAGAATATGTATACAGGGCTGTCCACTACCTCACCATTTGTTATTTTTTTAAAAATACATCTTCATTTTATTTATTTATGTGATGCTGAGGATTGAACCCAGTGCCTCACACATGCAAGGCAACCACTGTACCGCTGAGCCACAACCCCAGCCCACTATTTATTATTAATGATAAAAATCTAGGAACAAACTAAATAGATGGTTTAATATCTTAAACACACACACACACACACACACACACACCCTACAGAATATTGTATAGCCATTAAAAAATCATGATTTTTTTTTCCCAATACTGGATATTGAGACCAGGGCCTCACACATGTTAGGCAAGCACTCTACAACTGAGCTACATCCCCAGCCCTTTTTTATTTTGAGGCAGGGTCTCACTAGGTTGCTGAGGCTGGCTTCAATCTTGAGATCCTCCTGCTTTAGCCTCCCAAGTAGCTGGGATTCCAGGCATGCACCATTATGCCCAGCTTCATGATTTTTTCCAGACTGCCAAGATGGGAAATACAAAAACTTTATATATTAAAGTGGAAAACCCAGGTTATAAAACTGTATACATACATATATACACATGCACAGAATATTGATTCTGATTTAGTTTTAAGTGCACAAACTGAACAGCAGGAATTTTACCACATTTAACTGTAGTTTCTTATTTTCCCAGAATAAAGAAATTAAAAGTATTTTTTGTTGTTTATTTTCCAAATTTTCTGCAATGAGAGTATATTATGTATATAATTAGGAAAATGTGATTAATCTGATGGATTCATTAGTTATCATGTCCCTGTGAAGTGGCTGGTAACACACTGCTTTCCCCACAGCTGCTGCTGGACACCCACTCCCTGAAGATGGTCCTGCTGGACCTCCCTTCCATTGGCTCACAGGTGGTGAGGAAGGCACCTGCCAGTTACACTAAGATTGTCGTGAAAGGCATGACCCGGGCTGAGATGATCCTCAAGGTAATGATTGTGTCTTCCTCAAGGATCCTGTTTTAAGGAACTGGTCATATATCTAATCCCATATCCAGGGGGTTCTGATTTTGAAAGCCCAGCATAAGGCCTATCCCCACCAGTCCTAAGGATCATCTGCATCCTTTGTTTAGACTAAATGTTGGCCTCATCAAATATTATTTGAAGTCAGTGGACAATTACTTGGGGACCAGTAATTCTTTCAGATGAAGGAATTCTTTGTTGTCATGAGATTTTCTTGTAATAAGATTTGGCCAAGACTGAGAGTTAGAAGGAGTTGCCATTGTGAATCAAGTTGTATAAGTTAGGAACTTTGCCTCTCAGCAGGAACATCAGTTATCCTCCCCTCCCACATAAGCCTTTTTGGCTTTCTGTGCTTTACCATCTTTAAATGAACTCAACAATGTTGTGGTAACAGAATCTAATCAGCAAATGGGTTTTTTGTTTGTTTCTTTGTTTTGATTTTAGCATCACTTAACAAGATATTGTACTTCAGCTGGTGCTGTCAAGAATGTCTTGAACACCTACCATGATTTCCAACGATAACATGAGAAGAGGGGCAGAGGCTAGAGAACAAATAGTACTACCTGATAAGGCCTGAAAGTCCAGGGCCTGTAGGCTCTTCAGGCTCTCTTCCCAAACAATAACTCAAATGATGACAGGAAAAAAAAGTAGCAGCAGCCCACAGACACCATGGGACCAGGCAAAGGCCCTGCATAAGCCTTGAGCCATGGCCTGAGGAAACTGGAAGTAGCCTGATGGATTCTTCTCCAGCTGGTGTCCTCTCTGCAGAGAGAGCATACAGTTTGGGAGTGATCTGCCAAGGACTTTTGAGGGAGATACTCCTCACTGCTCCCGTACATTCTCAGGAATTCAAAATAAAATTATTTTGCTGAGGGAAGAAAAATCAGATTCTGCTTTCCAAAACCAAATGGAAATGAATCTGAGGGTTGCAGTGCCATCTGTTTGTATATTAATTGGTAGTTTAAGTAAATGTAGTTAAATGAAGTTCCAGATTTTAGGTCTTCAAAAGAGTAAGGAACCTTTGGGATTTTTGTTTTTGAGAAGATCCACTCACATCAATTCCTTTTGTTGCCCGATTGTCAAGAATAGACAGAAGGAGTTGGGTATGGCACACACCTGTAATCCCAGTGACTCAGGAAGCTTAGGCAGGAGGATCACAAGTTCAAGGCCAGCCTCAGAAATTTAGGCCTTAAGCCTCTTAGTGAGACCCTGTCTCAAAAAATAAAAAGGGCTGGGGGTATAGCTCAATGGTAAAACTCTCCTGGGTTCACTCCCCAGTACCAAAATAACAAAACAACAACAACAACAAAATGACAGAAGGAGCAGGCACTAGGTACCCATGAAAGGTCCAACCGGAGACCTTTGACATTGTGTTTCCCAAATGGTCCCTATTTTTTAAAAACATCTCCTGCCCAGACCCACTGAATTAGAATACATAGAAAAGAGACCCAGAAATCTGCACATTAAAAAGCAGTCCTCCAGAGGGTTACAGTGGCACACGCCTGTAATCCCAGTGGATTGGGAGGCTGAGGCAGGAGGATCCTAAGTTCAAAGCCAGCCTCAGCAACAGCGAGGCACTAAGCAACTCAGTGAGACCCTGTCTCTAAATAAAATACAAATAGGGCTGGGGATGTGGTTCAGTGGTTGAGTGCCCCTGAGTTCAATCCTTGGTACCAAAAAAAAGGGGGGCTGGGGATATAGCTCAGTTGGTAGAGTGCTTGCCTCGCATGCACAAGACCCTGAGTTCAATCCCCAGCACCACCAAAAAACAAAAACAAAAAAATGGCAATCCTCCAAGTACACTGGTGTACCCTGTAATCCCAATGGCTTGGGAGGCCGAGGCAGGAGGATTGTGAGTTCAAAGCCAGCCTCAGCAATGGCAAGGTGCTAAGCAACTTAGTGAGACCCTATCTCTAAATAAAATATAAAATAAGGCTTAGGGGCTGGGGGTGTGGCTCAGAGGTAGAACATTTGCCTAGAATGAGCCTTAAGGGCCTTCTGTGTCCCTTCCCTTGGTAGGTAGTGATGGCCCCCCATGAACCATTGGTGGTGTTTGTGGACAACTACATCAAACTCCTTACAGACTGTAACACAGAAACCTTCCAGAAGATACTGGACATGAAGGTGAGCTCAGTATCTTTTCTTGTCAACTCCTACTCATCCTTCTTACTCTAGGGGGTGGGATATGGGTTATGGAGGGGCTGCCTCAAAAATGCAAGTTGTGGGGGCTGGAGTTGTGGCTTGGTGGTAGAGCACTTGCCTAGCATGTGTGAGGCCCTGGGTTCGATTCTCAGCACCACATATAAATAAATGAATAAAATAAAGGTCCATCAACATCTAAAAAAAATATTAAAAAAAAAATGCAAGTTGTGGACCCAGAGTGGTGGGTTGAAATCCCAGCAACTCAGGAGGCTGAGGTAGGAAGATCACAAGTTTAAGGCCAGCCTCAGCAATTTAGCGAGACACTGTCTTTAAAAAATAAAAAGGGGCTGGGGATATAGATAAGTGGTAGAGCACTTCTGGATTCCATCTCCAGTACAAAAAAAAAAAAAAAATCCATGTTGCTAGTCCTCCCTGCAACCTGGATTCCAGGAGGGTAGTCCTGGGCATGTTAGCTTCAGGGTTCTGGACCACCCTGCATGCTTGGAAGCTACTGCTCAGGAGAGGACAGAATGGAAGGAGCAGGAAGATCATCCTTCCATCTTTACCTGTCCTCCTTTCTTCACCCTTTCTTTCTCTCCTACCCAATTCCTTCATTATTTCCTTCCTCCACTTTCTCCCAGGCTACTACTGAAGGCTGATAATTTCTCTGAAGAAAGCTTTTGTCCTTAGCCTGAAATAATTATGCTGATGGTAGAAGCCATGCCAACAGCAGACCCAGAGGTGCACTGTCTCTTTGGGCTATTGCAGAGCCACCTCCTGACCACTAACTCTCCTCTCTCTTCCACCCTCAGGGGCTGAAGAGAAGTGAACAGAGCAACATGCTGGAACTCCTGCGCCAGAGACTTCCCACCCCGCCCTCAGGGGCAGATGGCTCCAGCTCTCTGTCCCTGATGGCTCCTACACCAGAGCAGGAATCATCTCGCATCCGCAAACTTGAGAAACTAATTAAGAAGAGACTTTAGGAGCACACGAGGGGCACCGAACACAGTTCCTGGAAGCCCCAAGTGCCCCTGTACCCCTCCCCTACTCAGTGACTCTTATATCCTCAGTCATGAGTTTTTGGGACATTGAGGTTGCTACTGTGTCTCTCCCATGCCCTGTCTGAACTCCTATCCCAGTGGGAGAAGCTGACTAAGGGCTGGGTTATAAAAAGGCAGTTTAGATTATCTCTCATTGCTGCCATGGAGGCAGCAGTGGGTGAAAGGCCCCTGTGGTTCAGTTGCTGTTTCCAGGCTGCCCTTGAAGGTCAAGTTGTCATTGGCTCTTGGAGCCTCACCATGGCAGCCATACCCTCCAACACCTGGGCCCTACTCCCTGCCACATGCCTGTCCAGCAACTTGGATGAGGAAGCCTGGATCTTGCTCCTTCCCCCTTCTGCCACTACTGGAGGTCACCTCTGCAGCCAGAACGCTGAGAATGTTCCTGGAATTGGTTGAGTGAATGGACTGCCAGATCACAGGGCTTAGTACTACCCTTTATGAAGACAGTGGAAGCATGTGCACTTTTCCTTGTAAATCACAGTTTCCTGGTACCTTCTATGACATGGCCAAGTTTCCTGTGTTCTCATTTCTTGTTACTCTCCAAAGGAGAAAGGCCCTCTGTGTCTGTCACTCTGGAGGGCTGTATGAACCAAGCCTTGGAAGCAGACCAGGCTGGGGCTGCTGACCTGGCGAGGAGACAGTCCCAGATCTGACAGAGGGTTCTGGGGCTTGGGGTGTGGCTCAGTGGTAGAACGCTTGCCTGGCATGTGCAAGACCTGGGGCACCGAACCCTGTAAAAAATAACAAGTGGGTCTTGCTTGGCACAGTCACTGTGTTATGTGAGATTATTTTCTCCATTTCTTTATTCTCATTCTGTTCCTAACTTCTTGGGAAGCAGTTAGTTGTCTTCTATATAGGAAAACCAGAAAGTTCTCTTGGAAAACCTTTCCTAGTTCTTTCCTGCAGATGAACTATGGGAGGGAATAGATAGTCTGTACCATCTGATGTCCTTCCTGCTCATTCACTTTCAAATCCAGAGAACTCTCCAGAGTCACCTGAAACAACAAAGGTGGTATACAGTGCATACATCACACTATTAATGAGAGAGAACCTGGGTCCTTGGATACCAGGAACACAAGATTGACCTTACTCTCCAAGCTCAGAACTAGCCTGGCCCAGAACACAGCCTGGGCCCAGACTGCCCTTCATGTCCACCCACTGGCTCTAAGCAGCAGAACTTTGCAGAAAATTGCTCTACAGAGCCACTTCAGTCCCCTGCATCATCCTACATACAGAGGACAGGCACCATACCAGGTAGTTTCCCTAATTCTCTTGGTTTGCTTGAACCCAAGGCTCATCTAACCATGACCATGACCTCGGGGTGGCCACCATTGGGGAGAGCCCTGAGGTGGAAGGTGGAGCTCTCTATAGAGGAAGTGTGTAACAGGCCTCAGGATCAAATTGGATTATCAAATAATGCTCAGAACTGAGTTTTTAGGACAGAGGAAGTTTTCTGAAAATCTGTAAAACTTGTGACGGCCATACAGGAGAAAACTTTAAGGTTTGAAAAGCTGGTGAGAAACATTGGCTGTTTGTCCCCATCTTGTTTTTCCAGTATACTATTCCACACTGTTTCCCTCCCTCCCTCCCCACCTCTGTCCATTAGTTCCAGGTTTGAAACCCCACCTCTGCCCTGTGCTGGAGATGGAACCCAAGACCTCAGGCATGCTAGGTAAGGCATGTTCTATCACTAAGCCACATCCCCAGCTACAGAGCCTCATTTCTTCATCAGCTTCCAGCCTGTCCTTGCTAATTAGTAGAACGCTTAAGTATTGAAAACACTAAGAAGAAAATCAGTAGTGAAGAGATATGGCCTTTAGTTGAGCTCTGTTAGAAGATTCAAGATTAGAGAAGTGCAGGAGGAGTGGGGAGGGGGTTGGGAGGCTCAGTCTAAGAGGGATTCCTCTGTGCTATCATGTTGCTTTGGTAAGGTTATATGCACTAATTGAAAGAAGGGGTGGTGGGCCAGTCTCCAAACAGCACAGCCAATTTAGCCGTCTGTCATCAACCTAGGGAGGCTGGGAAAGCCAGTGGACTCCTGCACCTGGTTCTTGTCACTCTTCAGTGTTTACAGATCCACACTTCTCTTTTTAGTTCATTCATGAGGAGTCATTTTTCTGGACATCTCCATAATGGCATTGAGATGTCAGACTGCTGTTTTTCTCAGTTGGTGGTCACCGCCAGGGAAGTTGCTTTCCTGATTTATTACATTGTCAGAAATCCCCAAGGAGCCAACAGATGTCATTTGGAGTTATGTTCAGTGTCTCATTGATGGGGACTGAATACCGGGTGTGCATCCTGGAGAGACAGCATGTTTCTCACCTGGGGGTATGCATCAGAATCACCTGGGGCCCTTTTAAAAAATTGTAGATGCCTGGAGATTTTGACTCTTAGTAAGTCTGCAGTGGGGCCTGGCGTGTAGGCTTAAAAGCTCCATAGGTGATTACATTTGTCTGTCAGTATCCACGGAGGATTGGTTCCAGAACCCCCTCCCTGTACTCCAGTGGATATCAAAATCTGCAGATGCTTGAGTCCCCTCATATAACTGGCATAGCATTTGCCTACACTTTAAACACATCTTCCTGTATACTTTAAATCATCTCTAGACCTCTTATAATACCTAACTTGGTAGAAATACTACACAAATAGTTGTTGTACTGTGTTATTTAAAGATCTGTACTTATTCCATGTAGGCACAGTTTAAGTGTTGTTGTTTGTTTGTTTGTTTTCCAAATACTTTTGATTGAATCCACGGTTGTCTATCCACAGATATAGATGACTGACTGTGTGAGGTTTATTCTTTGCTAATAACCATTGCAATACAAAGAAATTTACTTTATTAAAGGGTTCCTGTAGCCCATTTTCATAAATGTATATTTTTCTGGTTCTCCAAGTGTAACTACAGTACAGTGGTCTTTGCTTATAGCTAGCAGCTTTAGTTTCAAACTCATTTAGGACATGCCAGGAGTTTCACTCTCATTCAGTACTGATGAATAGTCTTCCTCTTTTGATGACCAAACCTCAAATAGAAGCTTTATTTATTATTGCCACTTCAAAATAACATACATAGCCAGGTGCAGTGGTACACACTTGTAACACCAGTGACTCAGGAGGCTTGGGCAAGAGGATCACAAGTTCAAGGCCAATTCCAAAAATTTATGCCCTAAGCATCTTAGTGAGACCCTGTCTCAAAAAATAAAAAGGGCTGAGGGTATAGCTCAGTGGTAAAACTCCCCTGGGTTCAATTCCCAATACAAAAAAAAAGAAAATTAAAAATGACAGAAGGAACAAGGCACTGGGTGCCCATGAAATGCTTCCAACAGGAGACCTTTGACACTGTGTTTCCCAAATGGTTCCTATTTTTTAAAAACATCTCCTGCCCAGGCCCACTGGATTAGAATATACAGAGAAGAGATCCAGAAACCTGCACATTAAAATACAATCTTCCAGCTGGGCTTAGTGTCACACCTGTAATCCCAGTGGCTTGGGAGGCTGAGGCAGGAGGATCCCGAGTTCAAAGCCAGCCTCAGCAACAGTGAGGCACTAAGCAACTCAGTGAGACCCTGTCTCTAAATAAAATATAAATAGGCCTGGGGATGTGGCTCAGTGGCTGAGGTCTCCTGAGTTCAAACCCCGGTACCTCCCAAAAATGATGGCAATGTACATAAGGAGTAGCGATTGATTAAAGCAGCATCTGATAACTGTAGTTCAACTAACCTTGAATATTATCTCCATTCCTCCCCTACTTTCTCTAGCCTATTTAATTTTTTTTTAATATATATATGATGATACCCGAGATTGAACTCACAGGCGCTTAACCACTGAGCCCCATCCCCGGACCTTTTTTATTTTTCATGTTGACACAGGGCCTCACTAAATTGCTGAGGCTGGCTTTGAACTTTTAATCCTCCTGCATCCGCCTCCCGGGCTGCTAGGATTACAGGTGTGCGCCATTGCATACAGCTCTCTAGCCTCTTTAAAAACAAAAACAACTTTGAAGTCTCCTCGTGGTTAAAATAAATATTGATAAATTATAAATCGCTAAAGAATTCAGTGTTGCTCTTATTATGGAGAGGCTTCCTGGAGAGCTGGCTTAGAGGTGCCAGGGTGGAGAAGTCCTGTTTGGACTATACCCGTGAAGCGGGAGCTACAATAGACAGGGAAGTTTCCATTTCCAAGTTGGGTTCTGAAACTGAAGCTAATGCCGCTCCTTCCTCTCTGGTGGTGCCTAGTGTGTGAGGCCCTAGGTTCAATCCCCAGTGCTGAAAAGCAAAAATAAAAACCTTCCTCTCTGGCAGAACAAAGAGCCAGTACCCAAGACTCTGCCCAGCACCCACAGAAGGTGCCTATTTTCTCATGTCTAGGTAGTGCCTTGGTGTGGATCAAACAGATGTAACAGTGACAGGGCAGACAGGGTGGGAGAGCAGGCCCAAGGCTGCTGCCCGATGTGGGGGATGTTCCACGGGCTCCTCCTGAATTGCTGTTGAACAAGGAAGCTTGGTTCCCTGTTTACAGAATACTAGGGGAAATGCCAGAAGTGAACAGCTGGAAATGTAATTCCTCTCCCTAGGAAGAAAAGTCTCAAAATAACTAACTTGCTTGAAGGTGAAGGCAAGCGTTCCACACTTTTTTGTCTACTCCAAGTCAGATTCCTAAAAATAAAATGGTTAGAACTGACTGCATTGGGCCATTTAAGCACTAGCCTTGGAAACATGGACTCATGAAAACCCATGCAGATGTAAGGAATACCATTGCATTTTATATATTAAATAAAATTTTCCAGTCCCATCCTAGCATTCATCAAAATAGCTTCTTGGACCCTCAGAGTTCTACACCTTTGGGAGATCTAAATTGCTTTAAAATAAAGGAATTACTTTTTGTGTAAATATCTTTCATTTTGCCCATCTGGAAGTGATTTCTTGGTGCATATTGGAGCACAAAATACTACAGTTAATTAAAGCATTACTGGATGTCATTTGCTAGAATGTCTTTCCCTACTGCTGACAGAAAACAGAAGGGACTATAGGAAAGAATTAGCAAGCCCATGAACTTTTTAGGCTCCCCTTCCAGTGACTGTCTGCTTCCTGGTGAAGAAGCAGGTAGAGACCCTTTCCCTGGCCATCTAAGGAAGCAATGCACAAGAGGACATTGAGGCAGATCACAAGCCAGGTGCTGGCCTGTCCATCAGTGGGGCAGCCTCTCTGAGTATGTATAAAGGGTTCTGCTTCTCGTTTGGTATCTCCTTGTATTCTGAGTTTCTACCCCATTACCTTTCCCTTCCCTACCCTTCCTGTCTCAGTCACATCCTGCTTTCCCATGTGACCAACGAGCAATTCCTCTCCTGTATACAGTAAGTTAATCTTGTTTTCTTCATTACAGGGTGGGCATTTTGCAACAAAAACTTTTTTTGAGAAGTCTGATATCTCTTTCAACAGTGGAAGGTCTATGGCACCACTTCCGTTAGATTGGCCTCAACATCGTTGCCCAGTTTTCATTGTTTATCGTCACCAGCTCCCCCACTTCAGTAGGGCAGCCAGGGATCAGTCCAATAGACAAAGAAACACTTCCTCATTTCCCACCCTGGAAGGCTGTGATAGATGATTTACCTACCACTTCTCTGCCTTCTCACTTACACAATCAGGCTTGGGAGAAGTGGCCTATGAAGAATGTGTCCATTTGAAAGCACACAGGGTAGGCAAACTTCCACGGAAGTCCTGCTGTCAGGTCTGGTTCTGGCACCTTGGCATTGGGCGAGTCATTGATCTTCTGAGTCTCAGCTTTCAGTATCTGTGAGAGGGGATTATAATTAATAGGGCTGTGAAGGTCACATGAGACCAGTCATGTGTATGGCTCTGTAAGCCACATGGCGGTGGGGAATGTGAAGTGTTCATTATCATTTTCTGGAGCCGGAGTCTGTGGCTAGCAGGCCTGGAGGGTTGCTGTGTCACCCGACGAGGGCTGACTAATGAAATGGCCAAGTGGCAACATATCCTGCTGTGTGTGCAAGCTGCATCCACAGCAAGCATCAGAATATCTAGTCTTTGCCTTTTTAGGTCATAATTGTGATATCCATCTTACTCAAGAGTTTGAAAAGACTGTACTTTGTATTCTTACTCTGGCAGCTGCTATTTCTGCAGCATTTAGGGATAAACCTGCAGATACAGAAGAGAGTTTCCTCCTGGTGCTGTTGGCTGGGCCACCTGTGGTGAAAAATGGGGCCCATTTCCTCTGCCAGCAAGTTAGAACGGTTGCCAAAGCTTCCTTCCAAACAAATTATTTAGGTATGGTGTCTCATGTCTGAAACTAGACTCTTTCGGCAGGGACAGAATTCTTGCCTGCATCCCCCCACCCACCCTTTTAACCTATAATGTCCAAAAAACTAAGCAAAATTATCTTAAGATAGCCAGTCTGTGGACTGAGGATGTAGCTCAGTAGTAGAGTGCTTGCCCAGCAGGCACCAGGCCCTGGGTCTCATCCTCCTTTTGACAACTGGGCAAGGGTGGCACATGCCTGTAATCCCAGCAGCTCAGAAGACTGAGGCAGGAGGGTCGAGAGTTCAAAGCCAGCCTCAGTAACTTAGTGAGGCCCTAAGCAACTCAGTGAGAACCTGCCTCTAAATAAAATACAAAAAAAGGGCTGGGGATGTGGCACAGTAGTTTCAATCACTGGTACTAACAAATAGGCATTGAGGATCACAAACGGTTTGGATTACTTTACAGCTGCCTTTCAAAGTTTAGACCTTTCCCAAGGTGAACTGAATCCCTGTATTCAGCAACAAAGTTCCTGCCTGGCTCTTTCAGTCCCCTTTAGGGACTACTGATTCAGAGAATGGGGGATGATAAGAGTGACCTTAAAATTAAAATAGTGTTGAGCTGGAGATATAGTTCAGTGGTAGAGCACCTTGCCTAGTATGCATGAGACCCTGGGTATGATCCCCTGCACCACAAAATAAATTAAAATAGAATTAAATACTTTGTCCCCTAGGAATGTTTCTCACTTGGTCTGAGGGCTCTGGTAGCTTCTGCTCAGTAATGCAATGGAATTTGCACAGTTTCCGTGCCTCCTTCTGTTTGGGGTAATTTTCCAGCAAGTGAGAAATTAAGAACAGCTTCTCCACAAACTTCCTTCCACTTCCGGGGCCAAGAAAAGTATTTGTAAAGCATTCCACCAGTTATAGGAGTACCAGGTGAGATGGTGACAGGAAACACCAGTTTCTGGTGTCTGTCTGCTTTGTGCTGATGGAAAAGGAAGGCGCTTCTCAGGGAGGGGGAAATACCAGCTGCCAGAGAGCCTGCATTCCACAGGCTTCTTCACCAAAGAAGCTTGAGCCTGGGCCCACTGGAGCAACCACTAAAGAGCTTTCGCAGGCGAGTGGAAAAATTACCAAGGGCTGTGTGAAGAAAACGTCAGCTCGAACTGAGACACCCCCACAATCTCCTACCCAGGCTTAGGGCACCCCAGGCACAGCGTTTAATTTCCCTGGTACTGGGGAGCCATCCCAGGGGTACTCTTCCACTGATCTACAACCCCAGTCCTTTTTATTTTTTATTTTGAGAGGAGGGTCTTGCTAAATTTCCCAGGCGGGTCTCAAACTTTCCATTCTCCTGCCTCAGATTCCTGAGGTGCTGGGCTTACAGGCATACAATCTCTGTGCCTGGCTGTGCTTAACTCTTAAGGATCCCAAGTGTTGTCTCTGTAGGAAGCGAGCTGGATTGCAGAGAAGGGTGCCAGCCAGAGTTAAGGCCCCAGTTGGTTCAGCCCTGGGCCTTGGCTGCAGGGCGCAGCTGTGTACAGCCTGCATATCCTCTTTAATTATGATTAGGTCTAGATGATTCAATGCTATCTATATATATTTGGGGAATGAAGGTATAAGAAAAAGGGGATGGGAGAAAAAAGGGTTGAATCTCATCCATAATCTCACAGGCTCAAAATCACCCATTAAGGACTGGGGTTGTGGCTCAGCAGTAGAGCGCTTGCCTAGCACATGTGAGGCACTGGGTTCGATCCTCAGCACCACATAAAAATAAATAAACAAAATAAAGATATGTGTCCATCTATAACTAAATAATTTTTTTTAAAATCCCCTATTAAGTAGGAGTGATTAATTCCATTTTGTGGATGAGACCTGGAGGCTCAGAGAGGGAAAGTGGCATTCCCAAGGCTGTGTGGCCAGGAAGGAACAGAGACTCCAGTGTCATTCCATCATCCTGGCACCTTGTACTACACTCCTATTTTTTTTTTCAAGTTTATGAAACCAAATTTTCCATGGAACCTTCACTATGCACAAAAGATATAAAGTATTAGTATATTTATGAGCTTAAATAGTTTTTAAAGAAAATCAGTGAGAATATTGAAACTATTTCAATAAATAGAAAGCATTTAAAATCTAAGATTATGGAGGCTGGGGTTGTGGCTCAGTGGTAAAGTGCTTGCCTCGCTCATGCAAGGCACTGGGTTCGATCCTCAGCACCACATATAAATAAATAAAATAAAGTTATTGTGTCCAACTAAAACTACAAAAAATATATATATTTTTTTAAAAATCTTAAGTTTATGGATGACAGTTTACATGTATCAATCCCAGCATCCAATTTATTTCTGTTTGTTTTGGTTGCACAGAATAGAGAAATATTGATTTGGTCCAGTTAACAACTTAGAAATAGTATCATTTTTCTTCAGTTTTTAAACAGCCCTGCTTCCAAGGAATCAAGAGACCTCCGAAAGTCTGTGAAGACTAACAGCCCTGGCAGCAGAAGGAGGTCAGACTGAGGGTCTTCAACAGCTGATCTACCCTGTGACACATTGTTAACAATTGTTAATGTCTATTTTTTAGGGCAGATTTTAAATAGGTTTTTTTTAATTTTTTTTTTTTTTTAGTTGTGGACAGACACAATACCTTTATTTTATTTATTTGTTTTTATATGGTGCTGAGGATCGAACCCAGTGCCTCACACATGCATGGCAAATGCTCTACCACTGAGCTACAATCCCAGCCCTTAAATAGGTTTTTTGTTTGTTTGTTTGGTTGTTTGGGTTTTTGTTTTTTGGGGTTTTTTTTGGTGGTAGGGGAGGGTACTGGGGATTGAACCCATAAGCACTCTACTGCTGAGCTGCCTCCCCAGCCTTATTTATTTATTTATTTATTTACATTTGAGACAGGATCTTGCCAGGTTGCTCAGGCTGGCCTCAAATTTGACGATCCTCCTGTCTGCCTTAGCCTCCTGAGTTGCTGGGATTATAGGCGTGAGCCTGAGCCCCGTGTCCAGCAAAATATGCATTTGAAAAAGTGAAGCTAGAATCAAACTTTTGTAGAGGCTCTTCCCCCCATCAAATGATCGAGGAAGAATTCTAGAGTTTTCTCCTCTGTCAGTTTGAAAGCTGCTGCTCTCTTTAAAACAATGTTGCTGTTTGTTTTTCTGACCCCAGAGGGGAGGAGGAGGTTTGGTGCTGATCCCCTCAGTACCCGAAGGAGTGCCATTTCATTTGAAGTGCACCTCGCATTTAACAACAACACCTGAAATGTCACCTAAATGCTGTGTGAACAGCCCTGGAAGCACCTACCTTTGGGAAAGGACAAGAAGAGCTCTGCGGAGTCTAAGAACAAAATGGTGAAACCAGAATTGAAGGAAGGGGCTCAGGTGAAGGGGCTCGGGCAACCTTTGAAAGGAAGCAGACTCTTCTTCCAAAACCTCCACAGGCCCCAAATATTGTACCCGAGGCCTTGAATGTCTGCATATGCAGTGCTTCTCAGCCTTTTCAGAACTGAAACATAGACATGACAGTATGTATTCCGTTGCCTCCAGGGCAAAGCAATAGAAGGAACTGCCTGCCCCAGGTGATGGGCCTGGGAACTGTAGCTGCTTCAGGGTGTACCCTTCCCTCTCTCTTCAGCCCCAGGGCTTTTAGGGGCTCAGTAGCTGGGCATTTGTTACACCCCAAGCACTGGTTCCAGCTGTCCAGTTGGGAAGTTCTAAATTGGAGCATCAGGGTTGGGTGGTATGTTGGTGGTATGTTCTTTGTTTGGGGGTCTTTAGCAAAGTCCCTCCTTTTGCAGGTGAAATACTAAGGTTCCAAGGCTTTCAATCCCCTGCCATGAAAGAAGACTTGCTGGCAAAGCCTGAGTCACCCTTGTAGAGCCCACTTCCGGCTCCCAGTTCCCTTCTCCCTAGCTGGGCTGCCCTGGGGTCTTTGTTGTGCCCTCAGGGTTCCTTAGGCCTGCTCTCTTTTCCTCTGTTGCCTGCCAAAGTGAAGAGGAGTCTCCATTCTTCCTCTGTCCTGTTCTCCTCTCAGCCACCTCTACTTTCTCTGCTAGCTTTGGTTAGCAATTCAAACAAGAGGTCCACAGCCTCCATCCCACCTACGTTCTCCTGGGCATTCGGCTTCCATCTCAGCAACTCCTGAAGGTCACCGATGCTCTTCTTATCAGCTCGCGCTCTCTTTACACTTGCCACCCACCCCAGAATTCTCCCTTCACTCCTTTCATGCCTTCCTTTCCTGCCCCAGAACTGCATGGCCTCCTTCCCCAGACCTCCTTTCCTTCAGAGCCTTCACCATGGCCAGGCCTCTAAGTCTGCGCCTCCAGCTGCTTCCATTCCAGCCTCCTTCAGAAAATATACCTGCTGTCGAAGGAGAGATGCCAGCTCTGACTTCTGAGGTCAGTCCACCTTGCAGGTCCCATCATTGGCGCACATGCGCCATCTCAACTCCCTTCCTGAGTTCCTTACTTCTAAATGTTACCCGCTTCCTTCCCTAGTTCCTCAGTCTTGAAACCTTAGTCAGTTACCCTGGACCACTCTTGTCAGCCAATATGATAAGTTTATCATAAAATTGTTAATGATGGTTAATTATGGATTATATCAACACCACTCACAAAGATCAAAAGAAAATCTAAGCCAGGTACAGTGGCACAGGCCTGTAATCCCAGGGACTCAGGAGGCTGAGGCAGGAGGATAGAAAGTTCAAGGCCAGCCTCATTAACTTAGCAAGGCCCTGTCTCAAAATAAAAATTTTAAAAAGGGGTCTGGGGTTGTGGCTTCGTGGTAGAGCACTCGTCTAGCACATGTAAGGCACTGGGTTCAATTCTCAGCACCACATAAAAATAAATAAAATAAAGGCACTGTGTCCAACTACAACTAAAAAAAAATTATAATTAATTAATTAATAAAAATAAAAAAGGAATGGGGGTGTAGCTCATTTGGTAGATTATCCCTGGGTTCCTTCGCCAGTACTGCAAATTAATTAATTAATTAAAAAAGAATAAAAGAAAAAGGGCTGGGGATGTAACTCAGTGGTAAAGTGCCCTGTTCAATCCCTAGTACTAAAAAAAAAAAAAAAAAAAAAAGCAGTAATAATGTTTGCTTGTTCTTTGAAGTACAATAAAGCTGAGTGTGGTGGCTCACAACTATAATCCCAGGAACATGGGAGGCTGAGACAAAAATAGAATGAAGTACAATATTAGTATTCAAGTTTAAAACAACATACCAAAAGTCCTACTTTTTTTTCTTTCTGAACTTTCTGTGTCTGTATTGGGGAAGGGAAAGAGGGGTTCTTTTAAAAAAATCAATATTAATATATTTTTCTACAGTTTAACAATATATTTTGAGCATATATTTCCTCAACATATATAAAACTCATATGTGTGTGTGTGGAGAGAGAGAGAGAGAGAGAGAGAGAGAGAGAGAGAGAGAGAGATACTGGGGTTCTAACCCAGATCCTCATACATGCTAGGCAAGTGCTCTACTGCTAAACTACACCTCTAGCCTTTATTTTCTGTCCTTCTCTCTCTCCCCCCACCCTTTGTGTACTGGGATGCTCTACCACTGAACTACATTTGCAGCTCTTTTTATTTTATTTTGTTTATTATTATTATTTTTAGTACTGGGGGTTGAACCAAGGGGTGCTTAACCACTGAGCCACATCCCCAGCCCTTGTTTAGTATTTTATTTAAAGACAGAGTCTCACTGAATTTCTAAGTGCCTCGCTAAGTTGCTGAGGCTGGCTTTGAACTTACCATCGTCCTGCCTCAGCCTCCCTAGCTGCTGGTATTCCAGGCGAGCACCAACACACCTAGCTTTTATTTTTTTATTTTGAGACAGGCTCTTGCTAGGTTGCTCAGGGGGGCCTCCAACTTATGATCCTCCTGCCTGAACCTCCTGTTGCGGGGATTACAGGTGTGTGCTAACCCTCATTTTTTTTTTTTTTTTACTGGCTGTGTCGGTTTCTTTTCTTTCTTTCTTTCTTTTTTTTTTAAATTTATTTTTTAGGTGTAGATGGACACAATACAATGCCTTTATTTTTTATGTGGTGCTGAGGCTCGAACCTGAGTCCCACCTGTGCTAAGTGAGTGCTCCACCGATGAGACTAGCCCCAGGCTGTGTCGGTTTCATAGTTCAGATATACCACTCTTTATTTCTCCAATGCTATTGTTTGATGGTGTATATCCCTCCAAAATTCATATGTTGAAAATTAATTGCTAATGGGGTAGTGCTAAGAGTGAACTTTAAGAGATGATTAAGTCATGAGGCCAGAGCTCTCATGAATGGGACTAATGATTTTATAATGAAGTGCAATGGGAGTGTGAGATCTCTTCATCCCACTTTGCCCTTCTGCCTTCTGCCATGTAGCAAGTTAACAACAAGTCTCCCTCTCAGAAGCAGAGAGCAATCCTCGTCAGACAGTCTACCACCAACCTGATCTTGGATTTCTCAGTCCTAGAACTGTGAAAAATAAATTTCTATCACTTGTGAATTACCCAGTCTGGTATTTTGTTATAGCAGCATGAACAGACTGAGACAGCCAGTCTCCTATCAATCAATACACAATAGGTTGTGTATTGTGAAAATCTTTCTGTAAATTCTATGCTTACTTTTGCTGACATTTTTACAGAATACCCTCCTAAAATTGTTATATTTCCACTTAAAAAGATGAAAGGACATGCACATTTAAAATGTTGCCAGCTCTTGCCTAAATAGCCTCTGTAAAGTAGTTTTTGCACACTGTCACTGACAGTGTGTGGGTACCTACTTCTCCACATCCTCATTCACCCTAGATGTTTTTTCCTGCTTCTTGAGCTGGAGGATGTAATTGCAGATTTAGCTTTAGAAACTCAGTAAGCAGAAGTTCCCCTTTGGTTTTCATTGCTCAAAAACAAATGTGACCCAGCCTGTACCATATCTTGCAGGACAGCTTCTGCATTCAAGGTCTATTGAGTAAAATACCCATGGCTTCCCTCCCATCAGGGCTCCCAGAGGACACGCTTTCTTGTTTCACTCATGAGATCAATGGTCATTCTTTTATATGTAGTAAGATAATGATTAGATATTGCAATGTGTATTTTTCTGGGTTAGGGATGTAGCACAGTAGTAGAGCACTTGCCTAAAATGTGCAAGCTCCTAGTTCCATCCCCAGCATTGCGAAAGAAAGAAAGGAAGGAAGGAAGGAAGGAAAGAAATAAAAAAGAAAAAAGAAAGAAAGAATAAAGTGGGTATTTTCCCCATTCTTTCTTACCTCTAGTCTTTCCCTTATTACTGCAGCAGTGGGCACATGGTCTTACATCCCTGTCCCGAGGTACAGATGGTAAAGACAGAATAGTTTGAATTCTTTGCATTTGAACTCATGTATAGACTTTTAAAATTCTTTAGCAGAAATGTGAGTCTTGAAAGCCATGGCTGTTCATGCAAAAGTGTTAGAATGCTGTTTAGTTATGCTTCTTATTTTAAATGTGCCTTTACATTCTAAGTACCAAAACCTGGAGGACTTTGCATACACGTACCCTCCATTATCATAAAGATAGTGCATCCTGATATTAATTTTTTCCCATCAAAAAAGAAAAAAATGCCAGGTGTGGTGGTACATACCTATAATCCCAGCTACTTGGAAGGCTAGGGCAGGAAGATCACAAGTTCAAGGACAGCCTGGGCAACTTAGCAAGACCCTGTCTCAAAATTCTAAAAAGCGATGGGAATGGGATGGGTGTGGGGTAGGGGTGCTAGAGGTGTAACTTAGTGGTAGAGTGCTCTTTTGTTCAATCCTCAGTAACAAAAAACAAAAACACTGATTTGTGATTAGCTGTTAAAAAAAGAAACTCCGGAATGGCTATGACTTGATTTTGAGGCTGGTAGGTCCCTGAGAAGAAATACAGAGCCTTACCAGCCTGGGCTGATCCCCAGTGTGAGAGAAACCTCCATCAGTTTGAGAACAATCCTTATCCCTGGTTTTCAACAATTAACCTGGAAGACCACAGCCCTGTAGAGAAGTCCTGTGTTCAACGAGGAAGGAGGAAGGAGGAAGGAAATGAGGGTCTGAGGGAGTTGTCCAGACAAACAGACCTAAGGGAGTGTGGGTTGCAGAATCCCCACTCTCCATCATGAGCAGGGTTAGTTACTGAGAGTTCCCATGCCCCCTGAACTCCCAGAAGTAGGGAAAGGACCGATACATTGGGAAAGACCTTGGATTGGGACACCTAGAGTTCAGAAGAGGTGACATACAGACATCAAAAGCAGATGGCATGCCAACAGAACAAATTATACCTTAGTAGAGACCAGAGAAGTGGAAAGACAACCGTGGACCTGGCACTGCCAACCACCCCTTGCTGCCAGGATGTTATTTAAGCCTTACCAGACACCACCTGAACAGAAAGAGACAGATAGGAGAAATTATAGATAGTAATTTCCCAGAAGCCACTGGGTCATCATCCAGAAGATAAAAACCTACTCTGACCTAGCAAGACAGTTTTCTGATTTTGAAAGAACCTGGGGGCCTATGAACTAAATTGAATTTTTAGTTAAAAATAAATAAATGTAAGAATCATTAACCTTTTATATGCTAGAATTTATAGACACAAAACCAAACTTTTTACAGGTACCAAAGGAGTCCTAATAGCTCATCACTGTGCACTTGACCTGGCATTTCCAGCCAGAAGCACAGTGGTACTGAGCAAGCCACCCTCACTCTCCTTCCCCTGGTCACCAATGCACAGCTTTTGCAGAGTGCCTTTCCAGGAATGGATCCAATTGGCTCCACAGGGATTAAACTTAGGGCTCTCTACAGGTCTGCAGTGTTCCCTACCTAAGGAAGCTAAGCCAGAGGAGAAAGATGACCACCAAAACTCTGCCATGAAGCTTCATTTCAGATCTGATCCAACAATGTGTTATGGTTTGGATCTTAAATGTCCCCCAAGGGCCTGTATGCTAAAGGCTTTGTCACCAGCCAGCTGGCACTATTGAGAGGTAGGACCTTTAGGAGGTGGGGCCTAATGGAAGGAGGTTTGGAGGTTTGTCTTTTGAGGAGACATTGGGACCCTAGCCCCATCTCCCTCTCTCTCCCTCCCCCGACTTTTTCTCTCTCTCTTCCCCTCCCTCTTTCTTGCTTCCTGGCAGCCATAAGGTAAACAGACTTTCTCCACCATGTACGCTCCCGCCATGGTGTACTGTACCACCCAAGCCAAAGGCAGCAAGGCCAAGTGACCGTGGACTGAAACTTCTGCAACCACAAATTAAAATAACCTTTCCTCCTTTTACATTATCTCAGGTATTGTCACAGTGACAGAAAGCTGACTAACAGAGTTAGATGAACTCCAGGAATTATGACCGGATTCCAACACAGCCTTTATTCCCATAGATGAGACAGCCAAAGCATTTCTGTGTGCAGCCACCAAAGAACCGAGGTTGGCCGTGAAGCCATGTTTGGTGCAAATGATGCCTTTGGTCTACTACTCAGTGATAAGCAAAGGGGCCCCTAGAGCTCCCAACTCTTGCTATGCTATTGCTCCTGCCTGGATTGAGTCTCCACTTCCTTCTTTGATTGTCCATTTCTTATAGTGGAATTCAGGCTCCACGGCCTCCAGGAGTCTCCCCCAGACATCACTTCCCTCCCTTTACCAGGCTGGGTAGAGCCATCTCTGTGTTCCCACTCTGCCTGGCATACTCCAGACACTTGATGGTCAGAATTGACAAACTGAGCCCATACCATCTACAGAAGCCAGAATATTGGTAACTGTGTGTGTGTGGGGGGGGTGGGGGGGTGGGTGTGTGTTGCTGGGGCTCAAACCCAGGCCCTTGCACAAGCTAAACCCATGCTCTACCATTAAGGTACACCCCAGTCCTGCAACATTCCAATAAGGACCCAGAACTCAGGTTCCCTAATGTCAGTGTGTAATGACGGGAGGCCAGGACGGGTTCCTGTTAGACTGCTCTTTCAGTACAATGTGTAAAAAGAACAGTCCTGTGTTGAGTCCTCAATGTCCCTCTGCATACCCATCCTGTTTCAAGACTGAAGTCCTATCTTGGGGTATGGATTGTTTCTGATATTCTAGAAAGTTTGATTTCTAACATAGCTGCTAACAAGTATGTTCTTTCCCTTTCGCTCTTCCCAGCAGTTCTGGTCCCACAAGGCTGCCAGGCAATCAAGCTGGATGCTAAGGAAGTCAGCTGACATCCTTGGAAATGGAAGAGGCCATCTTTCAGTCTTTAAAAAACAAGGTACTAGGATGGGATTTGGGTGCTATTTAATGAAGATTGGGGGTCCCAGCTGGAGCTGAAGGTGAGCACCCCATCACCCCCAGGTTCAGACAGCTTTTTCCTCTCCTTTCTTTTTTTTTATTGCCAAGGATTTAAGCCAAGGATTCTTTTTTTTTTCTTTGAGACAGGGTCTCACTAAGTTGCTTAGGGCCTTGCTAAGTTGCTGAGACCAGCCTCAAACTTGCCATCCTCCTGCCTCAGTCTCCCAAATCACTAGGATTACAGGCATGAGCCACCACACCAGGCTCTCAGACAGCTTCTTTGTGTGCAGGACCTAAAACCTTTTTAGAGAAATCTTAAGAAAAGGAGCCAAATGGATAGATCTGGCTTAGGAGAAGGAGAGAGGGATTTGGAATTTAAAGAGGTATTTATTTTACTAATATTTGTCTCTTGATCTAGCCCTGCAGCGTTCAAGTTTGAATCTTAGAGCAGGAGGCAGGCATGAAGGAAGCTACCTACAAGTGCAACCAGAAGGGGTGAGGGGCACTCTGCGACAGGCATGCCTCATAAACCTTGCACATGGGAATCATAGTGCCCTCTGGCCTACAGCAGCATTGGAAGCAGTACCTGGCAAATGGCAGAGGAGTGGTGCCCACAGTGTCACAAGCATAGCCTCTCCTAGGTGACTGGCAGAGATGGTGGCTGCCTCAGCAAGGGCAGCCGACCAGAGGGTCATGGTGATGGACCCTCAAGCAGCCAGAGGACAAGACAGTGGAAGCTGGAAAAAAAGAAAAAATTCTTAGCAGGCATTCTATATGTATGACCAGATTTACTCATGAATAAGAAAGGAGAGACACTTTCACAGGTTTCCAAAAATACTGGGAAATACTTGGGGGGGTCCCACAGAAGGGTGGGATAAGAGGCAATACAATTCCAGTTGATGCCCTGGCCATGTGGACTGGGAAGAGATGAGACATGTGAGATCTTTCTTCCTTGTCACACCAAGTTCTTCCTCAACCTCAACTAATTTTTGATAAAGACTCAAAAGTGAAAAACATTTCTTCAAAGGTGTGTGAATGTCTTAAGTATCAGCAGCTCTAAGCGGTGTGTGGCTGCAAACCACACCGCTTCCAGCCTGCACATATTCTGCTTTGAATTGGGGGTAGAAGAAGAAGGCCCTCTAAGGGACTGTAATTCCTGGGAAGGATAGAGCAAGTCAACTGTCATTGTGAGGATCAAATTGGCTGTCCCCAAGAACTCCCATTCTTTATTTCTTCCTAGGAACTACAGCCCCCAAAGAACCTCATTTTCAGGTAGTCTTAAAGTGCAGACCTGAATCTATGAATCTAAGGGTGGTCCCAAAGCACCTTGGAGACCTTCAAGGCTGCCTTTGGACTGTGGCCACACAGACCAGCCATGTGTTACTTAGGGATAATGACAGCATACCCTTCTATCGTGCCTTTCAAGCTGAGGAGCCAAGGGTCTGAACTTCAATTGCTCAACCAAGGGCTTTTTTTTTTTTTTTTTTTTCTGGCTTGCAAGTTCTTGTCCAGTTTGAATATGCAGAACGGAGCCAAGAGTACAAGTGTATTGATGCAGTTCCAGAGAAGCCATGTGCCCCAGCTTTTTCAAAAACCCCATCTGGTTTTATTTTGCAGAGGCCAAGCAAGGCCCTTTTCGGTGTAACCAGGGAGCATTTGGGAGAATCATCTCTTAACTCACAAATAGGAAGACTCCAGAGTAAAGCCATATTTGACTGACATTGTGAGACTCCCCACACAGGGCACACTGGCCTGACCCTACAGCAGCAGCACTTGATATCTGCCAACTGAGCTTCACCCCAGACCCCATCTCTTCAACCAAACTGGTGACTTCCCAGTTGAGAGGGCAAGAAAGAAGCCAGCCTGTTTCCTCAAGCCTCCTGAATTCTGAAATTGCCATGCCAGAACTTTGGTTCCCCTTTGGTTCTATGCCACCTTTGAGAGTCCCAGGGCTTCAGGGTTATTCCTGGACCTCACCAACACAAGTGCATACATACATACACTCTGGGAATTGCACTAGGTTAGGGCATGTCTGTGACAGGTCCCTTTCAACATTGTTTGCAAAAGGTAACTAATTAAATTCTATTTTTTTTAAGAGAGAGAGAGAATTTTTTTAATATTTATTTTTAGTTTTCAGCAGACACAACATCTTTGTTTGTATGTGGTGCTGAGGATCGAACCCGGGCCACACGCATGCCAGGCGAGTGCGCTACCGCTTGAGCCACATCCCCAGCCCCAATTCTATTTTTTTTAAAGCATTTGGTTGACATGGGTGCATATAAAGTGAAGAGGAGACTCGATTCAACAGTAAGGTAAATCCTCTACATCAAGGACAACAGAACAACCCAGATCCCAGGGGGTCTGGGAGCTGCGGCACGGCATGGGCAAGCAAGCTGGGATGGGAGTGCTTTTAATCCTGTCTGGCTGAGTTCACAGAAGACAGGCCGTTCCACAAAAATAAGCAGCAGTCATGAAGGGTCCTGCCCTGTTCTTGTCTTGAGTTATCACCCATTTGGGTATCAGTTTAATTTAGTGCAGAAAAACCCAAAAATGTAGGATTGGCATCCATCCTTAGGTAGCTTTTGTTCCTCTGAGAGAAGGCCTCAGGCCAGAAGTCAAGTCCTTCGAGGACACGGTGTCTCTGTGATCCAGGTCTGTGGATGTGGCCCTGCTCTGAAAAGACAGCTTTGAGAAGAGGCCGGTCTTATGCAGGCTCTGGTCTCCCTGGGCCATGCTTGTTTGGCACAACTCACCCTTGGTTTCTAGGGGCACCCCAGCTATTCCTCAAAAGAATGCCTGTCTCCAAAACCAGACCAGGATGGGGAAGACCACAACTGATTACCTTTCCCAAGCTTTGATTGGAATTTTTTTAGGTAATGTCCTTTGGGAAAATCTGGAATAAAATGTAGGATGAGTCCAGGTAGCAAGGCTCTTCAAAAGGCCTATATAGATTTGCAAGTTGAAATCACCAGAAACAAAGCCAACTTCCAAGATCTGAGCTAGGAAGTTTGTATGTGGTTACAAAGGAAATCCCCCTTTTCTCCCACCCACAAGGACTGCTGGACAGGTTGAAATTGGCTACTACCTATTGCAAGAAAACCTCTGCTCATCTCCACCAGGAATACCATGAGTTCCAGAAGATGCCTGATTGGGCAGGATGTCTTGAATGCTTATTGCTTGAGGGGTCATATGAATGACTCCACCTCTACTTCTCCATCAGTGACAGTCTTAGGCTGGATTTTTCTGCAAGCCACTCTGATTTTTATTTATTTATTTATTTATTTTGCATGTATCAGTGTTGAACATATATCTGTAAGAAAGGAGGCCATGGTGGCCAATCAACTTGTGCTTCTGAGTTCCTTGGCAGTTGTCCTGAGGCTAAAGGATGTCTCTGGGTTCAGGAAGCCCTGCCAGGTTTCCATTTAAAGGAGTTAGGGATCCGACAGAACACTTGGAGGAAGGAAGTCAGCATTTGGATGCTTTCTGAGTCCAGTTTGATGGTCATTGCTTCCCAGACCCAGAAGTCCCTGTGAAATCCTGGGCTAGCTGCTTAATGACCCTGGTGCCAGAGAGGAAGGGTTATCGCATGTGTCCTTTTGATCTAACTGGACCCCAAAGCTGACAGCATTATACTTCCTTTATTATGTCAAGGGAGTTTTGATGTCTCCATGGATTTTCTGTCAAAATGTGGATAATCTAAGCTTTTCAGAAATCTCCTGAGAAGCTGCTAATGCTGGCTCTTCCCAGGCTCACTGTTTCAGCAGGTGCAGGTGGAGATACCTTTCAATATCCCTGCAACAACCCACACTTTGTTGTTGGGTAGAGAGTGGCTTCACTGGTCTAGCACACTGAACTTCCTCAATCTCATCCCACATCTCTTCCAGGCTGATGATCTTGCAGGCAACCACCCCCTTGGAGCAACTGCCTCTTCTTGGACACCTTTCCCAATCTAACCAGGCTCAGAGAATAGTTTTCAGCATCTACTCAGAAATATCTGGTGGGAAAATTCCCTCCATAGAGTCAAGTTCTCCCACTTATTGACAAACCACTTTAAAAAAAAAAAAAAAAAAAATATATATATATATATATATATATATATATATATATATATATATATATATATATAGTAGATGGACACAATACCTTTATTTATTTGTTTTTTTTTTTTTTTTGTGGTGCTGGGGATCGAACCCAGTGCTTCACACATGCTAGGTAAGCACTCTACCACTGAGCCACAACACCAGTGACAAATCACTTTTTATAACCCCATAAAGCATTTAAATTCCTCCTCTGATGCCTCGGGGTAGGGCACAGCCTGGGATGTGCAGATGATGAGATCAACAAGAGTAGGGAGGTGTAGCAGCACAGACTGTCCTTGAAACTAGCCATTGTCCAGGACTGTACCACCATGGATTTTGTCATCTTCTCCCACATCCCCTGAATGAATAAATGAATGAATGAATGACCTCCCAGTACACGGGCATTCACCAAGTTTTATTCTCCGTGAAGGAGATGATCTGGGTTTCCAGTTCATAGTAAGCTGCCTTGTACCAGTTGTGTGACATGGGGCAAGTCTATTCCCTTTCTTTTTCCTTACTTAAAGGTGATGGAGGAGAACTGAACTTGGCTAACAGATCTACCCACTTCAAATTTCTGCACTTAACAGGTCTGCCTCAAGCAAGACAAATATGTCTTGGTTTTGCAAGGATGTGGATAGGGCTCTCATTGTGGGACATGCACAGAGCCTATCTCTTGTCTAGCCAGGGAAATAATCCCCTGGCCCAGCGTACACCCCTCTTCAGAGCTGGCGCCTGCTGTGTAGGTATGGCAAAAGCTTCAATTCCAGGTGCTTAACTGAGCGTCTATCAGAAGTCCCTGGGCCACTTACTCTACTTGCTGCTGATCATGGACATCTCTGTGAGAAAAGACACTGGATTTGGGAACAGCCCAGCCCTACAACCAGCATCTACCTAAAGGAGTTCCCACTCAGGAAGATCTTCTCTGTCAAACCAAAGGGAAGAGATGTATGCAGTCTGGTTTTTAGAAGCAATCCCGTCAGGAGGGGTGCAGGGCCAAACATTCCTGTGAGTGAAAAGCTGTGACACCCCCCCCCCCCCACTGGAGGGTACAGGCCCCTGATAAAACCTGTGGGCGGTCTATTGGGCTGGTTCATTTTATTGGAGGTTCGAGTTTGAACCCACAGACCTTCCCAGTTTGGCGTGGTCACAGACTACGGAGCACCCCTGGGGAGTCCCGAGGAGTAACAAGTAGGCCGGCTTTCCACTGGGGCAGACCTGAGAGCCAGAGTCCACCCTGCTGAGCCAACAGGCGGCTGGAGCCATACGAAGCGCATTAACTATTAATAATTTCCAGTTGTGTGCTCGTTCTCCCAGGCCTCTGCAGGCTGACACTCTGCTCTGGCTCCCCTGGACCGCCAGGTCTGGAGATATTAGCGCCTCCGGGGCTCCACTGGGACAGGGCAAGGGGGGTCGACGCGACCCCAGGGCCCCAGCCCGAGCGGGATTCCCGCTACCATCCGTGATAGAGTGAGGGGCCGGGAGGGGCCGGGGTGCCTAGTCCTCCCGCTGCAAGGCTTGCTCGGCGCTCCGGGAGCGCAGCAATCGGCGCCTGGGGCGGGCTCAGCCGCGAGGCATAAAGCAGCGCGGGCGGCGCACGGCGGGAGCGCAGCGGCCCCTGGCGCCTGGCCTCGCGGCGCGGCCAGTGCGGGCTGGGCCCGGCGGGCGGGCGGGCGGGCGGGGCGGGGCTGAGGGCGGGGCCCGGAGCGCGGCCGCCGGCGAGACCCGGACAGCGCGCGGGCGGTCGGGCAGGGAAGGCGGCCCTGAGGGCAGCAGCCCCCGCCCGCGTGTGCGCCCCTCTAGGCCCTCTCTCATCCGCGACCCCCACGCCGGGTGCCCCCGAGCCCGCCACGCACACAGCCATGGTGGGTCGGCTGAGCCTGCAGGATGTGCCCGAGCTCGTGGACACGAAGAAGAAGGGCGACGGCGTCCTGGACAGCCCGGACTCGGGGCTGCCCCCCAGCCCCAGCCCCAGCCACTGGGGGCTGGCTGCGGCCGGGGGTGGCGTCGGCGGCGGGGAGCGCACGCCGGCCCCCGGGACGCTGGAGCCCGATGCGGTGGTGACCCCAGCAGCCCCGGTGAGTGGCCCCGCGCGGACTCCTTCCTTCCCCAGCCCACCCGCGACAGGCCCTGGGGGTTACCAGCGGTGGTGCCGCCCCGCCCGGGGCGCGCTGTCAGTGCCACCACCCGCTCGTCCGGACGGCGTGGCCGTCCCTGGGAGCTCGGGGCGGGAGCGCAGCAAGAGCCTGGCCAGCTGGAGCCGGTGGCTGGAAAATTGTCATCGCCTGGGAGGCGCGGGAGCCCCGGGAGAGGCAAGCCGCCTCTCCTCCCTTCGAGGTGGCTGCTCCTGGGGCTGCCAGGCTGCGGTTCAGCCACATTCCTGCTTGGGCGGGGCGGTTGGGGCTCCCGGGATACCGACAGGGAAATCCAGCCTTTCCCCGACCGTGGGCCCAACACCCCGCGGGCTTTGCCCATCTCAGGCGGCCCCAAGACCTGCCTCCTCTTGGCAGCTCCGGGGCAGGGGTGTGCCCTGGGCTTCTCCATTCAGAGAGAAATCTGGGCCAGCCTTGGGGACCTTTTAAGAAGACTCACTCCATCAACCTCCAGATTCCTTGGTGGCCCCCATTGTCCTGAACACCTAACCCAGCTGGTGTCTTGTACTTAGTAGATGGGAAGCCTTCAGGTGGCAGGAACTTTTACTCTTTTTAATTTAAAACTTATTTTAAAAGAAACCAAACTCCACCAAGTCTATTTTGCCTTAGGAATCGCTCAGACGTGGATGTGTGTTGCTTTTACCGACAGCTCGGAGGCCACATCCTGTCTACAGTTGAAGCTCAAAGTGGGGCTTGGAGATAGGTGTTTTCCACCCTGTCCCCTGGGGTGAAGTAGTTAGTGGCAGCATTGTTCTTAAGGTCCCAAGAGCTTTGATGGTGCTGTACTAGAACCCTCAGAGGCCTCAGTGCATTTCCTCATTTCCATTTCAAGGCTACTGCATTCAACTTAGCCTTGGGAGCTTTCCCTTTCTGGCTGTTTCTAGCCTATCTTCCACCTTCCTTGACCACAGGCTAGACACATGGTGGTGTCTCTGAGACCCTCCTCTCTGCCTGGCATGCACACGGCCTCTTACCTCTCTCAAAATTCTACTGTCACCTTTTCTGGGAAGCCTTCCTTGATGCTTCCCAGAGCCTTGCTAAAGTCTCTGGTATAGTCTTCATTCTCTAGTGGCACCAAGTACGTGGGTCTGTCATAACCTCTGCCACCCTGCCCCAACCCCATCCTACACAGGAAGCAAGGTGGAGCCCAGGCAATATGTGTGGTGTGGGCAGGCTTGAAAGCAGAGAAGGCAGAGTCAAGAGAAGGGCATGGTCAGGTGGATGTCCTGTGAGTGCTGGAGAGCACCCGACTCCTCCTGGTGGCTTTGTCATCCCCCACTCCCCAGGACTGCCTGGGAGGTGCCCCTACTATTGGGGGCAGAGAGCTAGGAGCAGAGCAGGGCCCACTGTCACTATCTGGAGGTTGTTTTCAGAAGGTCTGCGGCAGCCAGTGCATATACCTGACGCACCCCTTCCAATTCACTGACCTTGTTTCAAACTCACATCCCTCTCCCAGTCTGGGCCCCACCCACACCCAGGAGCTAGACCCTCAGGACCCAGTGCCTCTCTCTGTCTTGGTCCCCTTAAGCTTTTGTATTTCCATTCTACACCCCACTTGACTTGACACTTTGTCCTGGTAATACAATAAGGGTCTCAGGGCCAGCCTGAGAAATGATTACCTCCTTCTGTCATGGAGGACCTGGGGGCAGGACCGCCACCTCCACACCCTGGCACAAGTGTAGATCCTTCTCTCAAATTAGGCAAAGAAAATGACAGATCTCAAGACACCAGGGAATACAGAAGGCTGCCGAGGTCAAACTCTGCTCTGTGCTTATCTTTGCACGTAGACCACAAAAGCCCTAATTCCAGCAAATTGGGTGACTAGGGCGGAACTGTCTCCTGATGAGTCAGAGTGCCCAGTGCCTTGACCAGGTGGAGATGCTTACCCTCCAGGAAGGCTGTGCTCTGGGGCGTGGAATGTTCTGGGTGGTGGAGGTGATGTGGAGAACTGTTGGTGACCCTCTAACAGATGAGGCTCCCAGTTAGCCAGAGCTGAGCCTTAGGTGGTGTGAATGTGATGGCCCTGAGGCAAAAGAGGGGGGGAAGTGGGAGGGAGTCTTCAGTTTTAAAAAGAATCCCTGCTTCAGTCTTTCTGGAGTGTTGCTGAGACAATGATAGAGGGGGTGCCACATAATTGAGGGTTCTGAAGAGTTAAGCTCCAGTTCATGGAGGCTTCCTCACCACACGGCTGCTGTGGTACGGCGGCTCCTGGGTCTGGCTAGCATCCTGTTGCTGAGCTCCTGTCTCTTTTCTGCCTTTCACAAAACTGCAGTGGTAGAAGGGGTGCAGATAAGGTAACGGGGCATGTGGCATGATTCTTTTGAGGGCACAGAATACTTTCAGGATCGACCTGGGATTTGAATTTGAGCCTCCTGGCTCCTTGTCCAGTGCTCTTCCTAGGCTGTGGGTCAACCCTTCCCTGGTGTACCCAGGATGAGGGACACAGATCACAGTGGGGCCATCAGCTGGAGGCTCAGAGGTAAGGCCTTCAGTGGGATGTGTCCATTAGCCTGTGGTAGCTCTAACGACCTTCTTTTCTTTTCTGGAAGAACCCAGCCTCTCTCCCCAGCACCCTGGCTGTCAGCTGCTCACCAAGGCTGTGCCCCCTGTCCTTTGGCGAAGGTGTGGAGTTTGACCCCTTACCACCAACGGAAGTAAGGTAAATATAGCAATCCCTGAGTTTCTTTCCTCTTTTTTCTTTTTCCTATTACTGGGGATTGAATCCATAGATGTTTTACCACTAAGCTACATCCTCAATCCTTTTTATTTTTTATTTTGAGACAGGATCTTGCTAAATTACTAAGGGTCTTGCTAACTTGCTGAATCTGGCCTTAAACATGCAGTCCTCCTGCCTCAATCTCCCGAGTCACTGGGATTACAGGCCTGTGCCTCTGTGTCTGCCTGATCCTTTGACTTTATTTCTTAAATTTTCAATTTTTTATTCCAGACATAATTTCCTGTTATTTAAGAATTTATTAATTATGCAAATATGACAAATACTATTGATAGTTTGTGGGTACTCTTTTTTAAAAATATTTTTTAGTTGTCATTGGATCTTTTTAATTTTATTTACTTAATATGTGGTGCTGATGATTGAACCCAGGGCCTCACACATGCTAGGCAAGCGCTCTACCACTGAGCCACAACTCCAGCCCCATTGGTGGGTACTCTTTAGGAATTTTTTTTAACATTCTAATCAACTAAATAGATACCTTTTTACAATAAAAATTAGATCATATGATACATAAAGTTCTGCAGCTTGCTTTATGTGCTTTATATCTCATGGCTATTGGATGTTCAAAATTTTGCTGAATATTAATTCAACTTTCCTGGAGCTGCCTCTCCACCTGCACCCCATGCTCTGACCCCTCTTCAAGGTGCTGTAACCTTGTCTCATGTTACAATGTCACCGGACAAATGCCAGCCTTCCTCCAGAATGATCTCATCCAGGATTATCTGGGGGCAAAGATTCACGGGGAGACTCCTTTAAAGATATATCATTTTTTAGAGAAAGGAATCTTACTTTTGGTGACTGGTGGTTTTATAGTTGGAGTTTCAGTTGCATTACACAAAGGGCCCTTTGATGTGGAACAAAGAGGGGTTCATCAGTTTTGAGGTGAGCAGTTTAGCCTTTTATTCCTGTGGAGCTTGTATTTCCAACAAAACAAGGACGTGGCTTCATGATATTAGCTTCTACCAGCATCTTAGCTACTTGCCCAAAGAACAGACCTTTCCATCCAACTCACAGAAAAGAATTCTGGTTCTCAGTCACCCGATGGGCGTAAAAGCTGTTTGATGCATCTGTGTTAACTTTTAAATTACCAAAGGACTTAAAAAACAATAAAGTACCTGAGGAATGTAAATGGTAACTTATTTATGGAAATTAAGATTGCAATTGGTTTTCACTGATAAGGTCAGGTCCCTAAGTCCCTAGGTTTGGGAGGTTTCTAAAACAAAGGCTAAGGTGGACCACATACTAGGTCTAGTATAGCCAAGCTTCCAGAATCAGCATTCAGGAGTTCTGGTTTTTTTCCTTTTCTCATTAAAGAACCAGTTGATCCCTTGAGGGGACAGAAGCTGCTTATAAATAGAAGAGTAGAATCTACTTTGTTCTATAAGACAGTCACGTACCATTAAGCAACAGAAATTCATTCAGAGAAAGGTCCCATTAGGTAATTTTTAAAAATATTTTTAAGTTGTAGATAGACACAATACCTTTATTTTTATACCTTTATATTTTATTTTTTATACCTTTATATTTATTTTTATGTGGTGCTGGGGATTGAACCCAGTGCCTCACACATGCTAGGCAAGCACTCTGCCTCTGAGCTACAACTCAGTCCTCCATTAGGCAATTTTATCTTTGTGTGAACATCATAGAATGTTTTCCCACAAACTAAGAAGGCTATGATGTCTCAGGCCATGCAATCTCAGGGGGTCCACTGTCATATGTGGGGCCATTGTTGACCGAAATGTCGTTAAGTGGTACACGACTGTAATTACACTGACAGCACTTGCTCAGTGTTGACACTCTGCCCCTTTATTGAGTAACCTTTACAGAAAGAGGAAACCGAGACTTGGACAGGTTAAGTATCCTGACTGAGGGCTCCAGGCCTAAGTTAATGGGAACAGAATCCAGGGGCTCTGGCCTGCAACGGGAAACATTGAGCACAGGGAATACTTTGGAACCTTGCACATCTATCTACCTTCAAGTCCCCATAATCCAGTCAATCAATCCATCAATCCCAGCTCCTCCACTCAGTGGCACTGTGACCTTCATCTCTGGAGTTCACTTTCCACTCCCAGGGTTGTAGAGATTAAATTAGATCCTATGAATTCAAGTGCTTGGAATGCTAGTACCTGGCACAGAATAAGTACTTCATAAACTGTGCTGCTTCTTATTGACATTGGCAGGTCTCAGACTGGTATCCCACAAGAGATTCAGAGTCACAATTGGGACCCTGTCCCCCTGGCTCAGAGGAACAACCTCATGCTGCCTGATTTGTCCCCCCTCCCCAGGTACACTTCCTCAGTCAAGTATGACTCAGAGCGACACTTCATTGATGATGTGCAGCTGCCACTGGGCCTGGCAGTGGCCTCCTGCAGCCAGACAGTCACCTGCATCCCCAATTGCACATGGCGCAACTACAAGGCTGAGGTGCGCTTTGAGCCCCGCCACAAGCCCACACGCTTCCTCAGCACCACCATTGTCTACCCCAAGTACCCCAAGACCGTCTACACCACCACCCTGGATTACAACTGCCACAAGAAGCTGAGGAGATTCCTGTCCAGCGTGGAGCTGGAGGCCACAGAGTTCCTGGGCAGCGATTGCCTCTCAGATGAATGCTGACTCAGAAGGATGGCTTGGGGTTGAGCCAGCTTTTCTGCTGCCTTGGTCCCCAGACCACCCTGGGCAGGTTGGGCGATGTTGCCCTTGCATATCATTCCAGCCCCAGAGTCGGACCAGGGGATACCTCTAAGCCCAGCCTGGGGAAAAAAAATCACTGCATCTTGCAATTATTGAGATACTTGGTTTTGTTTTTTTAATTTTCAAATTATCTTTCAAAGGAATATATTTCCTGGTTTGCTGCTTTAAAAGGAGTATATTTCCAGAGTTTCCTGAAAGTCTCGATTTGATGAAAAAAATAAAAAGAAAACCAGAGCAAAAGAAAATGGCAACAGTTTGAACCAGGGAGGGTGGAGGACCGCTCTTCCTCCACTGTCAGTGTGTCTGAAAAAAGAGCTTGGAAAAGTCCCTGGGACGGAAAAAGTGAGCTTTAAGACCTTCCAGCCACAGGTGTCTTCCCTGCTACTAAAGTGTAGCTGTTTCAGTAGGTCCTGATGCCCATATGTGTTCAATCTGGGGAGAGCTGAGTTTCATTCCATTCTTTATTTCCACTTCCATTTTTATTTCCTGTTAACCCAAACTTTTGGAATTCTCTCGATCTTCTTTTTTTTTTTAATGATATGGAAAAACCACAAACCAAAATAAGAGATGCCTTAAAAATAAAACCCACTTCACTGCCCTCTCTCCTGTTTCAGAAGGTCAGGTGGAGTGATGGCCCAGTTTGGGGGCAGTGGCTTCCGTCTGTTCCCTGCAGGTGGGTTTCGGGCCAGGCTCTGGAGACATCCTTGCACACTTGGCATCTGATTCACATCTTGTGTAACTCTCTTGATAGGTACTGTGGGGTTTCAAAACGACTTTCCCATTTTTTCATAAAGGAAAATATAGCAGAGGGCTCTTCTGAGAGAGATGGCATTTTAAAAGAATGCTTTGGAAAACATTTTTGGGACTCCAGGAGGGAGGTTTCCACTCAGGACTGACATGCCTAAGACCCATTACCACCAGGAAGAGACAGATGTAGATGTTTCTGGTGATCCAGCTCATCATGACTATCTCGATGGACCCAAGCTGAGGACTTTGGTGGTGTCAAAGTCGCAGAGAAATTGGGTCTAATGCAAAAAACGAGGAATCTTGCTTAACATCCTCTGAGGTTATGCTTCGGTGAATTTAGTGTAAGGAATCATGTCACAACTCTGACTTTACTGCCTGGCTACTGTAGCCAAAGTGGACATTTCTTTCCTGCCACTGTATAAAGGGAAGTGACCACCGTGGGGTTAAATGTGAACTGAAGATGTTCCCGAGGCAACCTCAAGAGCTCAGCGGAGCCGCTGCAGCAGGGATGGTGCTGGGTAGGGCAGAGGTGGCACCAGGCTGCCCTTCCTCATCGGGCTCTCACCACCACTCCACCACCCCCAGCCCCAGCCCCAGATTCTTAGAATCTCCTGCCAGTCTCTGCAGGGCTGGAGTGTAGAAAGTGGCAGATGGACTTTCTTCCCCTAATATTGGAAAAAACAAACCATACATATTTCCTTTGAATACATCCAAATTATGTCAAGTGCCCCAGGGTTACAGCGCTCTGTAAGCTCTGCCTCCTGCTATATCTCCAGGTTTTTATGGATGGCATCCTTGTGTCCTAAAAGCAAAATATTGAGAACTCTCTGGGAACCCTGGAGCCACAGCAGGGAGTTTTGTTATGATGAAAGCAGGTGCCATGATAATCGCTCTCATTTAAAGGACAGGAGCCCTCTTAGAACCATTGCATCTGGCGTCCTCTGCAGAGACAATGTCTGGTCTCTTATCCCCAGATGGAACTTCAGTCAGCTTCATGGTCCCAAGTTTGCCAGGGAGCACCTCAGCTGGGATCCAGTGAGGAGTGTCACTTTGGGACCCCATGGTCTCTTCCACTGTGTACAGAGCAACAAATTACCACCTGCCTTTGGAGAGTAAATTCCACCACATTTATTGGTAAAAATGGATTTTCTATCTGATTTCTTAGTATCGATAAATAGTAAGTGTAATTTTTTAATTATGCTAGGAAAATTCCCAGAGCTTTGGGAGACACTTGGATGAGCTCTGAGGAACGCTGTGGGCAGGGCGACAGGGGACAGAATGTAGAAGAATGTGGCCTCTGAGGTTTTTTTGAGGGGTGCCCTCCTGAGATTTTTTTTCATCTTAGGGCATCGTGCAGAGTTCAGGCAAGTCACTCTAGGTGTGGAAAGAACCTGAACCTTACCAGTCAAGTAAGTCAAAGTGAGCGATGGTGGACGTGTAAGGCGCGTGGACAGGCGGGGTTTATTCACTAGGGAACCAGCTGGGGTTCTTTCTAAACCCTTTTCCCCCCTTCCAAACCTGCTTTGCTGACTGTTGCAGAAATGGAAGCACATGGAGACACCCTGGAACTCTCCCGTGCGGATGAAATGCCACCAGCCCGTGGTGGAGTCATGTTAGTTTTCAGGGCGGAAGTGGTGATTTTTAAACTCAGTGATTAAAAGCAAACATTCCTAAGTGTGCCTGAGAGATACGGTTTGTTAACTAAAAAAGCTTTTCGCTCAGTCTCCTAAATTAGGGCTTTCGTGTAATAGGATGATTTGTATTTTCAGAGGAAACTTGTTTTGCGTTCAAAGTACAGACTTTTAGAAAGACTGAACTCGAACAAGTATCTTCCCACTTGACATTTTTCCTATTTCTAACCTTAGGAAATCCAGAACAATGTTGAACAAAACTGTGTTTTAAATTTATGTCACCTCTGTCCCGTTCCATTCTGCTTTGTGACTTCTCCATTCAACAATAAATTATCTAAAAAATAAAACCAAGGGATGCTTCTGTTTCTTTAAAAAAAAAAAAAAAGTAAAATTATAATATTTGGTTAATCAGAGTGAGGAAAATAGCTCCTTGTCTTGAGCAATGTTAAGATCATTATATGTTTAACAGTGTACATTTGCGGACATGAGACAATTTCCTGGGGGCAGCTAGATACAGATAGTTTTAAGGGAATTTGTTTCTAGATTTGATGTGTACTCTTTCCCCAAATTTTCTTTTTCTTTTCTGCAGTGCTGGGGATGGAGCACAGGGCTTCATGCGTGCCAGGCAAGTGCTCTACCACTAAGCCCCAGCCCCAGCCCAATTCTTTCCTAAAATTGAAATTTTAAGAGATGCAGCCGTGATTGGAGATGTCAGGCCATTTCTCTTTTTTCCATCTCCCCTTCCAAATTGTCCTTTTTTTTTCATTTTATAGAAGAAATCCATACTTCAGTCTAATTGGGAGAAGACTGCAGGAGTATACAGGGGACAGCAGAGAGGATATCTGCTCTAGGAGCTCACAGTTGGGGTTTCCTGTCTGTGTGAATCCTGAACGTAATTCCTTTAAGGATGACCAAGGATGAGGAGCAAAAATAGCTTGAGTTGGGCTGGGGTTGTGGCTCAGTGGTACAGCACTTGCCTGGTATGTGTGAGGCACTGGGTTTGATTCTCAGTACCACATGTTAATAAATAAAATAAAGGTCTGTCAACAACTAAAAACATATTTAAAAATAGCTTGAGTTGGGATGTTCTCCTTTCCAGGGTCTCACAAAGCAAGACAGGGGAGTGACGTCCTTTTTCACCCAGTGCTCACATCTCTTCAATCTCAGCCTATCATCTTCCCTGTGGGAAAGTCCTATAGGGAAGGAAAAGTAGTATCTTTTCCTTACCTGTTGCAAGGTTCATGGCTGAGAACCCTCTAACAAAAGACAGATTAACAAGAGAAAAGCCTACTGACTGATTTAATGGCAGCTTCACATGACACAGGAGCCTTTGGAAAGAGACCTGTGTGTTTTTATGGAGAGTTGTGCAGAAGTTAGGTTGGAGAGAAACGGGTCTGATCTGATGGTAATAAACTAGGGAGGGAATGCTCCTTGCCAGGCCTGTTTGTTCTGTTTCCTTTTGGCAACTCCATGTGACATTCTTTCCCTGGGTGGGGCAAAAGGCAGGACACCTGTCACAGGAGGGTCTTCAGGGCAGAGAGAGAAGGTTAGAGAGTGACTCTCTGAGGTTTTATAGCCTGCCTCTGGGGAGAAGGAGAAAGGAAAGGAATTCTAGTTTCATGGCCTGCCTCAGGGTAGGAAGCAGGGAGGGAAGATCAGAGAGATCTTTCTACTTTGTGTTTTCTCCATTTCTTGCAGCTTAAATTATGCAGCATACCTATAGGTTCTGTATTTTATATATATATTGGTAGTTAGACACAATACCTTTATTTTTTTTTAATATTTATTTTTTAGTTTTAGGTGCCACAATATCTTTATTTTATTTTTATGTGTGCTGAGAATCGAACCCAGTTCCTCATGCATGCGAGCGCTCTACCACTTGAGCCACATCCCCAGCCCGCAATACCTCTATTTTATTTATTTATTTTTATGTGGTGCTGAGGATGAACCCACACGTGCTAGGCGGGTGCTCTACTGCTGAGCCACAACCCCAGCCTCAAGGTTCTATATTTTGAGGTAGAATTTTCTTCACCCTATCAGTTTCTTTGGGCAAAGCAAAGAGAGGCCCCCAACTGGGAGCATGGAGCACACCTGTAATCCCAGCTGCTAAGAGACTGAGGCAGGAGGATCCCAAGTTTAAGGCCAGCCTTGGCAACTCAAAATAGAAACAAAAATATACAGGGCTGAGGATGTAGCTTAGTCATAGAGAGCTTGCCTAGCATATGAGAAGTTTTGGATTCCAGCCCCAGTACTGGGGAGAGAAAAAGGAAGAAAGAAGAGAAATGGAGGCCCTTTATTTCATTTAAGCATCAAGTGGAAAGCTCTAAGCTCTATTTGCTTATCTTTTGAGTTATGAATCAAAAATAAATATGCCCTAAGAATACATGGTATCATTTCTGTGACTTTTTTTTTTTTTTTAAGTCAGGGCTGGGGCATAGTTCAGGGATAGAGCTCTTACCTAGCATGCACAAGGACCCATGTTCCATCACCAGCATGGCAAAAATAAATAAATTTTAAAAATAAGTTAAAAAACCAGCCTCTTCCAAATAGAAATTAAGTCTTATTTGGTTGATTGGGGTGACAATGAGGACTAATTTTGCCAATTAGTTTATATGGTATAATACATGGCCAAAATGAATTGGCTCATCAAGCAGCTCCAAAATTGCACAGGAACTCCCTCCCACCCGCTGCTCCCTTGCACTGGGTGCTCTACCACAGAGCCTCAGCCCTGGCCCTGACCTTTAACTCAGTATGCATAAAAGGAGTCACAAAACAAATAAGCCTACTGTGGAAAACTGTGTTTGCTTTTTTTTTTTGGAGGTATAGTACACACATACCACTGAGCTATATCCCAGCCTTTTTAATTTTTTTGTTTTGAAACAGGGTCTCCCTAAGTTGCTGAAGCTGGCCTTGAACTTGTGATTCTCCTGTTTAGTATAGTAGCTGGGCTTACAGGAGAATGCACCTGGCTAGGAAAACTAACCTGCATAAGATTAAAGCTAGAAGTGTGTGTGTGTGTGTGTGTAACCAGGAGTGGGTTGAAACTAATAATGTTTCAAATCCCCTGAACTCTTCTAAGCATATCACAAAGCTGGTGCCCCCAAGAGAAAGAGTAATAGGTATAATTAACAACATTATGATAAATCTTAGAAAGCCTTTGTGGTTAAACTCAGAAATTTAAGAAATGCATAGCTCTGTAGATTGGGTAGCAGTTCCTATTGCAAAAAATACCTCTTTTCAAAATGAAATTCTGATAATTTTATTTTTATATAATCACTATCATGTGCTTTGTTTTGTCACTATTTCCCAACTTGTTTTCTGAGGAATACAAATAAGGTTTTACAGTGAGAGAACTTTAAGGAAATGAAAAACCAAGCAAGGGGCTGGGGTTGTGGCTCATTGATAGCACACTCGTCTGGCATGTGTAAGGTACTGGGTTCGATCCTCTGCACCACATAAAAATAGATAAAATAAAATAAAGGTATTGTTTCCATCTACAACTAAAAAACAAAAATTTAAAAAAAAAAATAAAAACCAAACAATACTAAATACATTACATGCAGGGCTCCTTGAAACCATGTAAAAGGCCAGTATCTTCTAAATAGAAATTAAATCTTATTTGACTGGGATAGTAATGAGTACTAATCTTACCAATTGGTTTATGTGGTGAAACTTTGTCATGAAATGAACTGGCTAATCAGCTGTTCTGAATAGTTTTTTTGTTTATTTGTTGTATTTTGTTTTGAGGCAGGATCTCCCTAAGTTGCTGAGGCTAGCCTAGAAATTGCAATCCTCCTGCCTCAGCCTCCTGAGTCCCTAGGATTGCAAGTATAACCCACTGTACCCAGCAGCAGTTCCAAAATTTTAAAGGAAAACTGTTTTTTTCTCCCCAGTACTGGGCAACCACCAACAAAGTTACAGTGTCAGAGAGCAGTGAGCATCTATTTCTTGCTTAAAATATATATATATATAGGTCTGGAAGGGCAGTTCTGCCCCCAGGGGAGGTGTTGAGTTCAGGTCTGTTCCATTTGACTTTGAGGTAAGCTAGAGAACTGGCTTAGGTCATATCCTTCTACAGGCGAAAGTCCAAAGCTCACCGAGAAGCAAGTAGAAATATCCAACCCCACTTAAGGCCTGCACCAGAAACTACACCCTGAAACCTTCACCCATATTCTATTGGCCAAAGCACGTTACATGGCCAAACAGCGTCAGTGAGTCAGAGAACCATACTTCTCCCATGTTTGTGGGCAGAAACAGTGACTACTTCCTGTATAATAAGTTATGCTCAATTGGATGTAGTGGCACACACCTGTTACTTGGGAGGCTGAGGCAGGAGGATTGCAAGTTCAAAGCCAGCTTCTAGGCCCAATTTTGCAAGGCCCTCAGCAATTTTGGGAGACTCTATCTCTAAATAAAATATGAAAAGGGCTGGGGATGTGGCTCAGGGGCTGAGTGTACTTGGGTTCAATCCCAGGTACCAGAAAATAATAATAAAATAAAAAGGGTGGAGGTAGCTCAGTGGCAGAGTGCCCTTGGGATCAATCCCCAATACCAAAAAAATAGTGGGGGGGGGCAGTTACAAAATCCAAACTCATACCAGATATTTAATATAGAGAACTGCTTACAGAGATTGGAAAGAGAAACCAGGACACTGAATCAGAGCCCAGGTTATTAGTAACCGTGAGAAACAACTCCCATGCCCATTGCCTCTTATGGCCATTTCCACCTATTTAGAAAAACAAGAAAAAGATGAGGAAATGAAACCCACAGTAAGAGGAAGGAAGGAAATAATAAAGATAGGAGTAGAAATCCACAAAATAGAAGCAGACAAACAGGGCTGGGTGGGGGTGCAGCTCAGTGGTTCAGCACTTGCCTAGCATACAGCAAGGCCCTAGGTTCAGTCCCCAGCACTGCAAGAGAAAAAAAGAAATTGACAAATAATTATGAAAAATTCAGAAGCAGAAATTTGATTGTTTGAAAACATTGAAAAAAAACTGATAAGTTTCAGCTTGATGGATCAAGAAATAGAAATCACAAATTACCAACATGATGAAAGGCATAGAGTCTCAAGCTGGGTGTGGTATATGCCTGGAGCCCCAGCTCCAGGAAAGGCTGAGGTGGCCTCCCAGAAGTTAAGTCTGACCTTGGCAACATAGCATGACCCTGTCACGGAGAGAGTGATCTTATGCATGTTGAAAATGTATAATTTTATAAACAACTTTATTAACTATATTTAATTTTATAAACAGATTTTTTAAATATTTATTTTTTATTTGGAGTTGGACACAATACCTTTATTTCACTTATTTATTCTTATGTGGTGCCGAGAATCGAACCCAGGTTCTCGCACGTGCGAGGCGAGCATTCTACCGCTGAGCCACAACCCCAGCCCCAAATTTTATAAACAATTTTATTAGACAACTTAGATAAAATAGAAAAATTCCTTGCAAAAAAACTTCCTATCAGACTGATACAAGGCAAAATTCTAAAAATCTGAAAAAAAAATACCATGCACTCATAACACACAAACCAGGCACATAAATATACATATATTAGCAACTCAGGATCATAAGTTCAAGGCCAGCCTCAGCAACTTAGGCCCTAAGCAACTTTGCAAGACCCTGTCTCAAAATTAAAAAACAAAACAAAACAAAACAAAAAAACTGGCAAGAGACACTTTTTTGTGTCCTGTTTTCCATCTATATATACTTTATGAAATGTCTGTTCAAATCTTTGGCCACAGTGTTATTTGGAAATTTAATGTTGACTTCAAAGAGCTCTTTACTTATTCAGGACACAAGTCTCTTGTCATGTGTGAATGCTATTGTCTACTCCATGAGCTTCCTCTTTTCTTTTTCTCTGTGGTGCCTGAGGTCCAACACAGGACATCAGTATGTGAGGCAAGCACTATCATTAGTCATTAGTCCAGGTCTGGCACTCCTTCTTATTTTCTTAATGGAGTTTTAATTTGATGAGCAAATTTATTATTTTTCTTTTATGATTATTCTATCATATAATTGTTATATGCTCCTAAAAATTAGAAAATACATACCAGCAAAAACAGAAATCACCCACATTCTTCTCAGAGATAAACTGTCATTAATTTTGGGGGGAAGAACTGGATCTTTCGATGGTATACGGTTGCACTAGTCTATGGGAAAATATCGCTTTTAGATGGTGGCACTGTAAATATTGTTTTCAGCCTCACAGTAGTGTAGGCGTGGAATCAGCCATCTGGTTCTGAGCCGACATTGTTTTTTTCTTTACGTCTGCTGGCTTCTTTTTATTAATATTTATTTTTTAGTTTTAGGTGGACACAATATCTTTATTTTTTATTTTTCAAAAATATGTCAATATTTTATTTTTATGTGGTGCTGAGGATCCAACCCAGTGCCTCATGCATACTAGGCAAGTGCTCTGCCACTGAGCCGCTACCCCAGCCCTGCTGGCTTCTTTTTCAGAATAAGAATTCGGGGCTTTTGGTGTGTCCAACCAATTGCTGCTAATTACAAATTACTGTCCTCCTGTGTTTAGCTCATTAAGCTAAAGAAGTACAATTAACAGGATGTTCCCAGAGCCAGCTCAATGCCCCTCCACCCACCTACAGGAGTTCTAACAGAGGCTCCAAAAGAGGTAATCTATTTTTTTCTTAGGTTTTTTTGTTTGTTTGTTTCTGTGGTGCTGGGGATCAAACCCAGGGTGCTATACCACTGAGCCACATTCCCAGCCCATTTAATTTTTTATTTTGAGGCAGGGTCTCACTAAGTTGCGCAGGCTGGCCTTGAATTTGTTATCTTCCTGCCTTAGCAGCCGGAGTCACTGAGCTTATAGGAGTGCACCACCACACTGCTGCTTCTGCTTCTGCTTCTTCTTCTTCTTCTTCTTTTTTAAATATTTTTGTTTTAGTTGTAGTTGGACACAATACCTTTTTTTTTTTTAATGTGGTGCTGAGGATGGAACCCAGCACCCTGCACATGCCAGGCAAGCGCTCTACCGATGAGCCACAACCCCAGCCCCATCCGCCCTGCTTCTTGAAAAAGTAGTTTAAATGAATTGTGTGTGTGTGTGTGTGTGTGTGTCTGTGTGTGGTCCTGGGGATTGAACCCAGGGCCTTGCGCAGGCGAGGCAAGCACTCGACCAACTGAACTATATCTCCAGCTTCTGAATGAATTTTTTCACTCATTTTTGGAGTTTACTTGCATCTATTTAGTTTCACGATGGGGCAGGGGTGACTACAGTAAAACATACCACAGTAAAAGGACAAAGGCCAGGAGAGAAGGGGACACACTGCCAGAACCCAGGCTAAGATGAGCAGCTATTACTGAGAACAGGACTTAGTCCTGAGCTTCCTTATGAGCAAGACCAAAATGAAAAGCAGCCTGTGTAACCATAACTAGCATAAGGGCATGAGCTTCCAAAGAAAGGAGCTTACTCCTGGAGCTAAGCTCCGAGAGGACTCTACCCCTGCCTGCAGCTATATTAGGGGCATGAAATTCAAGATCCACAAATTCTCCCTGTGTTGTTTCCTGTCTGGCCTTCGGGAAAGCCAGGAGGGCAGTTAGTGATCCAGTGGGATGGGTACATGCAGTATGTGAGCCCAAATGCCTAGGTTCAAATCCCAGCTTCACCATTTTTTAGCTGTGTGAACTTGGGCAAGTCACCTACACTCTCTATAAAATAGGGATAATAAGAGTTTTGTCCTAGGTATGTTGTTAGGCTTAAATAAATTGATGTGTGCAAAGCTTAGAACAATACCTGGCATGAGTTAAAAGCTATACAAGTGTTTATTGTTTTAATTATCTTTTGGCTTGTAATTTTACTCCCAAGAATGTATCCAAAGCACTGGAAAATTGCACTCAGATGGGCATATAAGGATATTCACTGCAGAATTGTTTAGAAGAGTCAAAAAAAAAAAAAAATGCAGGCTGGGCAATATAATCCCAGCAATTTGGGAGACGGAAGCAGAAGGATTGCAAGTTCAAGGCCAGACTCAGCAACTTAGCAAGGCCTTCAGCAACATAGAGATTCCCTGCCTCAAAAAATAAAAAAGGCTGGGGATGTAGCTCAATGCTAAAGTGCCCCTGGGTTTAATTGCCAGTACATTAAATAAAAAAAAAAAAAAATCCAATAGGAAACCAATTAAATGTCCACAAATAGAAGATTGAATAAATAGTCCATATATAATGCAATACAGGCAAGCAGCAAGCATCTCAAAATGTGATATGGATGTCAATTTAGTGATTTGGAAAAATGTCCATGCCATATTTTTAACAGAATTGTTAAAAAAATAATGTATTTATTAATGTCCCATGAATTTTGTTTTCCTATGTGTAGATGTAATAACAGAAAAGGACTAAAAGAAAGGAAACCAAACCGATGAGGCTATTGCTTTCCAAATGGTGGGACTATCAGGTGTCTTAAAAACTTTTTTTCCTTACCTTTATTTCCTAATTTGCCTGAAACATTCATGTATTTCTGATGTGGTTTGAAAAGTAAAACCTGAGTGTAGAATTTCACACAGCTTCTGGTGATCAGATTTAAGTGTAGAGAAATTAAAGTGAAGTGGTCTGTCTTTTAGACCAGGTTGGAGAACTGGAAAGTCTGAGTTAAAAACCTGCCACAATTTCATGGATGCTGGTAAAGACAAGAGATTCTTGGGTCTGAGATAAAGGATGATTTATTAGTCACAGCAATAACAGTAGGCAGAATACTAGCATTTGCACTGGGTTCTGCAGTTTCATTTCCCATGGGGTGAAATAGAGAGGTTCTTAGGTTATAGGAGGGGAACGCTAAGTTTAAGAACCAGAACCTTCTAGAATAGGTAGTAAGCAAATCTGCTCTTTGCTCTGGAGGAAGACACCATCTTTGTCTTCCAAAGCTGTTTATCATACAAACATCCTTCAAAAGATAGTTTGGAACAAAAGTAACCAGTTATTATCCTCACAAGACATGCAGAAACATGAGAATTCCCTTTGGGGAATTGTTTCCTAACAATCAGAGCTTCTCAAATTTAATGTGTATACAAATCAGCCAGGGATCTTGTTCAACTACAGGTTCTGATTCAGTAGGTCTGGTTGGGTGGGGGACCCAAGAGTTTGCTGACAAGGGTGTTTCTACCTAGCTCCCAGGTCATGTTGGTGTTGCTAGTTCCAGAAGCATACTTTGAGCAGCAAAGACACCCATCCTCAAAGGCAAGGCATGGGTAGTAGCTCCAGGCTGAGGCTGCTGGGCAGAGCCCGGAGTGCTGGTCTGAGATCTTGTGACTGAATGGGAATGGCTGAATGAGGTAGGATCCTTTCCAGTGGTGACCAGAGGGGAACATGTCAATGGTTTCAAAGGCTGGATTTGACCATGAACAAGTACACAGTATGGCCGGGATGGCTGAGGGAGTTTTCCTATCACCCCAGGGTCTGTCCAGGCCAGTTGGTGGGTATTCCTACTTCCCCAGGGAGCTTCTCTGCCAGCTACAGTTCCAGGACTGACCCTCTCCTTCCGACACACCCACCCAGCACCAGCAACCAACCCTATTGACAAGCCCTGTTCAGCTGCTTTGATCTCTCTTTTGCCATTGTTCTGAGCTCTGGCAGTGTGTGAGTGCCCGCCTAGGCTGCCTGTCTTAGGCACTGGCACAGTAATGAAGAGCAGGATCTCTGGAATCAGCGGACCTGGGTTTAACATCCCAGCTTCTCAGTCCCTGTGTGACCTTGAGCAAGTCCCTTTCCCACTCTGTGCTGATTTCCTTGTGTGCAACTGGGTATCTAACATCCTTGTACCATGATGATTATTATGTAGATGAAATAAAATCATGTATGATATTCTCTAGCTTCATTTATTTACCAGCAAATGCCATAATTTCATTCTTCTTTAAGGTTGAGTAATATTCCATTGTGTATATATTTACCACAGTTTCTTTATCCATCCATCTGCTGAAGGACACCTAGGTTGGTTCCATAGTTTAACTATTGTGAGTTGAGCTTCTATAAACATAGACCAACAGTATAGAATAGAATACAATATCTAATCCATATAAATACAAATATCTCATACTAGACAAAGGCACCAAAAACATTCACTGGGGAAAAAAGATAGCCTATTCAACAAATAGTGCTGGGAAAACTGGAAATCCACATGTAACAAGTTGAAATTAAACCCCTGTCTTTCACCCTGCATGAAACTCAGCTCAAAGTGGACCAAAGACTTAGGCACTAGAACAGAGACCCTGCACCCACTCCAGAAAAAGTAGGCCCAAATCTTCTCTGTGTCAACCTAGGATTTGAATTCCTTAACAAGACTCCTACAGTGCAAGAGGTGAAAGAACTTATAAACAATAAAATGCCATAAAAATATTACACTTACAATTAAGATGGGAGATACAAAACATACGCCAGGAAAACACAGTACAAATAGGTAGATGTAGCTCCTGGGATGCGCACAGTGAGGAGAAGCCATGAGGCTTTTTCTCCTCCCCAGCTTTACTGGGAAGGGAATAAGGAATCTGAAGAGGCCCATTCAGTCCAACCCAGCTCTGAACTGGCCCCACAGTGATCTCAGCCCTATAGGACACAGTGTCACTTCTAGAAATAAATTTTAAGGTCCTCCAAACACCAGGAGTGGGTGTCTGTGGTGCTTGTTTAAAATATGGCTTTTTTTTTTTTTAATTCGGTACTGGGGATTGAACCCAGGGGGACTTCATCACCAGCACTTTTAATTTTTTAATTTTGAGACAGGATCTCAATGAATTATTGAGACTGGCCTCATACTTGTGATCCTCCTGCCTCAACCTTGCATGTTGCTGAAATTACAGGTGTGCACCACTGTGCCTGGCAAAATGTGGCTTCCTATGACAAGCTTGGGGTCTGGATTTTCCAGCCCTCAGATGAGAGTTGAGGCAGCTTGCTGAGAGCATGGCTGGTGGTGAGGGAAGAGGCCAACTGTTTCAACTGGACATTTTAGCTGTGTAAAAAGAAAGAAAGAAAAGAAAAAATGATCCCCAAATTTAGTGACTTAAAACCACTTTATTAAACTGGGTGTGGTGTTGCATGTTTGTAATCCCAGCTCCTCAAAGGCTGAGGGGGGAGTAAGTGCATAGTTTGCCTTGGGGTTCACTCTTGGTGTATGTTCTATGGTTTGGATAAATGCAAGATGACATGTGTCCACCGTTGTAGTAGCCTACAGAATAGTTTCACAGCTCCCTCAAACACTCATTCATTCCCTCCCCACCCCCCAAACACAGTATTTTTTTTATAACCTCCTCTTGCAAAGAGCATCCCATCATTTTTGCTGTGTTTTCTTCATTAGAGTCAATAGGTTCAGCCCACATTAAAGAGAAGGGTGTGAGTAGCCAAGCAGAGATCATTGGGGGTCTCACCCGGCAATCTGTCCTGCAGTGGTGCTGGATCTTGAGGCTCACACAGGACTGCTTGTTCCCAGGTCTCCAATCCCTGCTGATGTGCATATGAAGTGCCAATATCTACCTCTCTGCTCATGCTGGGGGTCTCATAGTGAGAGGGTGCACATCCTAGCTGTGCTGGGATGTCTTAAGGGCTCAAGCCCAGCTCCAGGCTTCACCAAATTCAGTACAAACCATCAACCCAATTATTATTACTAACCAGGGCCTTCTGCTCCCAAGCGGCTCATGGACCTGAGGTTTAGACATTATTTATTTTCAGTTAGTAGATTTCCTGGCATTGGCCAAGGGTCAGTGGTTCCGGAGATAAGCATGCAGTCAATCCAGATCACTTAACTCCTGTCATACAGGCCACTCCTATGACCTTTGATCAGGCCTTTAGAAAAATGAATCAGAGGCAGGGGTTGTGGCTCAGCAGTAGAGCACTTGCCTAGCACATGAGGCGCCCTGGGTTCGATCCTCAGCACTACATAAAAATAAATAAATAAAGGTATTGGGTCCACCTACAACTAAAAAATAAATATTTTTTAAAAAAGAAAAATGAATCAGTTTTAGGGAAGGTGTGATGGTGCACACCTATAATTTCAGCCATGTGGGAGGCTGAGGCAGGAGGATCACAAGCTCCAAGTCAGCCTCGGCAATTTAACGAGGCCCTAAGCAACTTAGTGAGAACTTGGTTCAAAATAAAACATTTTTTAAAAAAGGCTGGGGGTATTGCTCAGTGGTAAAGTGCCTCTGGGTCCAATCCCCAGTACTGCCAAAAAAAAAAAAAAAAAAAAAAATCATTCATCTGGAGGGCAATGGACCAGTCTCTGTCTACTTGGCTCTACGGAGTCACGCTGCATAGGTTCTGCTTAGATTCTATGACAATCTGTTCAGCTCATGCAGCCAGTGGGCATGGACCTCGGACTTCCCCATCACACTGGAGGTCTATCTGTCTGTCAGCCATCACAGACTCCATTTCCCTGGCTGTTGTGATTAGCTCACTGATGAGCACACAATCCTCGCCAGGCCAGAGACCTTCTCTGGGGTTGATATGAACACTGGGTAGGGACACAGGAGTAAATCTTTTCTTTATAGGACTATAAGGATGTGGCCACCTTTGACATCCTGTGGTAAGAACTCACCTGAAAGTGAAGCTAATAGAGAGGCCACAGAGGTGGAGAGATGTGGAGACTCTGATTCGATAGTGTGACCTGGATCTAGCTAATGCCCGAAGCCACAGACAATGCTGGGCCGTTAGTTTTTTGTTTTGCAATAGCAGAGGTTGAAGCCAGGGCATTCTGCCACCAAGCCACATCCCGGGCCCTTGAACTTACAACCCTCCTGCCTCAGCCTCCCGAGTAGCCAGGATTACAGGTATGGCCGCCATGCCTGGCTGGACTGTTAGCCTTATAAGTAAATCACTCCCCTTTCTAAGCGAGTTCTCATAGTGATTTCTGTTCTTTGCTACTGAAAGAGCCCTTGGATACAGCCTGGGTGAGGAAAATACTAACAATTTCTAATCCAAGGCATTTGGAGTTGGAGCCGCTTCTGTGCTCCCTGGAGCACTAAGCCCTTCCCACTTCTCCATCTTTGTCTTAAACACAGGCTCCCATTTGGTGCCAGGCTCCAAGTGGGCACTGTCTTGTGGGGTTCCAAAGGCCCCTGCCTGGAACACTAGCCTTTTGCTTCATTCCTCCTACATCCTCTCTATTCCAGACCCCTGTAATTTGTCGTGTGGCCTGTTAGAATGGTAAGTTTGTCATCCACTGAAGTCACATTTCTTTGTGAAACTCACCCTTCAGTGAGGTGTGGTCTTCACCAGCCCCAGGCCAGCCTCTCCAGTGGCTGTGTAGCTGGGCCAGCCTGAAACATCATTGGTCAAAATTCTTGGGCTAGATGGAGTGCCTTCAGGGTGCCAGGCGCCATGTTAAGTGCTGGATATAATGACAGCATTTGGTTCTCATAACATGAAGGAAAAACCAAGGCTCAGAGAAGTTAAGCAATTTGCCTGAGGTGACAAAGCACATGGTGGAGAAGAGAGGAAGCCTGATCTAACATCAAAGCTCATCATCTTAGCTCTGTGCTTCCTGTTGCCAGGTCCTGAGCTGCTTCCCTCCTCCCTACCTCTCCACCATGATGTCCGACTTCATCTCAGGCACAGAGCAATGGAGTCAGTGTTCTAGGGACTGAGACCACTGAATCCAATGGCAAAAGGAGAGAGAGGACTTGGTGTTTATGAGCTGGGGGAAGGCAGAAGGCAGTAATGGAGAACACCAGGGAGATCTGGCCAAAGTCACTAACTTGGTTCTCCAGTATCCCCAAGATGGGTTTGTGGAATCACACTAGTGAGTCTCTGTGCTTCCACATCCGAGAGAAAACACACGACCTTCTGAGTTTGGCTGATTTCACTTAACGTAATGCCCCCAAGTTCCATCCGTTTTCCTGCAAATGACATAATGTCATTGGAACAATTAACTTCTATGGAAAAAGGGGCTTTGCTGTATAATTAAAGGTTTTCAGATGGGCAGATCATCCTGGGCTCTCCTGATGGGTCCGTAAGCGCAGCCATTATTATCTTTATAAGACAGAGACTTGACTGCAGGAGAGACAGGAGGTGGTGTGGTAATAGAAACAGGGAGACTGAAGCTGCTGCACTGCTGACTTTGAAGATGAAGGAAGAGGCCGCAAGCCAAGAAATGCAAGATATGCAGCTCTACAAGCTAAAAAAATGCAAGGAAATGAAGTATCCTATGGAGTCCCCAACAGGCTGCAGCAGTGCCAAAACCTTGGCTCTGGCCCGTTGAAATCTAGTGTGGGCTTCTGACCCCCAGAACTGTAGAACTGCTTCATGTTCTTTTAAGCCACTGAGTCTGTGGTCATTTGTTACAGTAACAACAGAAAATCATGACCTAACATTCTGACTCCCCCACTCCAAAAAAAAAAAAAAAAGAGCTTATAACTTTAGCCACTATCCCAGAATGATGCCCTATCTCGTGGCAGGAAGACCACCACAGGCCACCTCTCCCACCCCTCACCATCCTCGGAAGATTTTGCTAAGCTGCCTGGGCCCTCTTCAGGTCTGTCGGGCCCTCCGACTCCACCATGCAGCACATCCCCAGCCACCACCCAGAGGTGGATCTGGAGGGCACATGAGATGACAGCCCAGCTGCTCCCCGCTGGCCATCTTTACCTGGATACCTGGGACTTCAGCAGGGTCACGTGGCTGGGCATGCGCTCACTTCCTGTTCCCCTACTCTCCATGGACAGTGGAGAGGACAGGCCCAGTCTCAGCACAGGGAAGGCCATTCCTGTCTGCTTCAGGGTCCCTGCCAGGCCTGGCTGCTCACCATTTTCCAGGGCAGGAGAGGACTCTTCTAAAAGTTCCTTCAGAATATTTTGCCAAATGACAAAAACATGGAAACTCTGTAACTGGACTTTTAAGGCAGGGTGAGAAGAGGGATGCTGGGAGCTAAAGGCCAACGGGATCAAGACGGGAGCTTCGCTCAGCTTTCAAATAAGCGCCCTGTGGGGCTTAGTATTGGTTTCAACCTGGCTCGTGTACACTATATGTTCAACTATCCCAGAACATTCGAACCCTTTGGAAGGCGGAACCTCTTCTTAGACCTCCACTCTGCCCCTCGCAGGGAGCTGATGCCAACCCAGAGATCACCCCTAACCTTTGGACCCATCCATTTGCCTCTTGTGCCTGAAAGCAACTTCTCCTCATAACTTAGGCAGGCTTCCAGGCACACACAGTGCGGCAGACTAGAAATGCCAGGGAATTGGCACCCCTTGTCCAGGACCAGCCTTCAGCCAGTGCCTTCAGGAAGAATAATACCCAGCTCCCACGCTCAAATGTGATACTTCTGAGATCTGGGTTTTGAATTGTTTCCCAGTGCCTCCCATGGGACTAAGCTCCAGGTGCTGAGGGTGAAAGGTGGCTTAATGCTGATCCCTGGACTGGCTGCCTCCCTTCCCCACTATCCTTTTCTTCCACACACCAATTATTTGGGAAGTCTCCCAAATAATCTCCTTGCATTTGAATTAGGGCCTGCTTCTGGAAGGATGCACATAGCCCTCACTCAATAAATATTTGTGAAAGGGAGGAATATAAATTTAGGATAAGGATAAGCAGCATTGTGAGGGTTTTTTTTTTTGTTTGTTTGTTTTCGGTACTAGAAATTGAACCCAGGGGTGCTCTACTACTGGGCTACATCCCCATCATTTTTATTTTTATTTTGAGAGAGGGTCTTGCTAAATTGCTGAGGCTGGCCTCCAACTTGTGATCCTCCTGCCCTCCTGAGCCGCTGGGATTACAGATGTGCATCACCATACCTGCAGTAAGGTATTTTTAACGCTCCAGAACTTTGCTTAAAATGTTATTTGGGGGGTTCAATTCCCAGGACTCCCAAAAATGTTATTGGGGGGGGGATTAGGAAAGGACTGTATTTATAAAAGCAGCAATAGTCCTCTGGAGACCTCCCACTGTAACCTCCCAAGGACGAAGTACTAGAATCCACTGATTCTGAAGGTCATGCAAGTTTAAGTAGTGTGTTTAATTCAAAGTCTCCAGGATATTCAGGGCATTTTCTTGGGTCGACAGATGCACGCACTATGAGTTTTATCCATGAACTTAGTTTGAGACTGAGAATTTACATAATCCACAGTTTCTTTTCCTTTTGGGGGCAGATTATAGACAGCTAACTGTGATGAGAAATTACACAACAAAGAGAGATGTCAGTTTAAGAAAAAGGCAATTCTGGAGAGCACTGAGTCTGCAGAGTTGCCTGGGTTCTTCAGGAATGTGACTTTCCTAGGCACTTCGGAGCCTCGGGGTGAAGGAGAGGCTGGTCTTCTCTGTACTCCCTACTTTTACTGCATTCCCATACGGGTCTGATTTCCTTTTATATCTTTTTAAAAACATAAATTTGTGGTAAGGAGACACTCCTCAGTGTTGTGGGTAGACTTCACTCTGGCACAGCAGTACCTAAATCAGAGGGTAGGAGCTTCGCAGAGAGATTTCCTTCTAAGAAGTGATGACAGCAGTCGGTTTTCGCGGCTGGTGGCCTGCTGCTGGCCCTGCAGTCCTTGTCTGAGAGGTAGGGTAAGTTCTCAGGGCTGTCCTCAGCAGAGGGATCCTCGTGGAAGCTCTTGAGAGCCAAACTCCGGTACCGCTTCCTCCGGTTCACTTTATATACGCGAATCCTTTCTTTTTCTGCCTCTGGGTCAGCAAGAATCCCATCCCAACGCAGGCTCTTGTTGATTTGGTTGGAAAGGTTCTCTACCACTTCGGCAAAGGGGGGCAGGCTCACCACGGTGCAGGAGTAGGAAGGGTTGTGCTTGTTTGCCTCTTTGTCCGGTTTGGGCTCTGACTTGGCGCCATGGTCTTTGCTGGGATTTAAGATGTCATGGAAGGATGAAGACAGTGGCTGACTCTTCAGGCCTCGACTCTGATGTTTATCTGCTGAGCAGATGAAGAGGTTAGTGTTTGCGGCCATGTCTGCCCTGAGCCTGCCTGGGAGGATGCCTGAATCACCAAAGATGGAGGGGGCATGGGGACCACTCTTCACGCAGGGCTCAGACTGCCAAGCCCACCAGTCTTGTAACCCCCTGCCTGTATGCCTTGGGTTAAATCATCTGGGGGCAGATGATTATTTTACTTATTTTGTGGTATTGGGGAAGGAACCAGGGCCTTGTGCGTATCAACCACACACCCTGCCAACAAGCTACACCCCAGCCCTGGGAACCATTGTTTGAGCACCTACTGGAAAGCAGGCCCTCCAGATAGAAGCTATCAGTCCTGTTTTCCAGGTCAGGAAACTGAGGACCCGAGAGCTTCATTAACTGCCAATGTCACACAGGAAATGGCAGAGTCGGATTCAAAGGTAGGGCCTGGCTCTGGCTGCCCTGCTGCCCCCCACTGAACCTTGCCCCAGGTTTACCAAGGTACTTTCCAGGCTGTGTCTGTGACTCGACTGCCAGTCTAGACATTTGATGATGGAAGAAATGGAGCCAAGCAAAAAGCTTCCTAAACTTGACTGATGCAATCGGCATCATGCCAAACCCGGAAATACTTCTGCTGTGTGGCTTGAACTATTTCTTTCTTTGTTCCTTTTTTTTTTTTTAAGTAGCTTTTCAGAATTATATGACATTCCTATAAAGTACTACAAGTTATGGTTCTTTTATCAGCTCATCCTTCTAGTTTTTAGGAGACAGAAATACCTCCCTCAGCCAAAAGGAAGGGGGGAGAGCAAAGAAAAGAAGGGGAAAATTCATGTCTTGATATTTCTTTACCTTCTACTCCCCCAAAACTATCTGGTGTCCCCTGCTGACAGTATGAGGTACCATAATTTGAACAGCGAAAAGTTATACATCAAAAAGACAATACACTTCCTGATTTTGCTTTATGGATACACACAGGGTCTTTGCCTTACACTCCAGAATTGGTCCCCCCCCCATTTTTATTATAATTCCACCTGAAGAAGCCATTATACTCTTGTCCTTGCTCCCTTCCCCAGACTACAAGGCCGACAAGGGGCTGCCTGCCATTCCTCTGCCTCTGGCTCTGCACACAGAGAGCCAGATACCAGAAACTTGAGCTGGGAACCATCACATTGGAGGTCAGGGCCATTTCCCTGACGTAATCCACTGAGCTGGACCACACAGGTGACAACGGAATCACTGTGCTCATGGATGGATGCATTCTACATCATTGCCACACTGTCCTTGAAGTGGGCATTCAGGGCCTTTGTGGAGAAGAAATCTGGGGGTCTTATGAGAAGAGCTTAGTGCAGTGTGGGGACTCTGCAGGTGTCATTGAGGCTGGGGTACCTATGTGGATATTCTGGGAAGGGCGCAGGGGTGTCTATGCATGTGAGTGTCTAACAGTATCTGTGTGTGTGTGTGCTGCCTGTGAATTATGTGCACGACTGGGTAGCTGTGCTTTAGTGTCATCGGATGGTGTCACTGACATGAGGATGTGTTGGGAAGGGATAAGAGGATGGGGCAGTGACAGGTATGCAGTGGGGCTGCCCCTTGGTGGATGGGGGTGGGGTCCACACAGGGAGGATTCTTCCTAAGCATTTACCTGGGTGTGGGTGTCCACAAAGCATCCAGAGGCAGGTGCCCCTTCATGCATGAGGACGTGAGGACCACCTCTTGGGGGAAGGCAGGAGTCTGTGTTTCTGTATGTGATTGTCTGTCAGTGTCTTCAGGTCAAGAGAAGTCTCTCTGTGAGTGGTCTCTGTAGAGGGCTTGAGATTTCTTCAGAGAGGTGTGGGTATTAGGGAAAGAAGTTGGGCTGAGGGACTGGGAAGTTGAGAGAGTATCTGTGGGGCTGGGGGGCTCTTGGGAATGTGGTATCTGTGGGGGTTGCCTGCGAGGAGTTGAGGAATTATTGCATATTGGGAACTCTCGGTGCAGCCGTGTGGGGTCTCTGGGAAACAGTAAAGTTGGTGGAACTTCTGTGGCCTTGAAGGGGTCTCTTGGAAGGACAATCTCTGTGGACACCATGGTCTTAAGGCATAGGGCGGGGCATCACTGCGCCAACCTAAGTAGAATGTGGAGACAAGGGGGCTCTGGATTGGAGCGTCTCTGTCTTGTTCCAAGCTCTCTCCGGGTAGAAGGGCATCTCTGGGAGGAGGTGGGTGTCCTGGGAGAGGAATCTCAGGTGGGGTAGCGGAGGTGGCCACGCTAGCTCTCCTCTTACCGTCCCCCTTGCCCGACCCCTTGGTCTTCTTCTTCTTCTTCTTTTTCTTCTTCACCTTCCGTTTGACCGGTTCTGAGGTGCTGCCCGCGATGGGAGGTAGCTTGGACCCCCGAGAGCCCGCCGCGCCGCCCTCCGGCGCCTCCCCTTCCTCATCGTCCTCCTCGCTGAACCCCGCCGCCCCGACCCCACCGCGGCGGCTCATTAGCCCGCGGGTTCGCGACTGGGACCCGCAGCTGCCGGGCGGGACGATTCCGGCGCGGACTGCCGGGCAGGGGCCACGCGTCTCCACGGCGACCGGCCGACATCGCGCGTGCGCATTCGGAAAGCCGCCGCCGGGTACAGCCCCCAAGACATCGTGTGCGCATGCGTGTTTCTATAGGTTGCAGACCTAGGACAGAGGAAAAGGGTGGGAGAGGTTGTAAATCCTTGGGCTGACTTACCTCTCCACTCTATGCCGTGTTTTCTCCCTTTGGTGCTGGGGTCTGAACCCAGGGGCACTTTACCACTGAGCCACATCCCCAGCCCTTTTTATTTCTTATTTTGAGACAGAGTCTCTCTAAATCTGCTTAGGGCCTCGCTAAATTGTCGAGGCTGGCCTTGAACTTTCCAGCCTTCTGCCTCAGTCTCCGGGGATTACAGGCATGCGCCCCTGTACCTGGGCCCTGTACTCCTATGCCTTCTAAAATACTATTTATTCTTACCCAAAATTTTTATTGTGCGGGTTCCAGTCTTGTTCCGCCCTGAACTGTGGAAGCCAATATGTCCAAATCAAACTTCACGGTTTCCCTTCTCAGTGAAGAAAGCAGCTGGATAGGCCAGCCCTTGGCAGCCTTTCCTGTCTCCCACTCCGGCGCTTTTGCCCTCACCTAGGCTAGGCTGACCGCCACGGCTGTCACTTGGAATTGGCTCTCATCTTTCAAGCCCTCCCCTCAAGATCTTTTTTGGGGGGTGGCATGTGCCTCTAGTCCCAGCCTCTCAGGAGGTTGAGCCCAGGAATTTTGGGCCAGCCTGGGCAGCCTACCTTTATTCTGTTTATTTATTTTCATGTGATGGTGAGGATCAAACCCAGCGCCGCACATGTGATAGGCGAGCGCTCAACCACTGAGCCCAGCCCCAGCCCCTCATCACAGTTCTTGTCAATACTGTTGGGTTGCTGTGGCTCACAGGGCCGGGATGATCTGCCGCCTGCTTTTCTTTTTAAGTGAACCCACCACAGATTGTATCATCCAAGCACAGCTGCGATTATATCTCTCATTCCACAAGCTCAGCTAGACTTTGGCCATTCCCACAAGAGGCAGAGCCTACATCTACCCCCCCCCCCCTTTAATTTGGGCAAGTTTGTTGACTAACTTGTAACCAAAGAACACAGCAAGAGTGGCACTGTGTGTAGGCTTGGTCGAAAAAGGTGGTACAGCATCCATCCACCTTGTTAGCCTATGACTTGAGTCTCCCAGTAAGATCCCCGAGGGCCCTGAGGCTGGCATGATTCCAGGAAGCCTCAACTAGACACATGAAGAGACCTGACATTATGTGAAGAGAGAGATGCCCCTGTTACTCCAGCCCCAACTTTTCCACACTGAATAGCAGAACTGGGCACCACCTGTAATACCAGCAATCTGAGAGGCTGAGGCAGGTGGGTCACAAGTTCGAGGCCAGCCTGGACAACTTAGTGAAACCCTGTCTCAAAATAAAATATATAAAGAGCTGGGGATGTGGCTCAGGGGTCGAGCACCTCTGGGTTCAATCCCTGTACTAAAATAAATAAATAAATAATATAAAATAAATAAAAAGGGTTGAGGGTATAACTCAGTGGGAGGAATCCCTGGGTTCAACCCCTCAAGGGGGGGTCCATACAGCAGGAAAGACAATGCCCCCCAGGCCAGACCCCACCCAACCATTCTTTCCTAATTCTTGACTCAAGGAAACAGTGAGACAAAGTAGTGATTGTTAATTGTTTAAGTTACTAAGTTTCGGAGTGATAGAGTTTTGCAACAATAGATAACAGGGACAATAGATAATATCAATCTTAGACTTTTGCCATTCTAACATATAAGAAGTTGTGTTTCTCTGTGGGTCTTTTTTGTTTTGTTTTGCTTGGTTTTTGTTTTATTTTGTTTCTTCTTGCCCAGCTAGAAATCAAATCCAGAGCCTTGATCATGCTAGGTGAACACTATGCCACTAATCTGTGTCCCTGTGCCTCCCTGTGGTTTTAAGTTCCATTCCCTGATGACGAATGATATTGAGCAATTTTGTTTTGTTTTTGTGGTACTGGGGGTGGAACCCAGAGCCTTGCACATGGGAAGCAAGCCCTCTACTGCTGAGCTACACCCCCAGCCCCTTTATTTTGTTTACTTATTTATTTTTCCAGTACTGGAGATTGAACTCAGCTGGGGCACTTTACTACTGAGGTACATCCCCAGCCTTTTTGTTGTTGTTACTGGGGATTGAACCCAGCAACACTTAACCACTGAGCCACATTCCCAGCCCTTTTTTATTTTGAGGCAGGATCTTGTTAAGTTGTTTAGGGTCTCACTAGGTTGTAGAGGCCGGCTTCGAACGTGCAATCCTCTTGAGTTGCTGGGATTCTAGGCATGTGCCATCACCCTTTTTATTTTTATTTTGTGACTGGATCTTGCTAAGTGTGCCATCGTACCCAGTTATTTATTTTATTTTATGTGTTTAATATTTGTTTAGTTGTAGATGGACACAATACTTTTGTTTTATTTATTTTTTATGTGGTGCTGAGGTTTGAATCCAGTGCCTCACACGAACATGCTAGACAGCACTCTACCACTGAGCTACAACTCTAGCCCCACGTTATTTATTTTCTTAATGGTTTTAAATGATGACATTTAAAATTCTGATGAAACAATTTTATCCATATTTTCTTTTTTGTATCTTGCCCAAGAAGTCTTTGCTGACCCCTAAATTGCAAAGATGGTGTATTTTGTTTTCTTCTAGAAGTTTTATGATTCTGAATTTTAACATTAGGTCTGTGATCCATCTCAAATTAATTTTGTGAATAAAGTCAGGTAGGGACCAACATTCATTTTTCCCCAAATGAATACCCAGTTGTTCCAGGAACTTTCATTGAGAAGACATCCAGCACCCCTTGACTTGATTCAGCACTCGTGTAGAAAATCAGTTAACTATATATGTATGGACTTTTTTTTTATACTAGGGATTGAACCTGAAAATTATGACTTATGGTTAAAATGCCTTAGGCCTGAAGTGTCTGCTCAGAATAGCAGTTTTTCCCTGCTCCTTCCAGACCTCAGCCAGGACTTATGTTGAAATGCAAATGAAAGAAGCCTGTAAGCTCAGTAGGAGACTGATCTTCGACCTAAGGAAAAAAAAAAAAAGTAAATTGTATGGTATTTACTAATTACTGGCCAGTCATTTTTTCTAGGACTCTTTTTTTTTTTTTCTTAGATTCTGTATTTTTTTTTGAGCTTATGATTTTGATCCTATAGACCTAGTTTAATGTTTTTCTGATCAGTTCTATCTTTGATCAATTGTGGAGTTTTTAAACATTGCAATGGAGATTTCACCTGCAAAAAGCTACAAGGCCTTTACTATTGTGTTATGTGTGCACACTTGTGTTATGTGTTGTATGTCTATATGTACATATGTCCATATATCATATATATGATATACAAATTAACATATATATGAAGCGCTCATAAAAACAAATTTTTAAAAAATGGATCCAAAGATCTTTAATTCACGTGATTTAAATGGTTCAATTTAAATTGGATAAACAAATAAAAATAAATGTCTTTAAATTTAAGCTTACAAGTTTTTCTAGGAGTTCAAAAAAAACTAATAAAATATTAATGTCTATAAAATATCTAATATGTCTTGGTTCTAGGACTTTTCTTTCAACAAGAAAAAAATGGTTAACACTGTTCAATACATTTGTCTAATATTTTGATAAAAAAGTAAAGTAAATTTGATATGGGATTACTCATTCATGAGTACTTTTGTTAGATATCTGATTGATTTACTAAGGTCTGTATAAGTTTGTTTTTACAATCAGTCATGTGTTAAAAAGACAAAAATTTCTTAAAACATAAGTTTACCCATAACATTGTGTTTATTAAGTTTATTTTTTTCTAGAGCAAGCAATCATAAAAATTAAACAACTGGTTAAATAAGAACTGTTATTTTAGAGCATTGTACTGTCATTTCTTTAAGAACTAAATTTGGTTAATATAAAAACATCAATGTAATTGTGGTACTATTAATGTGTTCATATCTTCCAGGTGTACAAGTCTGTAAGGTAGAAGCTTTAAAAGAGCATTATATCAAGCTAGTGTTCTAAAGTTGTATGGTAAAAAAATATATTGGGGATTTATTTACCTGTTATCAATAAGATATGTAAAGTTTTATATTACTTTTTACATTGGGAAATAATTTAAATGTATTTTTAAGTTAATATGAGAGCCTAATCTATGTAAAGGTTAATATTGTAAAGCACAAAGTATTTTGCTACCTTTCCACAAAAGGTTAAAAACTTTCAGCCTTTCTTTAATTCATGTTTTAAATGTGATATCATATGGTATTAGCTAATGTTCATGTGACCTCAAACAATTTATGTAAACTTTGTAAAATTATATTTAAAAAGCAAAGTATTGCTTTAAGAACACAACCTGGGTTAATTTAAGATAATAAGCCATCACCTACAAGACAGATAGGATAATACAGATCCCAATTAATAAAAAAGATAAATAATTGTAAAGTTATAGACATTAAAGCCCAGTACTCTTAATATAAGGCTGTTAAAGTTTATTTGCTGGATGTTTAAGATTAAGTTTTAAAATTAAAGTTAAATTAAAAGGGCCAGAAAAACCAATATTTGGCTCTTGCCCTCAGAGTCAGTCTGAATCCAGGGAACAGGGGACTTCTCTAAAGAGCTTTGCAACTCTGGGCCACATAACCTCCCGATCAGGGAGATTAATGAGACCACTGGAGAAGAGAAAGCCAATCAGTGCATTTGCTATGAAGAGGAGAGTCATCAGAAAAGGGAGACATCCCTGATGCTTCCGAGGGAAGCCACATGGTCAAGCAAGACCTGGACCCATCCTAGCGCAAATGGCACTAGCAGAACTGAGAAGCTGCTCTCAAGTTTCCCCAGGAGTGACTCCCATGGAAACTCAGCTGACTGTTAACAATAGATAGAAACAAAAGTCAGTTTGACTGCTTCATCTTAAACACTTAGCAAAGACAGTTAAAATCAAAATACAGCCATTCCTGGGCATTTTAAATAATAATAATAATAATAATAATAATAATAATAATAATAATAATAATATTTTAAGGTATACACTTTATGTTAGCTTCCCAAAATAAGTAAGACTGGAGGCTACAAAGAAGGATTCTCAGACAGAAATGCCTGATAACTATAAAAAGAGACTATCAAGAGGAGCTGCCAGACAGAAGTTTTTAGTTTAAGGCCTACAGATATTCCTAACCTACACAGGTAGGCTTGGTGTTTGCTAGTATGATTATGCAGCCCTGAGTAACAAAATTAAAGGTTTCTCTATTAGACACAGAGGTCATACTAGTAAAACAATTTTACAAGATCAGATGACATTAAGTTATTAAACTGTATCTTATGGAAAAGGACATCTGTAACACTAAAAGTTTAATGTTGTGTTTACATTCCTGATAACTTTAGGCCTTGTCCACTCTGGCCTTATTATGGAGACAGCTTCTCCTGGTAAATACACACACACACACACACACACACACACACACACACTAACTTCTCAGCCCTCACACCTCCTGGCGAGAGGACTTCTACTATACAGTGACATGTTCCAGCTGCTGCAACAATTATTCAGCACTCATGTTTTTTGTTTCTCTCATAGAAGCACCCATCCCCAGATGACTTTACAACCTGTTCTTCCCCAATCAGACTTCAAACCGAACTGACTTCTAAAAGGAAACTCACATCCCTCACGCCGTGCCTCCTCATGTCACCCCCTCTCAGCTCAGAAGAAGCCAAAATGAGTGACATCCCTCTTCTTACAACAATGGAGCCAAAAATAAATAGACTGTCAAAATAAGTAGTTAATTAAGTCTGGTCAAATCAGGGAGACCGATTTTGGGTGAGTTCTAAAAAGTTGGAGACTGTTACCTGAGGGATTAAAATTCCCTCAGTGCTCTTCCCCTACCCTATCAAAGATTTGAAAGGGACACATAAGAAAAGGGGGCAATGATAGACTCAACCTGATCTTTTCTTAAAATTGGGAGCCATCTTGCCACAAAGCCATGAAAAGATAATTTCGGCTTTACTATAAATTACAGCAAATTCTGAACCTGCTTGGAATGCCTGCCCGTGCCTTGAACTCACCCATGCCTGGCTCTCTGACCAGATAGCAGCCCTCTCTGAAATTTTAGTGATGCCTCACAAATCTTGGCCATCCCTGGCCAGATAACGACCCTCTCTGAGATTCTAATGATCTTCATAAATTCTGAGTCGGGGCCAGCAAAAAATGTAAACTACCATTTGTGTTATGCTCCTCAGAGTTCTGTTATCTGTAACCCCCCTTTGTGTAACTTTCTGGGCTTTAAGCTGGGCTTGCAGGAAAGCTGCGGCGGCTGTCTTGTTCTCGCGGTTTTGGGTGGGAGAGGCAGCCCCGCAGGTCGAAATAATAAGCTTGCTTTAATTTAATTTTAATTGGAGTCAGTGGTCTTTTCTTGCGTCCTGGTCTAACAAACCCAGGGCTCCTTTTTTAATTTTTTTTTTAATATTTATTATTTTAGTTGTAGTCGGACACAATACCTTTCTTTTTATTTATTTATTTTTATGTGGTGCTGAGGATTGAACCCAGGGCCTCACACATGCTAGGCCAGTGCTCTACTGCTGAGCCACAACCCCAGCCCACTTAAAATATTTTTAAAAATGACAATAAAGTTCTATCAACAACTAAAAAAATTAAATTAAAATTTTCAAAAATATATATTTTTAACTGTAGTTGGACACGATGCCTTTATTTTATTTATTTATTTTTATGTGGTACTGAGGATCGAAGCCAGTGCCTCACATGGGCTAGGTGAGTGCTCTACCACTGAGTCACAACCCCAGCCCCAGAATCCAGGGCTCTTTACCACTGAGCTTCATCCTCAGTCTTTTTTTATTTTTTATTTTGAGCTAGGGTCTCACTGAGTTGCTTAGGGTCTCACTGAGTTGCTTAGGGCCTCACTGAGTTGCTGAGGCTAGCTTTGAACTTGAGATCCTCCTGCCTCAGGCTCCCCAGTTGCTGGGATTACAGGCATGCACCATCACACCCTTTCCAGTTTTCTATTTGTCTGTCCTTCCACGATACCACCTTGTTTTGCTTATTTGCCTTAATAGTAAGTCTTGATGTCATACAGTCTGTTTCCCAATTGAATTCTTTTCACATATTATTTTGGCTGTGCTGGAACCTTTGCTCTTCAATATACATTTTCAAATCTTCTTGTTCTATTTCAAAATAGCCTGTTGAGATTTTGATGAGGACTGCATTAAATCTATAAATTTTGGCACTCTTGGTACTCAGTAAATGTCATTAGTACTGATCCACAGACTGCACGTGTGGCTGGTCTGTCTCCACAGGGCCTTTCTGTTAGTTTATGTGTGTGTCCTCAGTCCTTCCACCCATAGTCAAGCTCCTTAATGTGTCCAACACAGTTGTGCTGCTGTAAGTGTTCAATATCTGCCTCTTGCCTGTCTGCTTTTGTCCTTAGGAGCAAAGTGAAATATAAATGACAGACCTCCTTTGTGCAACTGACTAACTGCTAGTTGAGATGTCTGGGGCTTGCTTTTCAGATGTCCTTCTGTACTCACTCTCGCAGACAGGTGCTTGGAAGGGCTGGCTGCACTCCCGCCTGTTTTCCCTCTCGGCGGCTGGTCCTCCTTGCCTGAATGCTCGGCTGGCTGGAGACAGCTTGGCCATTTCTCTTCCAATTTTCATGAAGGTTGCGTTGATGTTCTGTTGAGCTAGCCAGTGAGCTATGAAAGAGAAAAGTCACCTCCAGCAAATGGATATGTTTTATGATCAATTGTAATATGCTTTGTAAGGAAGGCTGTTTTAAATGTTTCTGGTGTTTCAATGGTTGGTCTCTTCGTCTGGTTCCCATTTGCTGTCTCTGTCTCCTCCTTGTCCTCTTCAACCCACTGCGACTGGAATTCTAGCCCAAAACACTTCACTTTACCAAAACACTTCCCAAGGTCACCTACTGGCGTTCTTCCATGTCACTGAATCCAAGAGGCAACCTCTGTTCTTGTTGTCCTTGACTCGTCAGCAACACTGGACACTGCTGATCTCTCCTTTTTTGAAATAGTATATTTGCCTGGTTTGGGGGACACCATGTGCTAGTTAGTTAGCTTCCTATTACTCTCAGGATGAACTGAGATGAATCAACTTTTAAAGAGAAAAGGTTCCTTTGGGCTCATAGGTGTTTTGTTTTGTTGTCTTTTTGTACCCGGGATTGAACCCCAGGGCACTTAACCACTGTTGGCTGATACTTTTGAAGGTTTTAGTCCTTCATTGATGGGCCCATTTCTTGGGGCCCGTGTGAGGCCCTGTTTGATGGTGGAAGTGCCTAGTGGAGCAACACCAGTGACCTCATGGCCGAGGAACAGGAGAGAGAAAGAGGAGATTGGGGCCCACAACTGCCTTTGAGGGCTCACCTCCAACATCCCAGAAACCTCCTGATAGGTATCCCCCTTAAAGTTTTTACTACCTTCCTATAGTGACCCTTAAGGAAGCAAGTCTTTACCATGGGGACCTTAGGGAGACATGTAAGACCCAAACTATAGCAGCACATGTGGGCCCCTGGGTCACTCAGTCTCTGAAGGTTAATCTTCCCTTCTCAGCCATTGAATGTTGGGCTTCTTCGGATCTGGACTCAGTTCATGAAGCTCTGCCTATATATTTTCTTTTCTTTTTGTGGGGGGGAATTAAACCCAGGGGCACTTAACCACTGAGCCACATTCCCAGCCATTTTTTATTTTTTGTTTTGAGATGGGGTCTCACTAAGTTGTCAGGCCCTCCTAAATTGCTGAGCCTGGCTTTGAACTTGTGATCTTCCTGCCTCAGCCTTCTGAGTCATTGGGATCATAGGCGTGTGCTGTTGCGCCTGGCCTATATATTTTCTTAAGGCGGTCTGATCTACACTTCTCCCATCAACCACTTCCTACATGCTGATCAGTTTTAATTTTCTATCTTTAGCCTGGAACCACATATCCAATATCCAACATCCAATGTAACCTCCATCTTGCTCAGACATACCTGGGCAGACACCATTGACTGCAGGAATGGATGGTTCAGGTTCTCTCCAAAACAAACTCTAGGACAAGAAATTGAGTGCAATTAGGTGTGGTGGCACATACCTGTAATCCCAATGACTCAGGCAGGAGAATTGCAAGTTGGAAGTCAGCCTCAGCAACTTAGATCCTGTCTCAAAATAATAAATAAAAAGGGCTGTGGATATATGGAGCTCAGTGATAAAGCACCCCAGGTTTCAATCCCCAGCACCCCAAAATAAATAACAAAAACAAAGGAAGAAAGATCCCAGCTGAGAGGTGATAGAGATGGTGATTATTCACCACCACTCAAAAGAGTTTCCTTTTGGGGACATTGAGAGTTTCCAGTGCTTCTGGATGGCTCTGCATAGCCCAACATCCTCCCACAGCCAGAGAAAAGCCTTCAGGTAGAGTTGCAGGTGTTGGGAGGAAAAAGCCTTTGACAGATGGAGGTGAATGGCAGGGCTGGGGGTGGAGCAGATGTTCCTACAGTTGTCACCAACCTTGACAACCCCCAGGCCTTGCCTGCAGAGCTGTGGTCTAGTTCTGGTGGCTGCACTGTGAATATACCCTGCCCCATGACTTCAGGGGAGAGTCCTGAGACCTCTAAGCCCTTTGGTAATCCTAGCTTCACAGGTACCTGGTTGAGGGCATTTGTAAGAGGGAACCTATAACCTAATCCTGGCAAGTGAGACTTTAAGGACATCTACTGGAGGCTGCTGGGAAAGTGCTCCTCTTCTGCACTGTTGTGTGTGGATCTGGTGCCTGGGACTCTGACAGATAGCTTGAAATAGTGATAAGAGCTAATCTGAGGACAAAGTCTATGTGCCAAGGATGGGAGAATCTCTGGGAACCCCAGACCTCGAGATGCATCCAAGCAAAATTCTTGCATGTGGTCATCGGGAGCTGCCAAGAGGTTCATATTAGCAATGTTTAAAGCAGTAAAAAACTTGAAGCAACCCTGTGGCATAATCACACATGGAATATCACACACCAGTGTAAGAATGAACTATACCTATACATGAATGTTGCAGGAAATATGTTTTTTTTTCCCCCAGTGTTGGGAATTAACCTAGGGCTTCACATATACTAGGCAAGCACTCTACCAGAGCCACACCCCCAGCAGAAATATAATGCTAAATGAAAAAAAAAAAAAAGTTACAGAGTGTTGAAGCCCCAGCCAGTATTGGAGATGAGTGGGAGTGACCTACGAAGGTGATCTAGGAACCAGATCCAGAGCCGAGAAAGACTGGAAGACCTTTAGCGACCAAATGAAGTGTGGGCTAGAAGGGGTGACACTCCCTCAAAAGTGAACAAAAGGGGCTGGGGTTGTGGCTCAGTGATAGAGCGCTCACCTAGCGAGTGTGAGGTCCTGGGTTTGATCCTCAGCACCTCATAAAAATAAATAAATAAATAAATAAAGGTATTGTGTCCATCTACAAAAAAAGAACAAAAACTGCACATTCTTAGAGAGATCATGTGTACCACTTGAGAGAGTCACAGGTATGGTCAAGGGTAACACCTTTAATTCTGCCAGTGTTGGAAGCAATTGTTCAAGACTTAGAAATGGAAAAGCTGGGGGCAGTGGTGCACACCTGTAATCCCAGCAGCTCAAAAAGTTGAAGCAGGAGGATTGCAAGTTCAAAGCCAGCCTCAGCAACTTTGTGAGTCCCTCAGCAATTTAGTGAGACCCTCCTCTAAATAAAATATAAAAAAGACTGGGGGTGAGGTTCAGTGGTAAAGTGACCCTTGATTTAATCCCCAGTACCAAAATAAAAAAAGTAAAAAAGAAAAAAAAAAAAGAAGAAAATGGGATGAAAGAGAATGCCAGGTGTCTTCTCCATAGAATGCTGAGCATTGTCCTGCTAACTGTTAAGGATTACCTAATTCCATGCAGGTAGACCTTTGATTGTCTAATAACTAGGCTATTTTCTAGTTCCTATGGGTAGCAGTTAAGCTGTAAAAACTCACAACAATGTAAATGAATTTTGTCAAGTAAAGATACAAATGAATTACACCTTATGGAAAAGGTGATCTTACGATCACATTACCTTTTTTAAAATATTTATTTTTTAGTTGTAGTTGGACACAAAACCTTTATTTATTTATTTATTTATTATGCGCTGCTGAGGATTGAACCCAGGGCCTCATCCGTGCTAGGCAAGTGCTCTATTGCTGAACTCCAGCCCCAGCCCACAAACATTACATTTTATTGCCTTGTAGGATATTAAAAAAATTTACAAACTTTACACTTATTATTAGCAACTTCATTTCAGCATTTTTGAAGTGTGTGTATACTGTTCTTCAAATTCTTTGAACCAATTTTATCTTCTTGTTTCTTCATCAATAAAGGATTGAGTAAAATTTTACCTCAGTCATGATTTGATCTTTTTTTAAAAATATCTTTATAGTTGTAGATGAACACAATATCTTCATTTTTATTTATTTTTATGTGGTGCTGAGGATCGAACCCAGGGCCTCACACTTGTGAGGCAAGCGCTCTACCACTGAGCTACAGCCCCAGCTCATGATTTGACCTTTTTGAAAACGATAATTTAGCACAGAAATAGCATACTTTTTTCTTTTACTTAAAAAGTAAACAAACGGGGCTGGGGTTGTGGCTCATTGGTAGAGTGCTTTAGAGTGCTTGCCTAGCATATGTAAGGCACTGGGTTTGATTCTCAGCACTGCATATAAATAAATGAATAAAATAAAGGTCTATCTACATCTAAAAAAAAATTAAACAAGCAAACAACTGGGCATGCACACCTGTAATCCCAGCAAATGGGGAGGCTGAAGCAGTGGCTGGTAAGTTCAAGACCAGCTTCAGCAACTTAGCAAGGCTCTAAGCAATTTAGAGCGACCCTGTCTCAAAATAAAAAGAACTGGAGATGGGCTGGGGTTGTGGCTCGGTGGTAGAGTGCTCCCCTAGCATGTACAAGGTGCTGGGTTCAATTCTCAGCACCACATAAAAATAAAGAAATAAAATAAAGGTATTGTGTCCAACTATATATATATATATATAAAAGCCACAACTAAATGTATATATAAAAGGACTGGAGGTGGAGCCAGCAGGCCAGCCAGATGGAGGTTAAACATCAGTGGTTAAACATTAAGCACCCTTGGGTTCATTTCCCAGTATAATAAACAAATAAAAACCACTTTTACTGCTGGATACAGTAGCACACGCCCATAGTCCAGCTACTGAGGAGGCAGAGGTGGAAGGATAACTAGAGCCCAGGAGTTTGAGATCAGCCTGGGCAACACAGTGAGACCTCAACTCAAAACAAACAAAACATTGTATCTTAACCTCTATTTATTCATCTAGAAAATACATCTGACCCTGAAGAAGTGTAACAGGAAACTGGCTACTTTTAGAGAGCATCTATCTGTCCATCATTCTGCCAGAGCAAGTTCTTTGAGATCAGAGAGTGTGGCATGTTTATCTCCATCTTGACAGCCCCAATTCAGCTCTTGGCATGGAGCTGAGGTTCTGTAAGTGAATGAATGAACAAAGCAGGGATCAGGGAACTCACTTTCACAACTCTGAGAAAGGTCACATGAGTATATTCCTACTTGATAGATAAGGAAACTGAGACATGGAGATGTGAAGAGACTGGTTCAGCCTCTCAGGGCTCATTAGTCTCCACATGGGGCTTGGATCCCACATTCTCAGTTCTACTTTTTTTTTGGGGGGTGCAGGGGGTACTGGGGATTGAACTCAGGGGCACTTGACCACTGAGCCACATCCCCAACCCTATTTTGGATTTTATTTAGAGACAGGGTCTCACTGAGTTGCTTAGCACCTTGCTTTTGCTGAGGCTGGCTTTGAACTCATGATCCTCCTGCCTCAGCCTCCTAAGCCTCTGGGATTACAGGTGTGCACCACCTTGCCCAGCTCAGTTCTACATTTTTGCCCCCACTGTTGGAATCCAGTGCTCCTTGCCGCACTGTACCACTGAGCTTCACCCCAGCCCCAATTCTGCATATCTTGCAAAAAGCAGTGGACTTTCCAATGATGTTTACTGACCAATAGGAGAGATGTGGCATTTTCATTATCTTGCTGTTACCTTGTTTATTCTTCCTCCTGTGGCCTCAGGGGCTGCAGTTGCTATGAGTAAGGGAAAGTGAGGGTCACTGGAGCACAGTTTGAGCCTGGCCAACATGGGCTTCTCGTGAGGGTTGGGCTTCCCCCTTTGGCTGGAGCTGCTGTGGACACACCTTGGGTAGAGCTTGCGGCTCTGTGCCCTCCTGGGCCCATGCAGCCTGGGTCCCTCCACCTGGCTGGCCGGCTGGCTCCACCTCCAACTTGTCCTGCCCACGCTGTCAGTGTCCCCTCTTCAAGCAGCCCCAGCCTTAGATTTGGTCCCTGCCCTGGGGCTTGTGCCTCACAGGGTTCTGCCCCTCCTCTACTCCAGCTGTGTCTCTCCCAAGGGACAGGAATTCTATTGCATCAAGGGGTCGTGCCCACCCAGGGCCCTTCCTCTTCTCTCTCCTTCTAGCCCACAATCTGAGTGCCTGGGACCTTGAGATTTCTTGCTCAAATGGCCCCAGATGCTTGGAGTGCCCATGTGGGTCTACCCTCCTCGGTACCCGGCCCACGGGCAGCAGGGATGGAACCTGGCCAGGCAGGCCAAGGTGCCTCAAGAGACCATCTCAGGATGGAGCTGGGAGTGCAGAGCCCCACAGAGTCTGAAATCCAAAATGGAAATAAGGCCTTTCTGGTTGTAAGGAAGGCACGTTTGTCAAGGTAGGAGAGTAGTACATGTTTTGCTTAACAGTTTGTCAATTGAATTTATAACATTTAATAGTTACACATATGGTACGTGGGTCTCCACGTCTGCTTTTGCCCCAGGGCTTTGCAACTGTTAGCAACAAGGCTGTTCTTTTTTTCTTTTCTTTTTAAATATTTATTTTTTTAGTTATACATGGTCACAATATCTTTATTTTTACGTGGTGCTGAGGATCGAACTTAGTGCCTCACGAATGCTAGGTGAGCATTCTACCACTGAGCCACAACCCCAGCCCTGTTCTTTCTCTTTCCTCCTTTTATACTCAGTCTCACTGCTTTCTGATTTTCACTTCATACCTCAAGGCACCTTTAAAAAAATAAAGGAAGAAAAGATAAAAGATGAGCCCCACAGCCAGTCAGATACATGGCACCATTTCTATATGGTGGAGACTACCTAGCAGCTTCTAAGAGAGAACAAGGCAGCTCAATTTAGGCTGATGTGGGACGAAGGCCAAGAGAGTGTCCTGGGGAAAGGAGAGAAGGAGTGAAGTGGAGTGCACATCAGGGTGGCCAGCACCTGCTAGCTGTCACCTCAGTCCCCATCCCTTCACGGCCTCTCCAACATGCTGAGCACCGCTCCTCAGGTCCTGGCATTGCTGATCCCTCCCTGCTGGGACTTTCTAATTTTTCGGTACCAGGGATTGAACCCAGGGGCGCTTAACCACGGAGCCACATCCCCAGCCTTTTTAATTTTTTATTTAGAGTCAGAGCCTCGCTAAGTTGCTGAGGCTGGCTTTGGACTCGTGATTCTCCTGCCTCAGCCTCCCAAGCCACAGGGATTACAGGCGTGTGCCACCGCCCCCGGCTGGAACATTTTTGTTGGTTTATTTTGTCTTTTGGGTGGTGCTGGGGATGGAACTCAGGTCCTCATCCATGTTAGGCAAGCGCTTTACTCCCGAGCTACATCGGCAGTCTTGCTGGAACTTTCTTGCCCTACCTATTCTCCCTCCATTCTAAGGTCATCTTATCAGAGAGACCTGTCCTGACTCTGTCCACTCTGTGCCTCTTTGCTATCCTTATTTTCCTCCATAGTACTTACTAACATTTTTTTATTGGTGCATTATAATTATACATGATAGTGGGCTTCATTGTGGCATATTCAGACATGCAGGTAACAGAATTTGCTTAGTGTCAGTTTCTAGCCCCTTCCATTTCCCTCCCCTTGCTTATGTCATTCACATCCACACTTAGTTGTTTATTTCTATGTTATCTGTCTTTACTTGAGTCTAAGTGGGAAACTTTGTTTTGTTCCCTGAGGTCAGGAAAGTAGAAGGGCAAGGACTTATGCAAATCTAAGGCAGTGGCTGCCATAGAATAAGCACTCCATAAATATTTACCCAATAAACATATGGGAGATATATATATATATATATATATATATATATATATATATATATACTGAATTTATATATATATACACTGAATTTATATATATATATATATATATACTGAATTTATATATATACTGAATTTATATATATATATATACTGAATTTATATATATACTGAATTTATATATATATATATACTGAATTTATATATATATATATATATATATACTGAATTTTCATATATGTATATGCCTGAAATACTGCTAAAAGGATATATACAAAATGGGCAAAATTGTTATTTCTTTGGAAGGAGAGGAAAAGACACATAACTTCACTCTATCTTCTTTTGTGATTCTTGACTTTGTTATCATATGCATATATCATATGATATTTTGAAATTAAATTTTAACATCCCATAAATTTTTTTAAATATTCATTTTTTGGCGTAGATGGACACAACACAATGCATTTTATTTTTATGTGGTGCTGAGGATCGAACCCGGGTCCCACCTGTGCTAGGCAGGAGCTCTACCACTGAGCCACAATCCCAGCCCTCCCCATAAATTTATTAACAGAAAGAATTTTGAAAAGCTGATTGAGCCCCATGATGGAATATGATATGATAATGAAAAACAAACTGTAGTCAAATGTGACCGCAGAGATCTATCTTTTAAACGCTGAGCAAAAAAGGAAGTTGGAAAAAGTATAAAAAGTCAAATCCATAGAGACAGAAAGCAGATTAATGATTACCAGAGGGGTCATTGGCAGTGATTCTTTAAAGGATCTGGAGCCAGTTGCTGTGGTGCTTGCTATTTAGAAGGGTGAGGCAGGAGGATCCCAAGTTCAAGGCTAGCCTGGGCAATTTCAAAAAAAAAAAAAAAAAAAAAAGGGGGCTGGGAAGTAGCTCAGTGGTAGAGCACTCCTGAGTTCCATCTCCACTACTGCAAAATAAATCAATAGATAAAGAATATAAAGATCATCATCATTATTGTTGTTGTTATTTTATTGTATTAGGGATTGAACCCAGGGCACTTTATCATTGAGCTATATCCCAAACCCTTTTTATTTTTTATTATTTCGCTAAGTTGAACAGGCTGACCTAAAACTAGGAATCCTCCTGCCTTAGCCTCCAGAGTTATTGGAATTATAGGCATGTGCCACCATGCCCAGCAGAAATGCTTTGTTTTTTAAGCTGGGCAGTGGGTATATTGTTATGTTTTATCTTATTCTTTGGTATGTTTAAAATGTTTTCTATCAGCAATTTGAAGCCTCAAAACTCCAGCCTTAGAATCCCATTATAGGTTGAATTGTGCTTCTACCCCTTCATATGTTGACAGCTGGGGCTGCAGCTCAGTGGCAGAGCACTTGCCTAGCACGTGTGAGGCACAGGGTTTGAGTCTCAGCACCATATATAAATGAATAAATAAAATAAAAAGTTCATCGACAACTAAAAAATATTTTTTAAAAAAATTCATCTGTTGATGTCCTGACACTCAGAACCTTAGACAGTGGCCATACTTAGAGAAGGAAATTTTAAATAATAAGTTAATACAAAGTCATCAGAATGGCCTGAATCCAACATGACCGATGTCCTTATAAGAAGAGGAGATTTAGCAGGGCACAATGGTGCATGCCTGTGATCCCAGCAGCTTGAAGGCTTGAGGCAGGAGAATCACAAGTTCAAAGCCAGCCTCAGCAATTTAGCAAGGCTCTAAGCAACTTTGCAAGACCCTGTCTCAAAATAAAAAGGGCTGGGGATGTGGCTCAGTGGTTAATCACCCCTGAGTTCCATCTCTAGTACAAAAAAGAAAAAAAAAATCATGCACAGAGATGCACAAGAGAAGTCACAGTGAGAAGATGCCACCAAAAGCCAAAGAGACAAATCTCAATGGAAACCAACGTGTGTAACCCTTGACCTCAGACTGCCTGCCTTCACAACTGGAGTCAGTGACATTGTTATTTAAGCCACCAGGTCTGTGGGCTGTGGTGCAGCAGCCTAGAGAATGATACAGTTCTTTTTGTCCTCTACCTTCTCCAGTCCCCTCACCTCAGATCCATGGCTTGACTTTTCTCACTTCCTGTTTTCTACCATGTTATACCTGGCTTACCATGTGACTTTCTGGTGTGTTTAGTCATCAGAGCAGAGAAATACAGCATAGAAACAGGGTGGAAGGGCCCAGAGATCTGTCATTTGCTGAAGGACTCATGGTCGATGTCACCCTCCTACTCCATCTCCCATTTTTGGCATTTTTAAAACTCCTCTTTCAAGTCCAAGGCCTGGAGGACCATACAGGAGCTGGGGGCTCCAGAAGAAGAACTTGACAGTGAAAATGCCAGGGGCCTAGGGAATGTCTCCAATTTTCTCATCATTTAAATAGTCATGATAATAGGAGTACTTACACCCTAGGGTTGTTGAGAGGATTAAATGAGTTATTATTTGAAAAACATTTAGCCATTTAGCGATGTCCCTGGTGCACGTGTACAGCTGTATTTTGCCTTGCTTTGTGTCAAGCCTCCCGACCGCATCCATTTCTTTACGCAGGATGGCCTGCGTGTGGATCAGTGAGGAGACATTCTCAACTCCTCAGTGTTCCTCAGGGATGGCAGTTGTGGCTGGAAAATGCAAATTTTAAGTACACTTTGTGCAATTTGCCAGAGCCACTGATGGCGACAGCCGGTGTCAAGGCCAGGGCTTCAGCTCCCAGCACTGAGATGTTTTCCTCAGGACCTCACCTTGCAAATGCCGTGAGCTGATGACTATTTCAGCCCCATCCAGAGGTGGGTGCCTCCCACCCTGTATGTATGGGAGCGTTGAAATGATACCTGTCACAGTCCAGGTAGCCCGAGCAAACAACACTGTCCCCAGGACCTTGGGCTTCACTTAGCCCCCCACAGCCTGGGTTTCAGGAAAGGAGGCTTGGCCTGTGGAACCCAGGAAAGTGGCACCATGGTGAGCAGGAGGGTCTGAGATGAATGGATTCCCTGCTCCTAGACCAGCAGAGGAGGCTGGTGCCTTTTCAGGGCAACCCTGGCGGACTTAGAAGTCTGCTGGAACCATCAAGAGCCAGCCCTGCAGATAGCTTGCTTTGTACCCTGGACCTACCACTTATTAGCTCTGTGACCTTGAGTAAGTCATCTTATTTGTCCCAAGTCTTGCTTCTCTTACCCTGAAGTGGGAACAATAATAGTTCTGGTTTAGAAGGTGGCTTTGTGGAGTTGAAATGAGATGATGCACAGAAAGTGATCACACGGGGCCTGAGAGTATAACATAAGAGCTCCTCATGTTGCTCCCTGGGCCATTTCTGCTCTTCTGTGCCATATTGCAAGTCCCAGGAAGCATGTCTGTCTGCACAGCCTCTGCCATGCGCCATATGTATTTATGAGGAAGCTGGGACTCCTCTTTGAATTTTAGTTGCCTTTAAAATGTTAATTGCTGTGTCTTCCCGGCCACCCCCAGGCTGTTTCCTCAGCTATCCTGTGTTAGTTGGTGTTGATTTACGCTCCTGTCCTTATAGAAAGCCTCTCAGGAACTCTCACACCTGAGTAGGGGAAAGCTGAGTGGTGTCAGGTGCTTTTTGTGCAACTAGATTAGGCCTCAGAGGCTGCTGATTCTGAGGCAGAGAGGGAACCGCAAGGGTCCATCTTTCCAGCATAATTCCTGGAAAGTGTTAAAGCAAAGCAAATCTGGTCAGGCATGGTGGCTCTGCCCTAGAATCCCAGCTATTTGGGAGATTGTGGTAAGGGGATAGCAAGTTTGAGGCCAGTTTTGGCAATTTAGAGACCCTGTGTTGAACAGAACAGAACAGGTTGGGGATGTAGCTCAGTGGTAGAGCACTTGCCTAGCATGCTATAGAGATCTTAGGTTCGATCACCAGCACGGACAGGGATGGGTGGAGAGATGGACACTAATTAAAGGAGTCAAGGCAGATTTTATTAACTGCTAATGCAGTGAGGAAAGAGATTTCAGTATATAACTGAGCTCAGTTTTGATCTGTATGGAGGCGACCTGGCCTTTGAAAGGGAGACTGTCTGGGAGTGAGCAGAGTCAGGGAAGTGAAAAATTACAGAGTGGGTGAGTGGTCAGTGTCCTCGTGATTAGGACATCTGTTCTGATAACCGGCACTTACTGAAGTTAGACTCCTGCCCTCCCAACGAGGCTGGGAGATGGGGTTCTATGCTTCCTGACCACTTCATTTCAAAGAAATAGCTCTCAGGCTCTAGAGAAAGACAGTCCTGGCCTCTAGGGGACACAATGACATCTCAGAGGACAGAGGAAAGAATTTAACATTTTTTTAAATTAAAGTTTTAAACCAAAGGGAGGCCCAATATCTATTCCAGGTGTTTTTTGGTAGCCTTGAGCTTCTCCAGAAGGGAGACTGGGTCATCCCAGCAGCATGGCTTTAGGCTTCTGGAAACCATGACAGATTTTTTTCTTTGTATATGGAGGAGGGAGGTGGATGAAATCTTTTGTGCTAAAAGTTGCTGTTCTTCCCCTAGAAACCCTCCCCACACCAATCCCGCTACTGAGGATGGAACCCTGGGTGCTCTACAACTGAGCTACATCCCCCTTTTATTTTTTATTTTGAGATAGGGTCTTGTTAAGTTGTCCAGGCTGGCCTCAAACTGGCAATCCTCCTGCCTTAGGCTCCTGAGGAGCTGTTATTACAGAACTGCCATGACACCCAGCAGGTTGGCAGTTCTTATAAGCCAAGGTTTTGAGACCTAGTCAAGAAGAGGGCTCAGGGCTCACCTAGCACATGTGAGGCGCTGGGTTCAATCCTCAGCACCATGTAAAAATAAGTAAATAAAATAAAGGTTTTGTGTCCAACTACAATTAAAAAAATAATAATAATAATAATAATAATAATAGGGCTCAGGGGCTGGAGATGTGGTGCAGTGTTAGAATGCTTGCTAGCATGCACAAGGCTCTAGATTCAGTCCCCAGCACAGGAGAAAAAAAAGGCAGGAGATGCTCAGGGCTCAGAAGAACCTGGCTGATGTTTGGTCCAAGAGAGTATTTGTAAAGAGGAAAGGAGAAGCCAGTGAGGTTGCCCCTACTGAGATTGTTAGAGGCTCAAAAATGAGCAATATGTTTGTTCCAATGTTCTGCACAAGGCCAAAAAAGAACCAGGGAACATCGGATCCAGTTGGCACCAATAGAATCTTTTACATGGTAACCTGACTCTGGATTTCCAGCCTTCCTGCAGAGTTAACCTGACTGTACATTAGAATGCTTAGGAAAACTAATCAAAATGCAGATTGCAAGCCCCACCTCCAGATCTACTACCTGGGCCTGGGAATCTGCATACCACAAGCCCTCACCAGCAATTCTGACTACAAATGGCCCCCAGGCCACATTTGCAAAGCAGGTTTAAATGTCTCAAGTAAATATGCATGGGGGTTAAACGTCTCAAGTAGATACTCGTGTGTGGCCAGAAGCTGTGGTCCACTAGGCACCCATGGTAATGAACCCTTGCCCAAGGAGCTCTGACATCCCTGTGCCTGCTGGGACCCCCTCAGGCTGCTGATAGACCCAACCTGATCTTTTCTTAAAATTGGGCATCTCGCCATAAAACCATGAAAAGCTAATTTCGGCTTTACTATAAATTACTGCAAATTCTGAACCTACTTGGAATGCCTGCCCGTGCCCTGAACTCACCCATGTCCGGTTTTCCCTGACCAGATAACAACCCTTTCCTAAACCTTAGTGACGCCTCATAAATTCTGGCCTTCCCTGGCCGGATAACGACCCTCTCTGAGTCTCTAAGATCTCCATAAATTCTGATGCCAGGGCCAGCAAAAATGTAAACTTGTGTTATGCTCCTCAGAGTGTTGTTATCTGTAACCCCCCTTTGTGTAACTTTTTGGGCTATAAAACTGGGCCACAAAGAAGCCTCGGGGCTGTCTTGTTCCCGCCGTTTTGGGAGGGAGAGGCAGCCCGGCCGGTCGAAATAATAAGCTTGCTTTAATTTGATTTTAATCGGAGTCAGTGGTCTTTTCTTACGTCCTGGTCTAACACTGCTCTTTGCTTTTCCAGTGATCACTTACCTCCAGGCTTCATCCTTGCATCCTGGCTGGCTGTTCATTATCCAGTTGACCCTGTACACCCTCCAGAAATGCACCTCAGCCTGCAGGCTACTCTGAGGCTTCCCAGTATACTGGGGGATTGAGACCCCCTCTTCATTGCTTACCTCCGTTCTGTAATCTAGAGACTAGGGCCTGTCATTGAAGCCAGGGTCCTAAGCCCTCAGGGAACAGCAGATGGGAACCTTTGATGGGTAGGGAGGTTTAACTTCCCTTGGCCTGCTTGGTATATTATGATAAAAAGCAAAGGGTAGCTCAGTGGTAGATAGAGCATGTGCTTTTAGCACGTGTGAGGTCCTGGTTTTGAATCCCAGCACTAAAAAGAAAAAAAAAAAAAAAAACTGGGCGTGCAGTGGTGTACATCCATAATCCCAGCAGTTTGGGAGGCTGAGGCAGGAGGATCTCAAGTTCAAAGACAGTCTTGGCAATTTAGCAAGGTCCTAAGCAAATCCATGAGATTCTGTCTCTAAATAAAATACAAAAAAAAGGGGGGGGGGGGCTGGGGATGTGGCTCTGTGGTTAAGTGCCCTTGATTTCAATCTCTGGTACAAAAAAAAAAAAAAAAAAAAGTCAAAAGGTCCACTAGCAAAGAGCATACCCACATTATATTATGCTCCAATAAAAGTAATCACAGCTCCTCAGAGAAAAGGATCAGGGCAGAGAAATATACAAAATGAGCCTTAACTATCTTGTAATGACAGAAAACAAGGTAGTAACTATATCTCCTCATCCTAAAAAACCCCAAACCCCTCATTGATAGGGATAAGTCAAAGGTGCCTGGAGCCAACTGAAATCAAAATGATAGCAATGAATAAATAAATGAATGAAGTCGAATTGGATTATAACCCCCCCAAATAAGTAAATATAAAATAAATATCCATGAATGCAAATTAGACATAAATCAGTAATTGGATAAATTGATAAATGGGGAGGGACAGGCAAATCATGCAGTAGTTAATTCTGGTAGCCCCACCCTAGAGGAGGAAGGACACACTGCCTACTACTTCAGTGCAGTGAGGAAAGGGGGGGGGGGGGCGGGGAGAAAGCAACCTTGACATGGAGAAGCCTGACGAACACTACCTCTGCCAGGTGTGTAAGGTCACATTTGACAGTGATGTCACATGGATAAAATGGACTCTTGATCTGATATGATAAAAATGGTTCTTCTATTATCCTCCTTTCCAAACCCATAAGTCCAGTCTAATCATGGGAAAAACCACACAGATTCCCATAGAGGGGTATCCTACGCTTGGCAAAGACTCCTCCGAACTGTCCAGGTCTTAGAAAACGAGGAAGTCTGAGAAACCATCACAACCAAGAAGAGACTAAGGACACACGTCAACTAACAGTAAGGTGGTATCTTAGATGGAATCCTGGAGCAGAAAAAGGGCATAGCCACAAAGGAAGGAGCTGTAATAATGTATCAATTCATCAATTGTAACAAGTGGCACCTTCCTAATATCTGCTCTGTTTGTGTTGTGTTTTTGTGGTACTGGGGATTGAACCCGGGGATGCTCTACCACTGAATTACATTAACATCCCCTTTTATTTTTCACTTTGGAACAGGGTCTCATTAAGTTGCTAAGGCTGGTCTCCAGCTTGCCATCCTCTTGCCTCAGCCTCCTGAGCCGCTAAGGGATTACAGGCGTGCGCCACGGTGCCCGGCTAAAGTCTATTTTTTTAAAAAAAGAAGAAAGAATGGCAAAGTGGGGGAGAAAAAGAGCAGTGGGAAGCTCCAACTGTGCTCCTGGGGTCTCAGGGAAGGAAGGCGAGGGTCAGTTCCCCTCCATGTCATCCACAACAGCTCCATGGGAAACTAGAGTACTTGCCAAAATGTCCCAGGCGGACTGTATCTCTGTTGCTCCAAACCAACCTGCCAAGATGCATTTTGGGAGGCCAGGAAAGAGGGTTTCTGGGTTTCCATATGATAATGTGGCGAGGGGTGCTAACCGATGTGGTCCTGGACTGGTGAGTACTCCCAGAGAATACCAGACCATTGGAACACACGTTCAGTTTATACCAACATGTCCGCCCTGCTTTCCCTGCCTCTCCACTCTTCTGAAGAGGACAACCCAAGCCCAACTCCATTAGAGAATTAAAGAGCCCTCCGATTCCTTTTTGTATATCATCCCTCCAACCTGGCTTGCTCCCACAGAGTAGAAACTGAGGCCTCAAATATGCCCCCAGAATGCTCTCACTACAAGAAGAATCTTGAGTGGGTGAGTCCTGTCCACACAGCCTGCTGCCCATCTTGCTGTGGGGTGGGATTGCTAGGGTTGTAGCGTGAATGCAGCTCCTCTATAGCAAATTCTATATTGTTCATAAAGGCCTGTCTGCTTGTGTTATCGTTCATCTACTATGCCAGGGTCCTCAGAGACAGGTACTGTCCCTTCTTTTTTATGTTGTTAGTGGCTGGCACAGGCATGATCCATACAAAATGCTCCAGAAACATTGCTGAATGATCAATTATAGGCAGGCTTCTCATCGACACAGGATAGTACCCAGAATCATCCACCTGAGACAAAACCATTCCAGCTCCAAACAGACACTTGAGGTGTGAGCCTTTGGGGTTAAAAGTATATAAATACGTGGTTCTATCTGACTCTCTCGCCCCTTTTTGCAGTGTTGGGGATTGAACCCAGGGTCTTGCAAGTGCCAGGTGAGCACTCTACCACTGAGCTATATCCCCAGCCCACCATCTGACTTGTAAGAAAAATAGAACTCAAATTTTACTCCTTTACTGTCCCATTGTGTGTGTGAAATATATCATAGGCAACAACCAGAAGGAGCCGTGGTTTATTGGATCAAAAGCATGTGAAGTTCATTGAAGTAAAAGAGTGAGTTTGAGGCATAATCACTAATTTCTACCAGTCTATCTTTGGGCCCATAAATGAGCACATCTACAACCTAAGGCATGAATATCTATGGTGTGGATTATGTGTTACATAAATCAGTGGCACTTAAAAGCACAAAAAAACTCTATAATGAAGACACATTCCACATGCATATTCATAAAGTCTTCAGTTAGCGAGAGGTCCCACCTGTGGGAGTTATCTATGTAATCCAGTATCTATTTATCCTTGCCTCAGAGATTCAATAGAAAAGAGGCTACACACACACACACACACACACACACACACACACAAATAGACTGATTGCTGATTCTCTTCTTGATGGAGTGTCAGATTTCAAGGATCTGGACTGGAAACAATTGTCTCTCTAAACTCCACGCAGATAGCAGGGCCCTTCTCTGGCCTCCTCTTCTACTCTTCCCCACCCCCTATCTGCTAAAGACCAACTTTTCAGTATTCCATTGCCAGCCTTCCCTGTCTTTGGACCTGCTGTTCCTTCTACCAGCCAGGTCCTTCCCCGTGTGGCCCACCTGGCAAACTCCTACTCATCCTTCAAGTCTCCCCAAAGAGCCCAGTCTGTATCCTGCCCTGTGCTTTTGTGTCCTATTCATGGCACAGGGGTAGGATAGCACAGTGGTTAAGAATGGGCTCTGGAGTCAAAGAGCCCAGGCTGAAACCCTGATTCAGCCATTCCTTGTCTATATGTCCTTGGGCAAATCACTAAGGTCATTATGTCAACATTTCCATAGCACTAAAATAGGAATAAACAAGGTCCTTCCTCCTGTGGTACCTGTGTGATCAGAACATAGCAGCCATCATCTCACAGCGAGCATGACATTGAACAAAAATTCCTGTATGTTTCTCTTCCTTCCTGTTCACTATGAGGGTCTGGAAAAGCAGGCATTTTACCATCTTCCTTGTGTCACGGGTCTCAGTGCCTGTCCGAGTCAGGAATGCTGTGCCTTTTTGGTGGATTTGGGAAAGAACTAAATACCCAGATATCAGCTGGGGCTTCTGCAATTCTTGAAATCAGAGCAGGATCCATCTCTAACTTGAGGCTCAGGTTCTTGCCTTGGGACCCACCCCTGCTGTCTTGCATTCTTGAAACTCAACCCTTCTTTGAGTTCTTCACCAAAATCTATCACACACACACACACACACAAAAAAAAAAAAAGTGTCACAGAAAAAAGTAGACTTTACTGAAGATTTTCTCCACTGAGATAAAAACTAGTTTTCTATTCTACCAGTTTCTCAGGCTGCCCTAACAAATTATCACAAGCTGGGTTTAAACATAATAGAAGTATTCTGTCACTGTAGAAGTATTCTGGCAACCAGAGGACTGAAATTAGGGCTGGGGCTGGGGCTCAGTGGCAGAGCGCTTGCCTAGCATGTGTGAGGCACTGGGTTTGATTCTCAGCACTACATATAAATAAATAAAATAAAGTTCCATCTAACAATTAAAAAAGAAGAAGAAGAAGAAGTCTGAAATCAAGGTGTGAGCGGTGCAGGGTTCCCTCTGAAGGCTCTAGTGGGGAATCCTTCCTTTCTTCTTCCAGCTTGTGGGGGCTCCTGGTGTTCCTTGGCTTGTGGCTACATCACTTCAATGTCCGTCTCCATCTTCACACGGCCTTCTACTCTGTATATCTGTCTCCCTTCCCTCCCTTCCTGTGCTGGGGATAGAACCCAGGACCTTGCCCTACATCCCCAGCTCTCTGTGTGTCTCTGATGAGGACACCAGTCATTTCCTTTAGGGCCCAATGGATATACAGAATGTCTTATTGAGAGATCCTTAATTTAATGATCCATCAGCAAAGACCCTTTTCCAATAAGGTCACAGTCACAGGTTCTGGAGCTTAGAATGTGGATATATCTATTCCAGGCCATCATTCAACCCACTAGATCTGTAAATCCAAACTCCATCCTCTCTTCCAGCTCCACACCTCCCCACTCCCTGCAGCACTGGGCTGGCAGTGGGGAGGGAGGCCTCTCTCCTCTTCCTCCCTCATCCTTCTGCTTCTATCTCTTCCAATTTGGGCACTCAGGGGTTTCTCCAGAGGCCCCTTTGTGATTGTGTGACACTCACAGGCTGACTCCCCACCCCCCACTCCCCTTATTTTGGTATGAGGGATTGAACCCACGGACACTTAACCACTGAACCACATCCCCAGCCCCACCCCTTTTAAAATATTTTTTTTTTTAGTTTTAGATGGACACAATAAGTTTATTTTATTTATTTATTTATATGTGGTGCTAAGGATCACACCCAGTGCCTTGCAAGTGCTAGGCAAGAGCTCTACCACTGAGCCCGGCCACCCCAGCTCTTTTTATATTTTATTTAGAGACAGGGTCTCACTGAGTTGCTTAGAGCCTCGCTAAGTTGCTGAGGCTGGCTTTGAACACATCATCTGCCTGTCAGGCTGGCCTCTTGATCCTCTTTGAGCACTTGCCTCCAAAGGGACATCCCTCAGTGTCTGGCAGCTCCGTCCCCTTGGACCCAGGCTGCCTTTTTGGGGTGGGGCTCCTTCAAGGCTGCTTGACTCCAATTTTCTCTCACAGTTTCCTCTCAGTCTTTGGGCAAACCCCCTGGTGGAGGGATAGAAGCACAGGCCTCCTGCCGCCCCCTGCTCTGTTCTACTGCTGCAAGCCTGGGGCAGCTGCTCCCCCTGCCCTTCCATAATCCTCTAGGCTAGAAATAGGCAGCAGGCTGTGAGTGCATGGTTCCCACCATGGGGTGAGATGACAGGGGAGGGTGACCCCCAGGGAATATTTGACAATGTCTGACAATTCTCTTTTTTTAGGGGGGGAGGGGTTTAAACTCAGGGGGCTCCATCACTGAGCTACATCCCCAGCTCTTTTTAGGTTTTGTTTCAAGACAGGGTCTGGCTAGGTTGCCCAGGCTGGCTTCAAATTTGTGATCTTCCTGCCTCAGCTTCCAGAGTCTATAGGGGACTACAGGTATGTGCCACCCTGCTGGGCTGGAGACACTTTTTATTGTCTCAACTGAAGGGTGGGCATGTACTATTACTGTTTAGTGAGCAGAGAGACCAATGATGTCACTAAACCTCCCACAATACAGAGGAAGGCCCCTGCAATAAAAGATGACTCAGTTCAAAATGTCAATAGTGCTGTGGTTGAGTGACCCTGCTCTAGCTCTGTAGCTGCTGCCAGACTCCAGGAGACCAAGTTAACACCACCGCCTCCCCCCCCCCCCGCCCCCCGATTTCTTCTCTTACTATACTCTGCTCCTAGAGCCATGGAGGGGCAAGAGTTCAGTTAACATTCTGCAGCGGGCAGCTGGGCATGGTGATTCATGCCTGTAATCCCAGTAACTTGGGAGGCAAGAGGATCTCGAGTTCAAAGCGAGCCTCAGCAACTTAGTGAGGTCCTTGGCAATTCAGCAAGACTCTGTCTCTAATAAAATATAAAAAAGTGCTGGGGACCTGGCTCAGGGGTTAAGCGCCCCTGGGTCAATCCCTGATACCACAAATAAACAAATAAAAAAGTAAACAACAACAACAAAATATTCTGCAGCAGGGATGCCCACCTTGCAGGCATCCTCAATTTCTTGGCGGGTCTTCTGGGCAGGGTAGTGTTGAAGGAGGAAGCATGGGTGGAGTTAGAGACGAGCATGTCTTCACATAACCCCTGACTACACCCTGGGAGCTCTCTCCCACGGAACTCTATCTACTGCTTTTAGCAAGGATGGGATGAGAGTCCAAGGACCAGGCAGGTCTCTTCCTAGGAAGTCTTAGCAAGGTTCCTTATCACCTGCCCATCTGAGCTGGAGTCTCATTCTCCAGTAGGAAATTCTAAGACAACAGAAAATGTCCCACCCAATGCCCACTGAGGTTCATTTATTTGTTTGCTCCCCTCTCTGGCCTGTAAACTCCTTGGAGGCAGAAGCATGTCCAAGCCTTTGGAGTGAGAGACTGTGCAGTTTGGTGGCTGGCCCAGGGTGGTGTGTAGGTGTGCGCACATATGCACATATGCATGTGGAAGTGTGGGTTCCCTCAGCAGTGAGCCCCAAGTGAGTGAGAATGAGGTCAACTCACAATGGGGGAGAAGAAAAGGAAAGAGTTTCTGGAGTTAGCTGGGAGGCCAGGTTGGCTTTCACACACACAGGAGATGCCCCCAGGGCATAGTCAGATAAAGGCTGTTTTGTTACTGTCAGGGAACACCTGGGGAAAGAAGGGTTAAGTCTGGCCAGAGCACATAGCAGAGGAGCAAGGCAAAGCTTTCTTAGTGCAGGAATAAAAGCCTTAGCTTTTAACAGCTCCAAAGGAGCACAGCTGTGGGCAGGGAAGGTGCTGCAGGAGTGTCTTTTCCTGTGGTCAATGGTCCAAAGAGAGGCCCTGTTACTCCATAGACTGTGAATGCTCTGTCACAAGGTTGTGTCCTGTGCAAACAGTGGTTCAATGAACTGATGGAGGGAGAGGTTGTGGGTAGGTAGGTAGTCCTTGCACCCTCAAGATTTGGGGGTTAGTGAGGTGATGAAGGTGGTAATGATGACATTAATACTCCTGAGGGGATTGAGCCATTACAGTGACCCAGGCCTTGTGTTAGGGGCTTCCCCTACAAGTTCTCATTTGATCCTCAAAGAGGATTATTATCTGCATTTTGCCTATGAAAAACCCGAGGTTTAGGCTGCACTAATATACAGCCATTAGCTACACTGGCAATTTAAATTTGAGTAAAAGTAAATGAAATTAAAAATTCAATGCCTCATAGCTACTGGTCAGTGGCCAACACATCTAACAACCTTTCTATAATGCAGAAAGTCCAAGGGACAGTGCTGGCTCACACAGATTTGCTCTACTGTCTGAGAGCACATTTCTCATAGGGGAAGATCTGGAACCTAAATGGTCATCATGAACCAGGTCCTGGTGGAGGTTGCTGGGTGAATCTAGTAACCAGGACTCTCAGATTTGGTTTTCACTGATTTCTCAGAAGCTATTTCATAAAAACATTTGATATTGTCATTTCCCACGTAAAGAATGGAGAGTTAACAGGGCTTGATACTACTCTCACCCTACCTGGATACCAAGCAAGTCATGGAGGCTTAAAACGGGTGGAAATGGAGTTCATAGCATAGTAGTTTTGAGTCAGTGGAGCCAAGACAAAGCTGATGAGGACTTTAGCTTTTTGTGGTTCCTCCCTTTAGGGACTGCAGCAAGTTGCCTCTGCCCCACATCAATGGATCACTCCTTCATTCAACAAAGAGATGTTGGGCTCCAGCAAGTGCCAGGCGCTGCTCCAGGTCCCAGAAACCACAGATGCCTTTCTTTTGTCTCCTGGGGTTGTTAGAATGGGTAATTTCTATAAATATAGGCGTCAGATTTGGGTTTAGAGACTTGAAGCTGCTCAGAGAAAAAACAGTGCTATTAGTTATCCATTAATAAGAAGGAGCCCTCAAGACCCGTTCTGGGTGGACAACAGCCATCCAGAGGGGCCCTTGTCTACCAGGTGACCGGCAGCAACAGGTACCAGGTCGCAGAGGGGCGGAACGGGGCGGGGCGGGGCAGGGCGCGCGCCCAGTACCCGTTGCCGCCGCCAGAGGGCAGCCAGGGAGCGCGCCGGGCGGCTGGGCCGAGCCCCCAGGTAAGTGTGGCGAAAGTGGGGCCGCCCCCCTTTCGGGTCCCAGCCTCTGATCGCCTGGGAGTGCGTTGGGCTTCGCTGCGGGGGCCGAAGGGGGGCGCGCAGGGAGGTGCCCGAGCAGCGGCTGGGACCTGGGAGTTCTGTAGGTGGGGTGGGGGCGAGCCTTAGGGGCCGGCGGGGCGCGGGCAGGGCCGGGAGCCCAGCTGCCCTTCCCGGCCGCACCCGCCGATGGCCTTGCTCGAGTCTGGGGCTGCACCCGAGTTGCCCGGGACAGCCCCTGGGCCAGGCCTTCTGCACACTTGGCTTGTGCATTCGCCCGCAACCTGGCCGGGGTCCTTGGTGGAGCAGATCGTGCGCCCCCAGCTCAGGGCGGCGGGCAAAGCGGGGGCGACCGAATGGGGGAGGGCGCAGAGGACTGCGGACACCAGGCGGCGCTAAGGCGAGCGCTGCCGGAGAGCGAGTCAACAAGTGCTGTGTTTACCCAGCGCCGGGCCGGCGCGCACGTGCGGCGGGAGGGGCCTCGGGGTGGCCGCGGCGGCCTGCGGGAACCTGCGTGGGGGTGGCATGCCCTCGCCCATCTGCACTTGGCCTGGCACAGGGTGGCGATCGATCGAACTCTCCAGATGATTGGCGTAGGGCTGCTTGGCGGTTCTGGGCGCTGGACGTTGTTGCCGCCCGTGATTAGGTGGTTAGGAGTGGGATTCCGAGGGCATGTTGGCACCCAGGGGTGTGTGAGTGCGCGATGGAAGTGTTTCCTCCCTGGTGAGGCACGATCCCGCCGTGCGCCCTGCCCACCTCTTTTCATCCCGACAGCCCTACCCTGGCTTGTTTTCCACTCCGGTAACCTATTCCCAACAATCAGGCAGAGGTTGCGGGGAGGTGTTTCAGGCCATGCTCAGGCGACGGCCCTGGGTTCGCAGTGAGACTAGGCCACCTGAGCAGTGGTGCAGAAGTCTCCTTCCTTGGACTGCAGAGAGCGCTCTGTTGGGAGGTCCGGGATTCTAGACTCCTGCCTGCCTGTTCAGATGCGGGAGAGGCCTGATTATCTACGTGGGTGGTTTGTCACACCCCAGGGGTTGCCCTGGGGAGAGGTATCTGATGAAGGTGGAAACCTGCCTTCTTTGAGATCAAAGCTAGGGGGTTCAGGTGAACAGTGTGTCACCCTCCATCTGCGCAGCAAGGAACCTGTGATCCTCCTTGCAGTCTCAGGGGAGGAGGAGTGAAAAGATATCCCTGGAGACCCTGGTGAGAGCAGCGGACCTGCCTGTACTGCAGTCCAGGCTCTGCCCCGCCCCGCCCCCACACCTGGAGCGAGTGCACTCTCACCTGGGTCTCCCAGATCCTCCGACTCCCTGTCTCTGACATCCACTTGGCTTCTCATAGCAAAAAAGAAAACCAGGCGCCTGAGCAATAAGCTCTGCTTCCTCTTTTCTCTCACTGTCACATCCCCCACACACACAAGTGCCGTGCACCTGCACCTCCTTCTCTCCACCCTCCCCTTAATCCTCTGCAGCCTGGCTGCTGGCCCTGCCACTTTGCTGAAGCTGCTAAACCACTTTCCTGAAAGTCATCTTCTTTCCAAACACTGCTCTTTGGTGGGCCCTTCATCCTCCTGTCCCCTGGGAGGCTGACCCCTGTATGCCTGTGTCCTCTTTGCAGCCTTGTCTGCTGTCATTTCTGTGTAGTCTCTCTCCTGGGGTGGTTCCTCATTCTTGATTGTTCCTTTTCCTTTTCTGAACCTCTTCCCTCTTTTCTGGGAAGGTTTTCCAGGCCCTGTGTATGGGGCTGTCTGCAGGAGTCCTCCAGGAGCACTGCCTCTGCTGTCCACCCCTGTCGTGTTGTGCTCCACTGGGTGCCCCAGGGTCACCACAAACTGAACAAGTCTGGACTCTTCTTCCCAGGCAGTGCCCTCTCTCCCTTGTCATCTGTGGGTTTCCCCCACTCTGTCATGCCACACTTGTCTCTGAAGTGTCTCTGCCTCTCCCCTCTCCTCCTTTGTGATCCACTCTTCTAGGCCTGGGACATCCTAGGCCAGAGTACCCAGGTTTCTTAGCTGGCTTCTCTGCTGCCAGACCCATGCAGCATCCATCCAGCGTGTCACCTCTAAAATGAGTGTCCCTTTTAACTTGTCACTTATCTCCTCCTTTGAGAAGTCTGAAAAGGCCCTGGATTCCTTCTCTTGTAGAGCTCAGCTCCTCCCCTGCCTGTGAAGGGTCTCAGTCATGTGGACTCACTCTCAAACCTTGTCCAGTCCTGCACCTTCTGACCTCTCTACCTGTTGTCGCCTTCTTGCCCCTACCCTGTGCTACTTGGCTTAGATGCTATTTCCTTGCAAAGCTTGGTTCTCCCTCCCTCCCTTCTGCTGCCCCTTTCCTGGCCCTGCAGACAGCCACCTCTGTCTGCAGCTGCTGCTGATTCACAGCCCCTCCTGTCTCTGATGGAAGTCTGTTCCCTTTCTCCCTGAACCCCTAGGTCCAGGCACCCTATGGGTGATTAATAAAGGCCTTCCCACCCGCAGACCTCCAAGAACACTTCCCAACATCCTTCAGAGTCCAGTTCAAGCTCCTTCTTCCTCCAAGACTGTTCCATTTTCCCAGATTCTGTTCAGCCTGTTCTTCTGGGCTCACTGATGGGTTGGTTACAGGTTACACCACACAATTCAATACTTTGTTCTCTGCTGTCAGCCTCCCATTGCATTGGGTACAAGACACTGAGACCTGCCTTTCCTGCTCTTAACCATAGCAGCTGTTTATCGAGTGGGTCGTTCTGTGGCTCGTGTTGAGCAGTGTGCTGATCAGTCTGGACAGTCCCTCTTTTTGTGTTGTCCTTACACCACTCAGAGACTAGGCATTAGGATTCTGAAGGCTTAATCTGATTTTGTCTCTCTCTCTTCTTCTTTCTTATGGGACTGGGAACTGAACCCAGGGCTTTGCACATGCTATGCAAGAGCTCTGCCTTGAGCTCCAGCCCCAGCCCTTTAGGCCTTAGGGTTATTGTGCTCATCTTTTTTTTTTTTTTTAATTAGTTGTTCAAAACATTACGTAGCTCTTGACATATCATATTTCAAACATTTGATTCAAGTGGGTTATGAACTCCCATTTTTCCCCCATATCCAGATTGCAGAATCACATCGGTTACACATCCACGTTTTTACATACTAGTGTCTGTTGTATTCTGCTGTCTTTCCTATCCTCTACTATCCCCCCTCCCCTCCCCTCCCCTCCCCTCCCCTCCCCTCCCATCTTCTCTCTCTACCCCATCTATTGTACTTCATTTCTCTCCCTTGTTTTTTTTTTCCCCCTTTCCCTTCACCTCCTCATCTTGTCCATGAGGATGCAATGCAGAGAGGACCAGGGGCCTGCCAGAGCCACACAGTTGGCAGGTGTACAGAGTGGAGGTTGAAACTTGATGCTGTCTGACTCTCAAGACTGTTTGTCCAGAAAGCATAGATGGTCTGCATCTTCAGTGTCCCCTTGGCAGCTGGCCCCATTGTGCAGGACATACTGGCCGCTTGGTTTGTTGGTTGCTTGGGACTCTCCTGGACTCCAGGAAAGGACTTTGTAACAGACAGATGGTTAGGTAGGACCAGTGACTCAGGGAGACTGAGGTCTTGGAAAGGGCTCTTTTCTGGTATGGTTTTCAGTAAGAATTGTGGATTAAATGGAGAAGAGAACTTTGCAAGGGCCCTAGGTAATTTCTTTCCCCCCAGCCCCTTTTAAATGACTTTTTTTTCTTTGTAAACAAAACTAACCCTCCACCCCAGAAGGCCTTCAACTAAGTTTCTTTAGGAGACGTCCTTCCCTTCTCCCACAGGTCACTGTCATATTAAAATGAGTTCCTGCTGTGAAATCCCGTTACCATGACAACCAGTAGTGTGAGGCCCAAGTCTCTTGCTCCTAGGTCTCTGTACTGTATGCTTCAAGGGGCTTTTTCAATCTTTGTCGCTTAAAAAAAAAAAAAAAATTCTCCTCTTTACTCCTTTTGCATAGACACTAAAACAAAAGAAAAAAAAATGTTTGTTTTTTTTTCCCAGGCAGCAATTTCGGGATATTGTTGGTGCCCCAGCAGGTTGTCACCAGGCTGCTGGCCCACTATTAATAGTGCCCCTGAAATGATGACCCTGGTTTAGGTGACATTTGGCGTGACTCACAGCATGCCACGGATAAAAGGACAGCATTTGGGATGCTGGAGAGGAAGAGGGACCAGGAGGCATCAGTGTGGTACAGCCCTGCTCTAGATAGAGGTGTTGTAGGTGCCTGTCTTCAGCTGCTGTCTCCTCTTCTCTGAGGTCTTTGCTCATAGACAACTGGGCAGGAACCACCCAGAGCAGGGTACCTTGGAGGTGTTAAGAAGGACAGGGTGCCTTTGGCAGTGGTCAGAGCTACTCATGCTGACCAAGTGCTCAGGGTGCTGACACATCCCTTATTTAATCCTCCATGAAGTGGAATTGAAAGTACTGTTATTGTTGGGCTGGGGTTGTAGTTCAGTTGCTAGAGTGCTCACCTTGCATGTAAAGCCCTGGGCCTGTAATCTCTGTAATCTCAGAGACTTGGGGGACTGAGGCAGGAGGATCCCAAGTTTGAGGCCAGCTACAGCAATTTAGTGAGACCCTCAGTAACTTAGCAAGACTTCATCTCAAAATTTTAAAAAACATATAAAGGATTGGAATGGAGCTCAGTGGTAAAACACCCCTGTGTTCAATCTCCAGAATCAAAAGAAAAGAAGTACTATGTTGTTCCTATTTTATAGGCAAAGAAAATGATGCATAGAGAGGTCGAGTGTTTCTCAAAAGACACAGGATATGAAGGAATTAGGCTTTAGTCTTAGAACGTCTGACTCCTGTGGTCAGTATTCTATCTGGCACTGTACGGACAATGGAAGAACTTTGTTTCAAGAATGAATGGGTGAGCCGGGGTGGTGGCACATGCTTGTGATCCCAGGGACTTGGGAGGCTGAGGAAGGAGGATTGCAAGTTCAAGGCCAACCTGCTCAGTTTAGCCCGGGTTGGCCTTGAACTCCTGAGCTCAAGCCATCCTCCGGGCTCAACCATCCTCCGGGCTCAGCTTCCCCAGTACCTGGAACTTCAGGCCGATGCCACCCTTGGCTTATTATGATTATTTTTTAATCTAGATGTTGATCACATAGATGTGTTCATATTGTCAGAATTCATCAGTTTTTATGTGTCCTTCTTTATATGCGTTATATTTTACATCAAAAGAGGAAGCAATGTCTCTTAAACCCAAGATGTGAATATGAGAGTAAGTAAGAGTCCACACCTTTGACTTCACTGTACCTGGAAGCTTGGACTTCTCATGACAGGTGAGAAGTGAGTGGGTCTGCTTGGGCTGTGGATTAGAGCCAGGGTCAACTCTGGTTTCTTCCTGTCCCATCTATCCCCCTGGCTTTGTGAGGGAGCCTGCTTAGCTCGCAGGTGACTGCTGGGTTGGGTCCAGTTCCTAAAGCAGCCCAGGCCTGGTCCCTGGATGCCCTCCCTGGGGGGTAAGTGAATCAGGGTGGCCTGGGGGAACTGCAGAATATGGAGGAGCAGCCTGAGCACAGACATCCTCAGCCCTGCAGCCGCTGCCAGTGGCCTGCAAACACCAGCATCTCAAGGACTGAGCAGCCTATAAAGTATCGGACCTGGCGATGAGAGTGGCCCCACCATTCACACAGCAGTTATGTGCTGCTAAAAATACCCAGGCGCCTTATGTAAGCCCGCAGTTCTGTGGTTGGCACCTTATGTAAAAGCACTTCTTCCACCCTGGACAATTAATCAGTTGCATGCTGCTGTGTCCGCCGTGGGCAGCACGGAGTTGATGGTGGGTTTTCCTGGCCATGAGGTACACACCCTCTGAGGGCCAGCCCTGCTGGACTACTGCTGCGCTCCTGCCTCATTTACATGTTGGTGCCTTCTCATCTTTGGGTCTGGCCCATCCACATGGTTAAGCTGATGCCAGGGTTTGTAAAGTTTCCTCTTGCATAGCCCCCTCCCCCATTCACTGCCAAGATGCAAGCATTTTGGAGTTGGAAGGATTTCCTGCCCCATTCAAGGATCCTCTCCATCAGAGGCCAGGATAGGTGACCCCGAACCATTTGGCTTGAGCCTTTTTTTGGGGGGGGGATGGTACTGGGGATTAAACCCAGGGCCTTTTGCCTGCGAGGCAAGCACTCTACCAACTGAGCTATATTCCCAGCCCTTGGCTTGAGCTTGGATGCTGCCAGTGATGGGGACAGCCTCTCTCATTGTTACATGGCAATTTGAATAGTGAGGAAGAATGATGGGATTAAAACCAAGGCACAGGAGCTGGGGATGTGGCTCAAGCGGTAGTGCGCTCGCCTGGCATGTGTGCGGCCGGGGTTCGATCCTCAGCACCACATACAAACAAAGATGTTGTGCCCGCTGAAAACTAAAAAATAAATATTTAAAAAAAAATTCTCTCTCACTATCTCTCTCTCTCTCTGTCTCTCACTCTCTCTTTAAAAAAAAAAACAAAACCAAGGCACAGGGGCTGGGGCTTAGGCTCAGCCATAGTGCACTTGCCTGGCCTGTGTGAGGCACTGGATTCCTTTCTCAGCCTTGCATATAAATACATAAAATAAAGGTCTACTAAAACAAATAACAACAACAACAACAAAAGAAAAACAAGGCACATAATAAGCCAGGTAGGCCAAAATGTTGGGCCAAAACCAAAAAGAAATTTCATAGTGATCAGATGGATAATCCATGGGCTATGAGGTGTGGAAAGGAGCATCACAGGGGACCCAACTGGGCAGGGCCTGTTAAAATAAAAAGGGAGGCAGCCTTCCAGCATAGCGATTCTACCACTCAGGATCTACCAGAAAGAAACTGGCACATGAAAGAGGGGTTAGCTCAGTTATAGAACATGTGCTTAGCATACTTGAGGCTCTGGGTTCAATCTTTAGCACAAATACCCCCCCCCCAAACAACAACAACAACATTCTGGTACCTGTGCTTAGGTGATAGATTCTGGAACAGGCTGTGTGCAGTTTGCAGTGGTGAAAATGGTACAGTTTTCACGTCTGCTGGTGATGTGGAGGGATAACTGCATGAACTCATATTTTCAAATGTTAGAATACTATGCAACTTTGAAAAAGATAGATCTTTATAGAACAACATGGATAAATCTCTAAGACTGTAAAGTGAAAAGAGCCAGTTTCAAAGTGATAGATGCAGTATGATATCTTTTATAAAAATATACACAGGGAGGCTGGAGTTGTAGCTCAGCGGTAGAGCACTTGCCTTATACATGTGAAGCACTGCGTTTGATTCCCAGCATCACATATAAATAAGCAAAATAAAGATATTTTAAAAATTTATATATATATATATATATATATATATATACACACACACACACACACACACACACACACACACACAGGGGCTAGGGAGATGGCTCAATGATACAGCTTTTGAGTCTATCCCTTTAGCATCATCACAAATAAGCCTTTCCCTTTTCCACAAAGCAAGAGTTTCTCTGATTCCAGCGCCCCATCATGCCCTCCTCCCCCGGGGCCTCTTTCAGATGTTTCTTGATGTATCTTTGGTTACATGGGTCACATATCAAGGACTGTGTGAGGCTGTGCCAGGCTCACCCTCCTTCTGAGTGTTGTGTGGTGGACAGGCTGTATGTAGCTCAGTGGCAGAGCACTTGCCTAACGTGTGAGGTCCTGGATTGGGTCCCCAGCACCATTAAAAAAATGTTTTTTAGGGACTGGGGCTGTAGCTCAGTGATAGAGCACTTGCCTCACAGGTGTGAGGCCCTGGGTTTGATCCTCAGCACCACATAAAAATAAATAAATAATAAATAAAGGTTTTTTAAAAAAAATTTTTTTAGAACGCATTATATGGAGAATTTTATAACCTGTATTTTATTTAATGTTACTTATCTATGAAAGTATTGACTGACATATGTAACAAATATTTCCCCCTCAGTTTGGCCTTTTTCTTTTATGGTTATTATATAGAGAAGTTTTAAATGTTTATGGATTGAATGTTTGTGTTCCCCCCAAATTCATAACCCTAGTGTGGGTTACTTAGAGTAAGGAAGTAATTAGGGTTGAAAGAGGTCAGAAGGGTAGGGCCCTGATCAGTAGGATTAGTGCCCTTTTGAGAAGAGGCCGAAGACAGCTCTCTTCTTATCCCCTCACGTGCCCCAAGGAAAGGGCACATGAGGACACCCGGGAGAAGGTAGCAGTCTGCCAGCCAGGAAGGAGCCTCACCAGGAACCGAATCAACTGGCTCCCTAACCTTGGACTTAGCAGCCTACAGATGGAGGAGAAATAAATATCTGTGGAGGAAGCCACCAGTCTACGGTGCTTCGTGATGGCCTCCCGAGCTGACCAACATGTGTGATCAGTCTCTCAGTTCTTTCATTTTATAATTTCTTCCTTTGCTTTTGGGTTTGAAAGCTCTTCCCCCACCCCAGGTCAGATATATAGTCACCAATATTTTCTTTTTGGGTCTCAGTCTTTCCATTCTGCTCTATGTTCAATTCTAACCCAGTTGAAATTTATTTTGGTTTACGATGCCAGGTCTGCCCCTGGTTTGTACACACCATTGACCAGTTCTTTGGGTTCACTTTCTTTCTCCAGTAACTATATATTGAATTTAGTTTTTTGAATCTGATTTCGTTTTTTTGAATATACATCACTGGCTGAGTATCCATTATCCTAAATGTGTGGAACAAAGAAGCGTTTGGGGTTTGGGATGTTTTTGGATTTTGAAATATTTGCAAATACATAATGAAGCATCTTGGGGAATGGGACCCAGGTTTAAATATGAAATTTAAAAATTTCTGTTTCATATACATCTTATACCCATACCCCGAAGGTAATTTATATGATATTTGAAATAATTTTATTTATTAACAAAGCAAGTTTCATAGTGTGGAATTTTCTGCTTGTGGCATCGTATCAGCGCTCGAAAAGTTTTGGGTTTTGGAGCATTTCAGATTGTGGCTTTTTTGGATTCGGAATGTTCAGTTCATTCTGTCATGTGATTCAAAAGCCAGAAAGTACAGAAGAGAAGCAGAGAGAACCTCTCTCCTCCCCGGCCCCTCAGCCTCCCAGCTCCGAGAGGGGATTTTTAGGGATCTTTCTTCTTTCCTCCAACTGACTTGAAATGTCAGCTTTATTAGAGTGTGCAAACAGGTTGGCTTCCAGCTTTCTGTTTTTTTCATGAGTCTGTCTCTTTTCCCTTCACTGTTATATATATATATTTTTTGTTACAGCTTTATATATTTTGATGTCCGGCCATGCAAATTCCCTTTCCAGCTTTCCTTAGTGATGCATCCCTCTTCTGCATGAAATTAATAGTCATTCCATTCATATATATATATATATATATATATATATATATATATATATATATATATTATATATATAATCAAAACCTCATTAAACTTATAAAATAATAAATATACTGAGTTTTCCTGTTCAGAAGTATGGTCCGTCTCGTTTTCATTCCTTCATGTCTTGTTTTCTGTCATCTCTCCTTTTTTTTTTTGGTATTAAAAATTGAACCCAGGGGAACTCACCCACTGAGCCACATCCCCAGCCCTTTTTTATATTTTATTTAGAGACAGGGTTGCTTAGGGCCTGGCTAAGTTGCTGAGGCTGGCCTTGAACTTGTGATCCTCCTCCCTGAGCCTCCTGAGCTGCTTGGGATTAAGGGGGGGGGCCTGATGCATCTTTCCTTTTACAGCACCCAGTAGCATTTCATGGTTTTCTTTACGGAAGACGTGCATTTTTTGTTGCAGGCACTCTAACACTGAGCTACAACCCCAGCCCTGTTTTGTGTTTTATTATTGCTGTTGGAAATATAATCTGTTTCCTCTCATTTTCTCTTTCTTTCTTCTTTTCTTTTCTTTCTTTCTTTCTTGTTTTGGTGCTGGGGATTGAACCCAGGGCTTCAAGCATGCTACGCAAGTGTTCTACCATTGAGCTGTACCACCAACCCCTCATTTTCTTTGTAACTGAATATTGTTGGAATATAAGAATGTTATATATATATATATATATATTCGTTTGCAACAGGGTCTCACTATGTTGCCCAGGCCAGTCTCAAACTCTTGGACTCAATTAATCCTCCCACCTCAACCTCCCAAGAAGCTGTGCTCTACTGTCTTAGCTGAAGGTTATTGTTAAATTTTTAATTATGAAATATACATATTAGAAGCAAATAGAACAGGGGCTCGGGACGTGGCTCAGTTGTAGAGCACTTGCCTGGCATGTGTGAGGCACAGGGTTCGATTCTCAGCACCACATATAAATAAAATAAAAGATCCATTGACAATTAAAAAAAAAAAAGCAAATAGAACAGCCAGTTGTGGTGGCACACATCTGTAATGCCAGCGATTCAAGAGGCTGAGGCAGGAGGATTGCAAGTTCAAAGGCAGCTTCAGCAATTTAGCGAGGCCCTGTCTCAAAATAAAAAATAAAAATGGCTGGGAATGGGCTGGGGTTGTGACTCAGTGATAGACTGCTTGCTTGGCATGTGAGGCACTGGGTTCAATTCTCAGCACTACATATAAATAAATAAAATAAAGTCCATTGGCAACTAAAAAAATATTTTTACAAAGTAAAAAAAAAATGTAGGGGATTGGGGATGTGGCCCCTGGATTCAATCTCTGGTCCAAAAAAAAAGAACATATAAAACATATATGTATTGTTTAAGAAGACTAATAAGCAGACATCTACCCAGCCAACTTAAGAGAGAGCACCACTAACCCTTTAAAAATTGCTTTTAAACCTCTCCCTAAAAGGATCATCTCCCCTGCCTCTCCCCAGAGGGAATGTTCACATCAATTTCACTATAATCCTTCATGTGCTGTTCTTTAGAGCCTTACAATACAGATTTATATCCTTAATTGATTGTTTGATTTTTGCATGCATTTGAACTTTTACAAATGGAATTGTGTTCTATCCCCACTTTTTAATAGCTACATTGGTAAGCGAGTGTGTTCTTGAGACTCATCCTTTTGTTAAATGTCACCGTAGTTGATTCCCTTTTTTACTGCCTTGTGCAAAGATGCCTGATTTACCCCTTCCACTTGTTGATGGACATGGGGGTTGTTTCTGCTTTTCTCTCTTGTTACCAATATCCTTTCCAGGTGTAGGCGTCTCCAGGCTGTATACCTAGGATTGAAATTATAAGGGGACAGGCTGTGTGCATCTTCATCTCCTGTCCCTCCCAGAAGCCTAGAGCACTGTGTGTCCCCTCCAGTCATGGGTCTCAGTACCTGTTACCCCACATCCTCGATGGTTCTTAGTATCATCCAGATGTCTAACTTATGCCAACCTGGCCTGTGTGAACCAAGGGTTCACTGTGAGTTAAATTGGCATGTCACTGATTATTATTGAGGCCGAGTGGGTTTATGAGCTATTTGTGTTTTCTCGTTTGCACATCTTGTACTTTTCTTTACCGGTTTTTCCCCTTATTAGATTGTTATCGATTCCTAGGAGATCTTCATGCATTCACGATGTGGTACTAATCCGGCCCCTATTATGTGTTGCAAATACTTCTCGCAGTATGTGGCTTGCCTTTTCACCATCTTAATAGCATCTTTTGATGAACAAAACAGTCAGATACTTCAGCAAGCTTGCCATTAACTAAAATTCAATATTTGTTTATGATCCTTTTGTGGTAAAATGCGCATACAATGAAATGCACAAATCTTACATGTTCTCTCCAATGAACTGAGATAAATCATAGACCTGCGTGATCCAGACCCCTATGAAGATAGAGAACATAACCATGAGCCCAGAAAGTTCCTTCATGACCCTTCCTGGTCAATCCCCATCCACTCCCCCAGAATCAGCCTCTAATCGGATTCCTTTTCCATTGTAGATTAATTTTGCCTGAGCTAGAACTTCATTTAGATGGACTCATACAATATGTGCCCTTTTGTGAAAGGCTTCTCACTTGACTAAACGTTTTTGAGAGTCTTCCCGATGCTATATCAGTGTTTGCCTTCCTTCTTACTGCTTTATGGTATTTCTTTGTAGGAATATGTACAGCTTGCTCATCCAAATTGCCTGCTGATGGATACCTGAGTTGTTTTTAGCTTTTGACTGTTAAAAATGGAGTGGCTATAAATCTTCATGTTGACATATTTTTTATTCCTTTTATAGATATCATTTCTTTTATATGATTTACTTCTCTTAGCCGAAGAATGGCTAGGTCCTAGGCTAAGAGTAAATTTATCTCTTCAATTGAACCACAACATCCATTCGGAGAGTTGCACACATAAGTGAACTACCTGTCTCACTTCGAGAAAGGGAACATACCTGTGTAGCTAGCCACCACCCAGGGCAGGGGTGGGACTGGGCTACCTCCCTGGGCACTCCATTCTGGGATCTGAACCTGGAGCAACTGAAGCAAGGATGGAAAGGACAATTGAAGCCATTTATTCCCATCCTGGCAGCTGATGAGACTTTGAGGCTCAATTTCTTGCCATTACCAGAATTCCTGTTTTCTTCCACATCTGAATCTTCAGCCTTCCTATTGATTCTCAGCTACAAGATATTCCTCCAGTGAATTCCTTTCTGCTTCAGTCAGCCAGACTTGACTTCTGTTGCTTATAATAACCAAAGAACCCACATAGATACAGTGTCGCCCATCAATGACTAGAATAAAAAATTAGGTGGAGAGTGCCTCTCACATTGCTAAAACTGAGAGTAAATAAGTGGCCTTTAAACAGTGCTGAGTTTTTACATGACCCATTAATTTTTCATTTAGTTTTGTTCTGATGCTGGGACTCATGCCCAGGTCTTCATGCATGCTAAGCATGCACTCTATCCCCTGAGCTACAGCCACAGCCCCATGACCCCATTCAAACAGATGGATTCCTGGGCTGACAAAGCGAACTCTCAAACAGGCAGTCGCTTTAGATCACATTAGAGCTAATTTAAAAAGCTTGCAGCAGGCTGGGAGTGTGGTGTAGTGGTAGAAAGAGCAGTTGCCTAACTTTTACCAGGCCCCGAGTTTAAGCAAACTACTTCCAACATCTGGGCTTGGTGAGCTGCTTTTTTTTTTTGTTTTCCCTCTTTCTCTCTCCTTACTTTAAATTCAATTCCCAGTTTTGAAACCATTCTCTCTTAGTCCCCAGCGGAAAGCTAATGGAGAACACTGGCTTAATTTGGAAGGTGAAATGCAGGAGAGTGTGTTATTTTCTGGACTTAATTTCTGGAACCCGGGTTCACCCCTTTTGCTCCTTGATAGAGCGCATAGAGGGATTGGGTGAGGGGGTGTTTGGTGCAGTGAGAAGAAAACAAGGGTTCAATCTAAAGTTCTTTCATGCCATTCCTCAGGGATGTGTTTGCTTAAGAAGACTCACATCTAGGGCTGGGGTTGTGGCTCAGTGGTAGAGCGCTTGCCTAGCACGTGTGAGGCACTGGGTTTGAGCCTCAGCACCACATTAAAAAAAAAAAAAATGGTATTGTGTGCATCTTCAATGACAACAACAACAAAAAGACTCACATCTAAGTTGTTCTGCCCCAAGTGGGGGCCTCATCTGAAAATGAAAAGGGAAATGAATTCCCTTTTGGTTTCTTTTTTAAATGTATGGAATCGTACAGATTCGTGACAGAAAAAGACCCAATTTCAACTGGTCTCTGAATTGTCACAGTGCTTGTCCTTGTTAATGTCAGCATCTGGGAGTGCATTTGATCAAGAGGAAGGTGCTGCGGGTGAAGCTGGCCAAGAAAAGGTCAGAGATGAATGTGAAATCATTTCCAACCCCACATGGTAAGAATCGGTCCTGGCTGTGGCCGGAGCCAGGAGGTTGCCCGCGGAGCCAGGAGGTTGCCCGCGTTTGCCCAGGGCTTGCTTCTTCCCTCCCCACCATGGTGGCCCTTTCTGAGAGCAGATGCCCGTGACTTTTTTTTCCACCCGCCATTTCCAGTTCTGCTGCAGGGTTTCTTAATTTCCAGAAGCCACTTCTCTGCAGTACCATGATCTTGACTTAGACACAAAGACCTCCCACTCTTCTGAGTTTATTCTAACCTTGCACTTTAAACTTGAGCTAAGTAGGGACAAGGCACGGTGCAGGGTGCAGTGGTGCACACCTACGATCCCAAGTGGCTCAGGAGGCTGAGACGGGTGGATGGCTAGTTCAAGGTCAGCCTGGGCAACTTAGCAAGCCCCTGTATTTTTTTTTTAATTGTTCTAATTAGTTATACATGACAGTAGGATGCATTTTGACACGATACACAAATGGAGCACAGTGTCTCCTTTCTCTGTCTGAACACGTGCAGAGTCACACCCTAGTGTAATCATGCATGTCTATAGGGTAGTATGGCCCTATTAAGATTTCAAAAAACTGGGGGGGACCCAAACATTCAGATCCTGGCAGTCTCCCTTTCTCGAGCTCTGCTGAGTGGGTAACTGTTTTGAGTTTCTCATTTGATTTGCGCCTAGGCTGAGGGTGCCCAGGTCACTTTTGCAGGTGGAGCACTATCTGAGGACACCATGTGGATAAGAGTTGTGTATGGCTTGTTATGACTATTTTCTAACGAATGGATGTGAAATGTCCTGTTTTCACCTTATCAGTTTATCAGTGTTTCTAAGTGCTCCCACAAAGGGGGACCTCTTCTGATTTCACAAAGGATCCCCGTGGGCTGACCTGGCCTCAGGTTGCCCACAGACCCATTGTCAGGTTCTGGCACCACAGGAGATTGGGAACTAATTTAGCGAAGGGGAAACCTGGGAGTGAAAGACCCTACAGGAAGGAGAAGTTGCTTTTGTAAGTTGAATTTCCATCCAGGTCATGCTCTGAGGTTAGGGTAGAAAGGACAGGCCAAGGGGGCATCTGGTATGCAACCATGGACTGACACCACTTTTTCTGATGTCCCGAGTGTGGACTCACGGGACAGCTCAGCTAGGGGCTAAAGGTCTGCACCATGGGGGTCATTGCCTTGATGAGGTTTGCTGTATGGTACTGTCCTATGATGAGCTCTGCCAACAGATGTAGAATATGGACCCTTCGGGTGCTGGTTTTGGACAGGCCTGGGGGATGGATGGCAAGCAGAGGCAAGTTGGGAGGAGCTAGAAGTTTGTCACTCAGAGGAGGGCTAGGTGGGCAGGGGGCGTGTGTAGAGACAGCAGGTTCAATTGTGGGGAGGAGGGTAAGACCCATCTCTACAGGTTGGCAGCGAATACAGGCAAGCACTCTGCAGAGGCCTCACCAGGAGGCAAGGAGGTGATGGGCAGTCCTCAGGGAAGGTCTTTAGAAGTGTGGGAATGAGGCCTCAGCAGGGAAAAGGGCCTGCCCAGATCCAGAGGCCACACTCAGGGTAGAAGGATGTGCTGGGTCCTGAAAGAGCAGGCTGGATGCTTACAGGTTAAGGGCTGAGGCTCTGGCTTCTCTCTCTCTCTCTCTCTCTCTCTCTCTCTCTCTCTCTCTCTCTCTTTAGTACTGGAGAATGAGCCCAGGGCCTCGAGCATGCTGGGAAAGTGGGAAAGCACCTTACCCCTGAGCTACATGCTCACCCCTTTTAAAAAAATATTTTTATTTAGAGACAAGGCCTTGCTAAATTGCTCAGACTGGGCTCAAATGTCTGATTCTCCAACCTCGGCTTCAAGTAGTTGAGATGATAGGTGTATGCCACCGCAGCTGGCAGTTTTAGGACATTTCTGTGAAGGTATTTTTTATAAGTTACAGTTATTTATTTTCTGGTGCTGGGTATTGGACCCAGGGCCTCGAGTGTTCTAGGCAAGTGCTGTGTCTCTGAGTTGGACCCCCAGCCCTGGAATCGGTTTTCATCCTGGTTCTACCTGTTCCCCATTTTGTGACCTTGAGACATTGCTGTGACTTTGGGCCCCCAGTGTCCTCATCTGTAGAGTAAGAGTCATGAGAGTGTCTGAGGCATTATCATGAGCATTAAATGAGAAGTCACGTACGAAACATAAAAGCTTATGGCCCATGGTGGTGGCTGTTATTGAGAGTGTTGGGGTCTCCCTAGTTTGCCCCGAGGAGTGTCCCTGGGGGCTGGGAGCTCTTCGAGTGGGGTTCCCTCCCAGGACTGCTGCTGTCTTTCGGCTGGTGTTGAGGTCCACAGCCCCTCCACTGCCTTGTCTCTGGCTGCTAGAGAGCTTGTAGCAAGATGTGTTGCTCAGTCTAAATCATCAGATTGCTGGTGACATTTTTTTCCTTTCTGCTTGGCCTCTGTTCTCTTTGATCCTTAAGTTGTTTATTTTTATTACATTTAGCCCCTAAACTGCCTCAAGCCCTCCTTGAAATAGGCAGCGACACATTTGGAATGAATAAATAAAATTTTAGATCAGGCACTGAGCAGAGTTGCCATAGAAAGACGCGTGCTGTGCCCGCCCCTGTCTCGTCCCCTCCTCGGCATAGTCTGGAGTATCCGTCAAGGAAGTAAGACAGCTCAGCCTCTGAGATAGATGAAGGCATATCCCCCTTCCAGCCCCACAGCAGAAAAGGAACCACAGGTTTTCTGCTGTGAAGATGAACTCTCAGGCAAAGGGGTGGAATTGGTAAGGGGACAGAATGGGGAGGACATAGCCTAACTCTAAGCAAGCACCTATCGCATGTGCCTTGCACTGTGCTAGGTGCTTAGTACACTCTGGGCTGCTCCAGGAGGGTGGTACTGGAGATGAGTATCCCAGTTATGGGATTGTCAACTTCTGGGAAGTTGATTGTGTGAGCTTTGCTAAAACATGGACTCATGGACCCTTAGGAGTTATGTTGGGCTCTGGGACAGACCTGAGGATGGACAGCAAATGGAGGCAAGTCTAGAGGAGCTAGAAGTAAACTTGGGGAGGGCTGGGAGTGCAGTCTTGAGGGAGGAAGGTAAGACACATCTCCAAAGATTGAGGAGCAGGGAAGTGGAACTCCCAGAGAATCCATCTGGACCCAATTGTGGGCCATATGAAGGACCACATGGAAGACCTTCCCCAGGACTTCCTCCCAGTCTTCAGATTTCCCAGTGCATATGTCTTAGGCATTGATTGCCACAATACTGTAGCGTAACGAACCATCTGAAACCCGCTGGCATATGGCAGTAAGTATTTATTTCTCTCTTACAGAACTGTGGGTTGGGTGAGGTTTCACCTATCTAGGCTGTTCTCAGTGGGACTTGGTTGGCTTCATGCTGTGAGTTGGGTTTGGGTTTGTTCCATGTGTCTCTGATCCCACTTGGACCAGTGACACCCAAGGCGTATATATTTCAGGGGACAGGCAGGAGCACAAGAGAGAGTTCAATCGCACAAGCCTTTTCTCACAAGATATCATGAACAGCCCATTGGGCAAAGCCAGTCATATGGCCAACCCCAAGCCAAGGGGCAGGGAAGTACATTCCCACCATCAGGCCACTGTTGGGTGTGGCTATTTAATACTAATACAGGGAGTGAAAAGTTGAGACCAGTAATTCAGCTTCCTTTAGGATGAGTTCCATTCATTCACTCAGTAAATATTTATTGAAAGTCTGCAGCACACCAGGCACTGTGCTGCTTCTGGGGAGCAGGCCTGGTTTTTGTCTTATGGAACTTATGAGCACATATTAAAGAGCTATTTTTATCATTAATGATTCAATTACATTGGCAATAATCACTACAAAGGACAATTCAAAGTGTAAGAGTATATATAAGTACAGCCGGGCGCAGTGGCGCACATCTGTAATCCCAGCAGCTCAGGAGGCTGAGGCAGGAGGATCTCGAGTTCAAAGCCAGTGAGGTGCTAAGCAACTCAGTGAGACCCTGTCTCTAAATAAAACACAAAATGGGGCTGGGGATGTGGCTCAGTGGTTGAGTACCCCTGAGTTCAATACCCCTACCCTAAGAAAGAGTACAGGTACCAAAGAGTCCGACCTGGTCCAGGGAGGAGAAGATGTCTGAGATCAGAACTGAAGGGTTAGAGTTCCTCAGTCCTTGGGCGAGGGATCCTTAATAAGGTCAACTTCACAGCTGATGTCTCATCAGAAGCCACGGGAGCCAGAAGGCAGGAGAATAACATGGTCAAAAGTACTTAAAGAAGCTGTTAGTCAGGAACTCTATATTCAGAAAAACTATCCTTCAGAAATGAAGGAGAGGGGCTGGGGTTGTGGCTCAGCAGTAGAGCACTCGCCTAGCATGTGCGAGGCCCTGGGTTCAATCCTCAGCACCACATAAAAAAATAAATAAATAAAATAAAGGTATTGTAAAAAGAAGGAGAAATCAAGGCATTGGAGATCAATAAAAACTGAGAAAAATTTGTTGTTAGCAGACATGCCCTATAAAAAAATACTCAAGGGAGTCCTTCAGGCAGATTTGAAAAGATTAGAGAATGACCCAAATCCGTGACATGAGGAAATAAAGAGCACTTTTAAAGTGTATTTTGTTTGTAATTCTTTTCTTCTCCTGATTAAAAAGACAACGACATAAAGCAATAATTACGAAACTCTATTGACAGGCTTATCATGTGCAAAGACAATGTGTATGACAATAGGAGCACAAAGGAAGGGGGAGGGAAAAGAAGAGTCACACCTCACTTAATGACAGGGACGTGTACTGAGAAACATATCACTAGGCAATTTTGTTATTGTGCAAATACGTAAGAGTTCTTACAGGAGATGGCTACCGTACCACCAAGTGATGTAATCCACTGTTGTTATATACTCTGCCATTGACTGAAATATCATGCAGCACGTGACGGAATGGTAGAGCAATATTTAATCTATTGAGATTAAGTCAGTATTGATCCAAGTTAGATTGTTTTGAATTAAAATATTAATTGTATGAACTGGAGATATGGTTCTATGGTACAGTACTTGCCCAACATGCATGAGGCCTTGGGTTCGATTATCAGCACTGGGGGGAAAAATAATTGTGATCTCCAAGGCAACCACTAAGAAAATAACTTAAAAATGTGATAAAAGATAATTAAAAGGTATGCTAGAAAATGCCAATTTAACGCAAAAGAAGACAGAAATTTAAGAATTTAGGGACAAGAAAAGGACATAAGACATATAGAAAACAAATAGCAAAATATCGTAAATCCTGTCTAATTATATTTAATTTAATTATATTAAATTCAGATGGACTGGACACTCCAATAAAAAGAGATTGCAGAATGAACTTTAAAAACAATAAAAAATTATGATCAAAGTATCTACAAGAGATACCAATAGAAAGTCAAAGGATGGAAAAAATACCTACTATGTAAGCAGGAACTAAGAGAAAATTGAAGTAACTAAAATGTCAGACTGAATCAACTTTAATATAAAAACTGTTACTGAAGACTAATAAGGATATTTTGTAATGATCAGAAGAGAAAATCTATCAAGATAGCATAACCATTATAAACATACGCACCTAATAACAGGTTCTCAAAATACATTAAGCAAAACTAATACATGAAGGGAAAAATAGTTCAACAATAAAAGCCAGAGACTTCAAGGTCTCACTTTGAATAATAAATAGAACAAGGAGGAAGAGGATGAACAAGGAAATAAAAGATTTGAATAACACTATAAAGCAATCGGGCTTAACATCTGTAGACCACTCACTCTGCAATGCATTTAAAGCATCCTCCAGGAGAGACTGAAGTCCTCCAAAGTATGTTCTCTGATAAAGGGGAATGAAAATTAGAAATCAGAAACGAAAAGAAATTTGAGGAATTCACAAATGTGAATTTGCACTCCTAAATAATCAAGGAGTCAAAGAAGAAATTTCAAAAGAAATTAGAAAGTACTTTGAGATGAGTCAGGTATGATGGTGCACACCTATCATCCCAGCTACCAGGGAATTGCAGCAGGAAGATCAAAAGTTCGAGGCCAGCCTCTGCCACTTAGCGAGACCCTGTCTCAACATAAAAACTAAAAATGGGATGTAACTCAGTGGTAGAGCACCCCAGGTTCAATCCCCAGTACCATAAGAAAATTAAAAAATAAAATAAAAACCTTAAGATGAATGAAAATGAAAACATACCAAAACTTGCAAAATATATAACCATATACAGGCCTATATTAAGAAAGAAGAAAGACTCCACTTTAAGAAAATGAAAAAAGAACAGTAAGTTTAACCCAAAGCCAAGAGAAGGGATAAAAACAACAAAGATTAAAACAAGAAAAAAATGAAGTCGTGAATAAAAAAGGTCACATATCTTGTGATTCCATTTATAGTCAATGCCCAGAATATGCAAATCCATAAGACAGAAAGTAGATCGGTGGTTTCCAGGGGCCGTGCAGAAGGGAGGCATTGGAATGACTGCTAATGGTTTCTTTCTGGAGTGAGGAAAATGTTCTGGAATTTGATAGTGGTGGGATTGCACAACTCTGAATCGACTGAAACCCACCCAACTGCAAAATTCAAAAGTGCCAGTTTTATGGTTTGTGAATTATATCTCAATGATGGGACTAATAAAAAAAAAAAACTTTTTTTTTTTTTTTTTTTTAAAGATGGAGTTCATTAGGCAAAAGAGATTGTGGAGAGAGGGTTGGGGAAACACTTCCATGTAGCAGTATTGTAGTGCTTGCAGAAAGGAGCCTGGTGGTAAGGGGAATACAGAGGCCCCAGGTGGGTAAAGATTTTGGTTTTATTCTCAGCGGACTGGGGAGATTTTAAGTAGGGTAGTTCCATGACAGGGCTGGCATTTTGAAGAGCTCACTGTGACAACAGTGAGGGCAGATTGGAGAGGGCCAGGAGAGGATCTGGGATGTAGCTGCAGAGGCCAAGGTACAAGGAACTTGCATTTCAGGGAGGCTTGTTATTCCAGGTCGCCCTGCTAGAAGGAGATACATCCTGGAGCCTTTACCACTGAAATCTCTCTCTCCCTAGCCACTGATTTGAATTCCCCCAGGTTGGTTGGTTTTTGTGGTACTGTTGATAGAACTCATGGGTGTTCTAGCACTGAGCTACATCCCCAGTTCTTTTTATTTCCTCTGTAAACTGGCCAGTCTGGCCTCCAGCCTATGATCCTCCGGCCTTAGCCTCCTGAGTTAACTGGCATTACAGGCATGTGCCACCAGAACAAGATGAAAATGTTCTGGAATTTGACAGTGGCCTAGCTGCCCACAGGTATTTTCTCCCTTTCTCTCTCTCTCTCTCTCTCTCTCTCTCTCTCTCTCTTTAAATTTTATTGTGTTTTCAATGGAGAAATACATCATCTGTTTGCAAAATAGCTCTTGAAAAACACAAGGAGTGCAGATATTGTAAAACAAAGCAAACTCCAGTCACGAGTCACTACATACACCATGCAAAAGCAACAGTCTGATCTCCAGGTTGTGAAAACTAAAATGAAAAATCACTATACAGAGAAGGTCCAAGTTTCCAGGCTGGCAAAGTTTGGACGCAGTGACATGAAATGTTTAATAAACTGAATTTTTCCCCCCGACGTGTAAACACAATGACAAGACTAAATCTGTGCCTGTCGATATCAATCTAACTCCGAAGCTACACAAAAACACACAGACCCCTTGTGCACTTCACCTGTTAGTTGACTCTTTTTTTTCCTGAGGTGGTGGCAGGAAGGGCAAGGTGACTGGGCAGAGCAAAGATGTGGGCGGTGGAACTATTGTAAACCAGAAGTTATAAAGTCATGAAAATAAAGCCTCCATGGATGCATAGTGTAAGGGGCAAAGACCACACTCTAACTTTGGAAAATTAATTAGAAGGACGGGAAAAGCTTAAGTAATCGTGGTTTAGGCCCAGCGCAGTGGCCCACGCCCGTAATCCCACCAGGCTGAGGCAGGAGGATCTCGAGTTCAAAGCCAGCCTCAGCAAAAGTGAGGCACTAAGCAACTCCGTGAGACCCTGTCTCTACATAAAATATAAAAAAAAGGGGGGGGGGGGGATGTGGCTCAGTGGTTAAGGCCCTTGGATTCGAGCCCCACTACCACACACCCCCCAAAATAGTTTAACATGAAAAATGTACTTGTGATAGAATGGAGTAGGATGGAGGGTTCAGGAGACAGGCTCACCAGAAAAATCGAGGAAGACTGCTCCCACAGGTATTCCCAATCAGCTCAGAGAACGGCCGGAGAGGTAAGCAAGTAGGTGTCTGTCCTGTTGGTCAGACTATGAGAACAACGTGCTGACTAAGGCTGGTTTCAAACAGTAGAGATGGAGGAGAAAGGGAGTTCATTGCCAAGGACCAGAGTGCATCATAGAAGCAGAAGGGGAGCTGCACACCCAGAGCTCAGGAGGCTGGGTCAGTGCATGCACTGGGGGAAGTCCGGAGCCCCTTCTGCCTGTGTCTGCCCCAGTCTTTGTATTGGCCCCCCTTCTTTCTTGCACTGCAGTTAGCCTTTCTGTGTCTCTTTGTTGGTCATTTCATATGGGGAAAATGGCGCCTTCCGCAGTTAATAAGTTTGCATCCTGCTGTCTTAGAGAGCAGTGAGCTCAGTCCGGCAGCTCCTCCCACCCTGTAGCTCCTCCCACCCCGTAGCTCCTCCCACCCCGTAGCTCCTCCCACCCCCGTTTTCTTTCTTCTTCTTTTTGGTGGTGCTGGGGATGGAACCCAGGGCCTCACCTGCAGTCGGCAGGTGCTCTACTACTGAGTTACGGTACCAGCCTCCTTTCATTAAAAATAATAATAATAATAATAATAATAATAATAATAATAATAAATAAACAAATAAATTAAAAATATTTTTGAGACAGTGTCTCCCTAAGTTGTTAAGGCTGCCTCAAACTTCTAATTCTCCTGCCTGAGTCTCCCAAGTCATTTCCTAGATGTTTTTTCCTGGTACTGAGGACTGAACCCAGTGCCTTGTACAAGGGCTCTACCAGTGAGCTACACCCCCAAGTCATTTCCCAGATTCTTTTTTTTTTTTTTTTTTTGCCGGGGGTAGGGTATACCAAGGATTGAACTCAGGGGCACTCAACCACTGACCACATCCCCAGCCCTATTTTGTATTTTATTTAGAGACAGGGTCTCCCTGAGTTGCTTAGTGCTTCACTAAATTGCTGAGGCTGGCCTTGAACTCGAGATCCTCCTGCCTCAGCCTCCACAGCCGGTTGGGATTACAGGCGTGGCCCACCTTTCCTGGCTCATTTCCCAGATCCTTAAGGGATCGACTTCAACCAGCAGACTTGATCCAGGTGCACCCCTGGGACAGTCACTGGGCCAAAGGGGGATTTGTCAGTGTAAGCCTAGGGTTTCTGGAGCCACACTAGGTGGTGGCTGGGCAGCTACAGCAAGTCTGGGGAGCAGAATGCCTGGCTACCTTATTTCAAAAGTTGTCCCCATCCTCACTTTGGATAGCTTAGAACCCCATCAGTCGGCCCCTGGGGATGAACTACACAAGACTTTGTCACTTGAATTAGTTTGCATACAGCTGTCTGTCACCCCTCCCTTTTTGCCCTTCACTCAGCCTTTCCCTGGGCAGGGCACATTCCAAAGTTCAGAAACAGTCTAACTCTCTGTGTGAATTCCGTCAGTTCCCCCAGAAAAGAAATGCCTGACTGTTGCCCTCCTGAAAAACTTGTTGAAAAGGACCCCAGTTACTGTCATTGTCTCATTTTCACCTGCTGTTTGGCGCGCAGTGGTGCTGATTCAGGCGGCTGGAGCCCTGGTGACTGTGGAATAAATGGGCCTGTGATTGGGGACAGGAGGGGACGTGATGTGTCTGTGAAGTCCGGCGGGAGGCGAGTGCGAGGGTTCACCGCCCACACGACCCACCGTTGGCAGCTCGCCCTCTCATCCCTTTTCAACTGGCGCAGGTGACGTGCGTGGTGCCACCCTTTCTACGGGGACTCTGTGGTCAGGAGACTGAGGGGCCATGGGGACCAGGCTCCTGGCACTGGGGCAGCCGCCTCCAGTCTCGAGAAGCACGATTGATCTTGGCTGGGGCTTTCTCTCTTGCTGGGAGAAGCAAGGAGTCGAAGTCCTTCAGTCAGCCACTGCCCTCAGACATCAGAGGAGGGGACAAGGACACTCTGAATGCTGATGCAGCTTCTAACGGCTCCTTTCTCTTTGAATTCCTACCGCATTTGTAAGGAGGGCTTGCAGTTGGGTGCCTTATTATTTATGGCTGAATGCTGTTGCCTCAAATGTTGCTCCTAATACTAATTGCTGTGGTATGCATAGACCTGGCTGCATAGAGCAGCGCCAACCTCTGCAGTTCATTTGCTACCACCGGGTGAAGGAAGTAGGGCAGGTTGTGGGGTGGGCATTTAGTAGTTGATAAAAATCTTGGGTTGGAGGGTGGGGTGTGTGTGTGTGTGTGAGAGAGAGAGTTTGTGTATGAGTGTGCAGTTCTTTCCCTTCACAGTCACATAGATGATCAGAGCTGAAACTAAAAGCCTGGCTTCTGAAGTCTAATTCCCGTCTCTGACCATCACAGAGGGCAAGTGAATTCAGATTTTTTCAGGCAAAGACTCTGCCTTATTCTTTCATGTTTTCCCAATCTGTTATCTTTCCATCCATCCATTCCTTCCTCCATCATGTTCCATAAAGAAATTGAGGGTGGCGGTGGCACACGCCTATAATCCCAGCCGCTTGGGAGGCTGAGGCAGGAAGGTCACGAGTTCAAGGTCAGCCTCAGCATCTTAGTGAGGCCCTGAGCAACTGAGCAAGACCCTATCTCTAAATAAAACATAAAAGGCCCCAGAGATGTGGCTTAGTGGTTAAGCACCCCTGAGTTCAATACCCCGTGCCAAAAAAAAAAAAAAAAGAAAGAAAGAAAGAAAAGAAATTGAGGACGTACCAGGCACCTGTAATCCCAGCTACTCAGGAGGCTGAGGCAGGAGGATTGAAAGTTCAACACCAACCTCAGCAATGTACTGAGACCCTGTTTCAAAATTAAAAAGGGCTGGGGGTGTAACTCAGTGTTAGAGTGTCCTTGCGTTAAACCCCCAATACCAAAAAAAAAGAAAGAAAGAAAGAAATTGCCTACACAAGGATGCCTATGAGAATACATATTTGTCTGTTATGTATAAAGAAGATAGGGCTGAGAGGGTGCCTGGGTGGTAGAGGGCCTGCTTAGTGTGTGTGAGGCCAGAGATGTGATCCCCAGCACTAAAAACGGCAAGAAATATAAAAACATGTACTTATAACAAAAAGGTAAAAAAAAAAAAAGTAGGTGCTATATACCAGACCTTTGTGTAGATTGATACATGTATGTGTTTATATATATATATACTTTTTTTAATAGGCATATTTATACTGTATGCATGTATATAAGTATATGTAATTAAATAGAAACCCATAAAAATAAGATCAGGAAAAAATAAAGGTCATCTAGAAGGTCAAAACCAGGGGGAGAATTAGAATACATCTCAGGCCCCCGATGTATACACAGTGTACTATATTTGAACTAGACTTCTGAGCGGTGAGCAGTCAAGGCAGGAAAAAAATATGAGTGGTGTGGTTCCTGTCGTCCAAAGTGGGTACCAGAGGCCGAATGCTCTTCCAGGCCATTAGAGCTGAAGGAAATTTCTTGCCTGGATAGTCCTCTATGAGACCCCATGTGGCAAGGAAAATGTGTGGCCTGTGTGCCGTTGCTATTCCTGCTTCGTGGTAGACGTCACTAATCAATCATGGCACCTTCCCACTGGGACCAGGGATAGCCTTTCTGCCCTTTTAAGTGTTATGTTCCAGGCTGCCATGCTCAGTGCTTTGGAATCTGCACACAAGATGAAACCCATTTGTTCTTCTAGCACAAGGGGTGGTGGCACCATCCGTAGTGATGGGGGGATTCTGAGTGGAGACCTTAATATTGTGGCAAGTGCCTTTCAGAGTGATGTCTGCTGAAATGTGTTGGCTGTAAAACTCCCCTAGGTTTAGCGGGAGTGTGGCAAGACAGTAAGAGGTGGGGGAGGTGTCTGGAGCAACCCAGTACACACTCAGGATTTCTGCCGGGTTATTGCACAAGTCTTTAGCAAGCACCTATTATGTGCCTAGAAAGTGTACCCGACTCCCTCTGCTCACCTCTCTGGCCTCAGTTTAATGTCACTTCCTCTGTGGCACCTTTCTGACTCTTCCATCTGCATGGGCATTCATATTCATAGCCCCTGGCACCTTTGCGTCATAGCTGTGATCATGGCTTGTCCTGAAAGATTTATGTTTATCTGTTTAGTGATTTTTTGTTGTTGTTTTCCTCCTCTTCTAAGATGTGAGTCCCAGCCATGCTGAATACCCTCCTGCTGCCCTCACCCAGCCCTCCAGAGGGGCTTCTTGCAGCCTCTGTCTTGCTCATCATGTCTCCCCAGTCCTAGTACAAGATCTGGCATGTAGAAGGTGCTCAATTAATATATGTGGAATGAAAGAATAAAGGAGGTGCAAAGATGGTGCAGATACACACTTTGTCCAGGAGAAGCAGACATGAGTGCAGTAAGGTGGCATTTGTCCCGCGCTGGAGGAGAGGGACAGGTGAGCCGTTGAGGGAGCTTCAGGGAAGGGAGAGGCACTTTACAGAAGGAAGGGGCAGTCAAAGAAGGTTTCAAGGTGTGGTGCCAATGGCTGGCTCTTGAAGGATGAAGTTGAGGGGAGGGACATTTGGGGTCCTGGGGCAGCAAGAGCAAAGGCAGAGAGGTAGGACTGGAGGAGAGGTAGAACTGGTGGTCATAGGGAGTGGCCACTCTAGGAAGGGTGGATGTGAGCGAGATGGTGGAGACTTGCCACCAGACTTGACTGGGCAGGAGAGATTGAGCCCTGATGGGGTGGGAAGGCAGGGCCAGCGTGGCCAAGGCTGGGGAAAGCAAGTAGGACTGAGCTTGGCCTGGGCAGGTGGAGGCCATACCTGGGGAAATGCACAGCCTCCGTTCCTGGACTCCGTTTACATCCTGTCTCGCCCATGCCTGGGGGACCACCCTTCATCAGGCTCTGTCCCCAGGACCCGAGGCCAGTCCCAGCCATGCTGGCTGTCCTCCTGCTGGCCTGGTGCCGCTCTCCAGGGGACTCCATGCAGCTAGTTCACTGAATAACATCCTTGCCCACATGTTTCTAAAGTTTAAAATCTGTGTTTCCCATACCTACTGCATTTTATCTTGAGCAGGGTTTCCATTCATGCTTGTATTTTGCAGTGATAGCATTATTCTCATTTCCCTCCTCTTGAGTTTTGTGGAGTTTTGTTTGTTTGTTTATGGTACCAGGGATTGAACCTAAGGGTGCTCAACCACTGAGCCACATTCCCAGCCCCTTTATTTATTTATTTTGAGGCAGGGTCTTGCTGAGTTGCTTAGGGCCTCACTGAGTTGCTGAGGCTGACTTTGAATTCGAGATCCTCCTGCCTCAGCCTCCCAAACTGCTGGGATTATAGACACATGCCACTGTGTCTAACTCCTCTTGAGCTTTTTAAAGTGTCTCCGTCATTGAGCTAGGGACTTTTTATTTCCTACTTACATATATATATATATATTTTTTTTTAATTTAATTTTTTTTAGATGTAGTTGGTCAAAACCCCTTTATTTTTATGTGGTGCTGAGGATCGAACCCCACTCCTCACATGTGCAAGGCAAGCGCTCTACCAGTTAGCTACAGCTCCAGACCTCCTATTTATATTACTTTTCAATATACTAACTTACTGTATAATCAATTTCTGAGTCATTCAGTTTATCTGCTTCTGCCTCCTTCTTGCAAATCATACATGCGGGATTTATGAATCAATTTGGCATCTGCTGCCCTGTCCAGACCCACCCATTTCACCAGGGAGGAGAATTGCTTGCGCTTCCCGCATCACCATGCGATGCTGATTGACAGATGCTAACCGCTGTGGGCTTCCCACATGTGAGCGCGGAGAGTTCTCATGTCGGCATTCAAGGCTTCCTTTCGTCGTGAGTCTGGTTGCACTAGCCTGGAAGACCAGAGACGGCCAGAAGTGGATGACAGCGCCTCATCCTGGATCCTGGGAGACGGGCTAAGGTCTGGGATGACTAGGGACAGCTTCAGTCATCCTGGGGGCATGGACGAGTGGGTAAATGCTGGGTGAGCAGATCGAATGTGGTCACGGAAGAGACTGCTATATCAGCAGGTGGAAGTAGCTCAGAGGGAAGGGGCTCCCTTTGGACCATGAGCCTGCTGCAGAGGAGCCAAATTCTAGGAATGGACATTGGTGTTTAGGGGAAAGCAGCCTCTGCTCTGGCATCTCAGTTGCTGGCCTAGGCCTCCAAAGCACAGTTGGGAACAGGAACAGAAAGCTCACTTCCAGAGCTCATGTCGTATCCATAAGATATCTGGGTAACTTCCTCAGGGCTCTTGATTATAAATGACAAGAACTCAGCTCATAATAGCTTAAGCAAAAAGAGAAATCTGTGGCCCTGGCCACTTGGAAACCCAAACAGTGGTTCAGGCATGGCTGGATCCAGCCATGGATAATGCCATTGGGACTATTTACTTCTGTCTTACAGCCCCCCTGAGCTTCATTTGTGGACAGGCTGTATCTTGGCCATCCCAAGTCAATACTGTGTTCACAGTTGTCACAGACAAAGGGAAGACTTTGTATGTCTGGGTCTGGGTCACATCCCCAGCCCTGAGCCAATCACTGCCTGGGGAGTGGGGCTTTGCTCATGGGTCAGCTCCAGTCATATTCACCCCTGAGGAATTGGCAGAAGGACCAGGCATGATCACTCTGGCCTGGAGAAGGAATCTCCTCAAAGAAAAGAATGCTGGGCAGGCAAAATGTATGGGCATCGCACAGGCCGGCAGAGGCCCCTGGACTTTTCTCTGCTAAAGACAGAACTGACTCCCCAGCCCACTAGAGCACATCCACCTGGGGCCTAGAGGCACAGTGTCCAGCTGCCCCTGATGCTGCAGTTCTCAGGTGTGCAGAGTACAACAGCTCAGGTCCCTTCCCACGTTCCTGTCTGGTGGGTCCTGACCACGTGGAGCTGGCCTTTCCACGCGCAGGCACTCTGTGAGCAGGTCGTCCAAGACTGCCTCTGGTCACTGGCACCACTTGGCCTCTGGTCACTGGATCCAGGGACTTGGTTCTGATGTCTGCATCAGGCTTTCCTCCCTGCTGGGGTTTGAGTCACTTCCTAATGCTTGACTTGGCTCAAGGCTTGACTTGATTTTACTGTCACCTGCAGTTTCTGAACTGGTCCATCCAGCCTAGGGTCCTGCCAGGGGAAGGACAAAGTGGACAAGCTGGACCCTGACAAAAGAGGCCCCTCTCTTGCATTGCTTCTGAACTCAGAGCACCTGCAGCTCAAAAGTGGTTCCGAGCGCACCTGGTGGCTGCCTTTTGCAAACTCAGTGACAAGGTCATCACCTTCTCCCTTCCCTAGGATTGGCAGCGACTTTTTCTTTTCTTTTCTTTTTCCCCCAATGTGGTGTCGCAGATGGATCCTGGGCCTCCTATACAGTAGGCAGGCGACCTCCCATGGAGCCCCCTCCTCAACATTTGAAACTATATGCTGGGAGCCATTAGCCAAGTAGGTATGACAATTTCCTTGCCAGCGTACCCCATGTTGCTGACATGTTGCAGCGACATTGAATGTAGGTGACCTTGCTCAAGGACCAAGGCAGATTAGGGTGTTCCCGGTTTTAAGATAATCGTGTTTAGGGCGTTCCCAGTTTAGGTTCCAGGTTTAAGGTTTAAGATTATTCCACCTGGGAATAGGGCGTATCCTGCTGCCTGAGTTCCCCTTGCGTTCTCACGGGATTCAGACAGTATATTTTGGAGATAGAAGCCCAGTGGTGGTGGATTTGGGCAGAGAACGTGGATTTGGGCAGAGAACGTGGATTTCCCCAGAACGTGATTGTAGATGGCTGGTGTGAGTTCGGGAATAAAGAGTTGCTGTTTGAATCTACAAGCTGTGTGGTGGCTCCTGATTGTGTGCCCAGCCAGACTGCGGCATTTGTGCCCAGCCAGACTGCGGCAACTATAGAATCTTCAAATGAAGTCCTACTGGAAGCCTGATATATAAAGCAGACAGAAGCCACGTTGCCTGGGTTGGGTTGGAATCCCGCCCCTCCTTCTTCCCACCTCTGCCCCCATGAGGGACCTGACACTCCTGGGGCTCCTGGAAACCCAGTTTGAGAACCCCTGGGTGACTGCATCCATCAGTCTCTCTCAGGAACACCTGTTTTTATCCCCCTTAGGGACAAGGTTGCCAATGTTGTGTTTTTCTTATCACCAAAACATTTGCTTCCTTCGCTGGCTTGTTCCTACTATGAAAAGGTCAGTAGGGAGGTCCTTGTCACCTTCCTTCTCCCTGCAGGCAGATGTCAGGGGGTAGGCGCTCCTTCGCCATGCGAGCCCTCCTAGTTTCATTACCTCGGCGAGGTGTTCTGGGGAGGCTGTTCCATTCACAGTATGGGTCAAGTTATCTGTGCCTCAGTTTACCCTCTTCCTGAGGAGCCATACCAGACAGGTCCCTACCCCTGTCAATGGCGGCTTTAGGGAGTTTTGAAATGCTGACTTGCTGGGCAGAGCTACTGCCTATGATGAGTGTTTTAGAGAACTTCCTAGAAAATGTGCCCTTCCAAACCACCGCCCCCCCAAAAAAATCTTGAATTTCATAAAATCTTATTAGAGTGATAAAAGAAACGACCCCACACACCAAAAAGGATGTAAAGATTCCCCAAGAAGACCTTGGACATGTCCTGCATCTTTTGTTTTACAGACTGTGTGGTGGCAGGGAACGGCTCTGGGGTAACCTTGGCCAGGCTACCATCCACCAAGGAGAATCCAGGCCTTGGTTTGGCTCCAGCTGGGCCTTCCTGGTGGCCGCCACTTATTGACTTAAGTGTGAGTGATTCAGATCTGCATCTGGAGCACCTGGGTCACCCCTGACAACCGTGTGGGAGGGAGTGCGCCCTTGTCCTGTCTGGGGCTCAGCAGGGCCTTGCCCAGCGGCTGTGGCTTCCTGGTAGGTGTTTTTCTGGATCTCATGGCTCTGAGGACCCGGCAAGATGGCTTTGTGTTTTCCGGAGCCTGGGGCCTAGTTCCTGCAGAGGTTCTTCCAATACTTTCCTCCTCCCAAAGGGAGAGGGTGTGGGTTTGTGCTGAGGAGTGTCTGGTTAATTATTGACTAGAAACTTGCTTTTCTGGGTGCCCCAGGCCTTGCTGCACAGGAAGTAATCTCTACACTCTGCCCCATCCTTCAAATTACCCCAGGGGACGGGTAGATTTGGATTTGGGGTGCAGGTGAAGGGCTCCCATGTTTTGGTCAAAGGTTAGTAGCAGGTGGGTCTGGGCTCAGGCTGGAAATGGGAGCCTACAACTGAGCAAACGGAAATGTTCTATCTGACGATTACCTTGTTGCATGCCATGCCGGTTGTAGGGCTGTAATAGGGGCAGCAGGATGTGTGTGTCCCAGTACTTGAGATTGTGACAAATCCCCACGTAGCCATGAGACAAAGCCAAGCCCAAGGACCACAGAGGAGGCAAAAATAAACAGGCAAAAATAGCATTTCTTAGAATGTGTGAGGAATTGAAATGATACAGACAAGCGTTTAAAATATTTTTTTAAAATATATTTTTAGTTGTAGATGGACACAATACCTTTATTTTTTATTTGTTTATATTTATGTGGTGCTGGGGATTGAACCCAGGGCCTCACACCTGCTAGGCAAGCGCTCTGCCACTGAGCCACAACCCTAACCCCCAAGTTTAAAATATTTTAATGATTATTTTCATATGTATTAGAACATAACTTGTTTTTTAAATTTGCTTCTTATGGCAAATGACAGTTTTATGTTTATCATGCAGCTATAAGATTTCCTTTGAAAAGAACTTTAAGGAAAAGCTGAGTTGATGTAAAGGAAAATATTGAGTGAAGAATAGTACAGGAGCCATGTGATGGTGGCAGGTAGCATATAAATGCCTGAGATTTGGGAACGATATACTAGAAGATTCAGAGATGAGTAAAGCAAAGATCTCTTAGAAGGTCCACTGAGGTGGGGAGGAATAGGACCCACGAGGCTGAGAGAGGAGGGGAGTCCGAATGTCCAGGTCCGGAAATATGGGTGTGAGTTTTGGCGTGATCCACTATGGTTGTGACAGATAGTTCTATCAGGACAGCAGGGAGGGTTTGGACTAGAGTGTTGAGGACCATCCATCTCAGGATTGGGCTCTGAATTTATTCAGGAGGCAGCGAGAGCCAGGGCAGGTGTTTGAGGAGGCGAGTGTGTCTTGAGTGTCCCCAGGGAGGCTTGTTTATCTGCGATGGGTACCAATGTTACCAGCTCGGTGGATTCTTGTGCTCTCCATCAGGAGAATCAGATAAAGGCACAACTGTGACAGGAACAAAACCTTTTATTGGGACCTCTTGCTTGAGCAGAAGGGAGACACAGCATTGACTGAAAAGGTGTCAAACAGAGTGTCTGGACAAGGGACAGAGCTGGTTTTATTTATGCAAAAGGGCCACTTGCAGAGAGTTTGAGTATTTGAACTGGCTTTGGGGGCATTTTCTAAGGGTTTTCATTGTGAGTCCCGTGCAGGCGCCTCAGCTTTGAAAGAAGGGTGGTCAGTCCCAGATGTCACATCTGTCCCTGTGTGATCATCTTTGCCTTGGGATAGGGATGAATTGATGCAGCTTTAAGAGAACACACAGGTGGGGAGTGGAAGAAAACACAAATTGTGAGAGTAACAGGTTAAGGGTGCAGGGAATTTGCTGATTGTGTGCCTCCTGAATGGTTTTATCTTTTCTGTTGTTTATTCTTGGAGCATCATGACGGGGGCATCCTGGCTTTAGTGATGCTCCTGGTATTTGAGGCCACTAAAGCTGTTAGAGCATGCGTGAGCAAGAGGGTAGGAAAAGGCACATACCCTGCTCTTCATAGCTAACAAGCTGTGAGTGAAGGCCCCCCCGGGGGGGGGGGCACTTCCCCTTTTCAGAGGTGGCCTGACTGTCTCATTAGGACTGGAGGCCGGATGACCCATTGGGGACCCAAGTAAAAAAGGGTATTAAGAGGTCAGTCTAGGACCATGCCCACCTGGCCTGTCTCCTTCCTGCTGGCTCTGGCCTGCAGCCCAGACACATTGCAGAGAGACAGGTCTGAGGTAGATGAGCCAAGTCTTGGTCTGTCTGGGAGACAGTGGAAGCTGGGCAGGGCTGCAAGTCAGGGGTTGTGGATAGAGGCCTGGGACAGGGGGTTGGAAGGAGGCGGGAGGAGTGGCCCAGTGACCTGTTCCTGGTGCCTCCTGGCCTAGCACAGAATGTTCTGGAATGTTCTGGGGGAAGCGGGTGGAGTCAGCTAGAGGAAACTCCTCTCTGGGTCAGAATTCTTGTAGGATCAGGAAGTGTGCAGTTTCCTGCCTTGGCCTACAGCCCTGGGCCAGGTTTCATTCATCAGCAGGGCCTGGAGTCATCTGGGTCACTTTTTTTTTTTTTTTTTTACTCTCCCATTTCTCATAGAGCAGAGAATCCATCAGTCATTCAGACACAACTTGGCTTAAAATATAGGGGTTATTCATTTTTTCCCCTTTGAGAGCCTACTATGTGCTGGATATTGTGTTTGGAGCTTTCTTTCTTCTCCCCTTTCATCCTGGACAAACCTAGACAGGGTGGGGGACATTTCACTAGTCCTGGATGATACCGGTGAGTCGCAGCCTCTGACTCCAGACTCATCCCCGCCTGTTGTCTGTGGTAGCCAGACTGTGGACAGGATGTCTCCCTTGCACAAAATACATTACTGTTCATGCTTCCTCTGTGTGGGTAGGGGGCTGCCCTCCAAAACGGGGTGCTGGCAGCGCCCTTCAGCATTCTGGTGGGATGACCTGAGTCATGCTGTAAGTAAGGTTTAACTGCTGCTCCCAGAGTTACATAAGACCAGAGGCTTATATAAATCCGTTTTACCTGAAGACGCTTCTGGGAACATGTCGCTTAGGGCAGGAGAGAAGCATTCTTTGAATTTTAAAATAATAACTCTCATTGGGGTAGAATGTGAAAACTTGACCTTGGAGGCATTTCCTTTTTGGATTGGCTGTTTCTGGCCACACCCCTGGGCCTGGCTGTTGGGGGAGGTTGTGTGTAGTGGGCGAGGGGTGTTCCTGCTCACTTTCTCTCTCGTTGGTCTTACTTGGGGAAGATTTGAAAATCGGGGTGCAGAGTTCCCTGAGCATCTCAGCTCTGTCCAAAGTTGGTGCCAGGAGCTGTGACCTCCCTGCAGTGATTAACCTGCCCCAGGGCTTTCCCTTCCTGATTAGCTGAGTTCCTGGATCAGTTTTCCGTTCTAAAATTTGGAGAAGAGAAGGGGTCTGGTGGGGGGGGGGCCCTTCCTTTTGCACTTCCTTCTGGCATTCCTGTCCCTGGGACGCCTGACCTTTGCCTGCCAGGATCCTACCTCTCCTCTGAAGCCCCGGACACCAGACTCCTCCTCCTTGAAGCCCCTGTCCTTTGGCAGCTCCGGCTTTTATTAGCACGATTATCAGGTTCATTCGGGATTCATCCCCCCTGAAGCATGTACTGGGTGTTCAGAGCAAGCAAAATAGAGGTGACCCCTCTCCCCGGGAGTCTCAGGGATGAACAGATAAACAAAGAAATAAATGCACAGATTCAGATTATGATCTATGTCATGTAGAAGAAGAATTGGGAGTTTATGCTGGTGACCTTTCTATCTTCTGCATTAGGCTGTTTCTCCAGTGAGGGCCACATACTGGGATCAAGTGGATGTTAGAGAAATAAAGGCGCAAACAGCATGCACATGCTGCGGCTAGCCCCATGCGGTTGTGAATGGACACAGAGCCTTCTGGAAGAGTGACCCACTGCTCAGACGCTCAGGCGCGACGCTAGCCGCGAGGCGAGGACCTTTCCCACCCATGAAGGCTGTAGTGGGGTTTTTATTTTTCCGTGGAGAAGAACATTTAAAAATTAGGAACAAATTTCCACTGGGCCTGGTGGCGCACACCTGCAGCCCCAGTTACCTGGGAGACTGAGGCAGGAGGATCCCAAGTACAAGGCCAGCCGGGGCAAGTTAGCAAGACCCCGTCTCAAAATAAAATAAAATAAAGGGCTGGTTGGTGGCACAGGGGTGGAGCACCTGCCTGGCATGTACAGGGCCCTGGGGTTAATCCCCAGTACCACACACAAAAGTTCCATTGATGTACATTGGAGTACAGAGTTCCTCCTAAATACAGGCTAGTTCCCCCAATTACCCATTGTTAACATTTTACCTGGGTATGATACTTTTATTACAATTGATGGGTCAATATTGATACATTATTATTATTATTCAAATCCATAGTTTACCTTGGTTTTGCTCTTAGTGTTGTACATTCTGTGGGTTTCAGCAGGTGTGCAAGGATAGGTATCCACCATTGTGGTGTTACAGAGAGACATGGTTTCCCAGCCCTGAAGCCCTGGGATGGGAACCATGATTCCTTCCCTCTGTCTCCAGATCTCTGAATTTCTTAGTCTCCATAGTTTTGCCTTTTTCAGAATGCCACACAGTTGGGATCACATAGTATGAAGTTCTTTCAGATGCTTCTTTCACTTAACAGTATGTTTAAGAGGGTTTTTTTTGTTGTTGTTGTTGGGGGGGCGGGTGGCTTTGTTCCATTTAATTTTTACCTGGGTATGATACTTTTATTACAATTGATGAGTGAATATTGATACATTATTTTTGTTTCTTGACTTGTAACTTATATATCTATTATTTCACCAAAATTTCACAGGCAGGTATTACATATTGGTTCTGAGCTCCTAATTGCTGAAATTGTGAATTAAGGTTTAAGCATAATTGGGTCATTACTGTGGCACTGCCAAAACAGGTATATCCAGTGGAATTGCTAGGCTTGCTAGGCATGGTGCCACATGCCTGCAATCCCAACGACTTGGGAGGCTGAGACAGGAGGATTATAAGTTTGAGGCCAGTCGGGGCAACTTAGTGAGACCTGGTCTCAAAAAGAAAATAAAAGGAGTTGTACTGAAGATATAACTCAGTGTAGAGGTACCTGGGTTTAATCTGGGGTGGGGTATGGGAAACTGTGGAACCTGCTTTCATAATGTCACCTGTGGGATGAACTTCCTAGAAACGCTTTACTAAAGGAAGACTTAAACATACAATCTGATCCAATGACAAAGCCTTAGTCCTCACAGAGAAAATGAGTCCTCATATAAATTGGTACCTATGACTCGGAAATATTCCTAGTCTATCTCCATGAATAAAAGAGCCAATCCTGGAGAAAGGACCATAAATGAAATGAGGACAAGCCATTTCATTACTGCTCTCTAAGATGCTGGTAGGATGAAGGCTTATTTTGGTATTTCTCCAGCTAACGAATAAAAGTCTAAAAAAAAAAAAAGTCAGGAAAAAATATATTCCCTTTGGGCTTTAAAATTCTATTCATGAAACCAGGCGCAGTGGCACATACCTGTAATTTCAGCTACTCGGGAGGCTGAGGCAGGAGGATCACAAGTTCAAGGGCAGCCTTAGCAGTTCAATCTCAAAATAAAACAAAAGGGGGGCTGGAGGTCGTGGCTCAGTGGTAGAGATTGCTTAGCATGCACAAGACCCTGGGTTCAGTCCCCAGTACTGAAAAAAGAAAAGATTCTAGTTCCCTGCAGGTGGTATTCAGAATGATGAAGAGAATCAATGATTTAGCATGTGTAAGAGTTAAATACCAGGGAAGACAGGGACAGAGTGACGGTGGCAACAGGAGACTGGATCAGGTAGCTGGTGATCAGTGTTTGGGGGCTTATATGAAGCATACCCTGGGGATATCTGAAAATATTTGGAAGGGGATTTGAAATGACAAGAAGCCCATGTATCAAATGACTTCTGCTCTTAATAGATTGTGTTCCTTCAAGATGAGGGAAATAAAAACTGGCGCTACACACAGATGGAGAAACATAGGGTGATTGTATTTTGGGTTTTAAAAAATTGTTGTTGGTTGCTTTGTTCATTTATCTATTTGTTTTTATTGTTGATTTAAATTTTTGCAATGCTAAGGACCCAACCCAGGGCTTCACACATGTTATTTAAGTGTTTTGCCACTGAGCTACATTCCCAGCCCAGGAAGATTGTATTTTAAACAACAAAAAAAATTTTTTTGAAAACATCTTGTTCCTTATAATATAGCTGATCATATAGGCTTTTACATAAAAGAGCTAATTTGTTATTAAACATCTGCCTTGGTTTTTACCACTATGATTTCTCAAATGAGAGAAGGAAGCAGAGTTCTGTAATTCTCAAAAGACAACCGCACACCCGTAATCCCAGCAACTCCAGAGGCTGAGGCAGGAGGATCACACATTAGAGGTCAGCCTCCACAGCTTCGACCCTGTCCCTGTTTCAAAATGAAAAATAAAAAGGGCTGGAGTGTCGCATGGTGGTAGAACACCCCTAGGTTCAATCTTCCATGTGGAAAAAAAAAAAAAGCAAAAAACGCGGGGCACTGTCTGCTTCCACAGTAGGGTTTATTTGTTTTGCTATTCCTTTCATGCACAGTGTGTTAAACGTCAGTGACTTTGTTGTCAGTTCAATGAAATAAAGATGCAATCAGCAGCAGAGTCTAATGTTCTGAGTTGTCCCATGGCGCCTTCGCTTCAAAGTGGACTAATGGGATAAAATAGATTCCACTTTCTCTTTCTTGTTTAGCAAAGACGAATCACTTCCCAGCCGGAGCAGGGGAGATGAAACCAGTAACATGACCTCAGCCCGAACAACAGTGTCGCTAGCTCATTTTTATTGCTGATTATATTTCAGTGTAGAGGTACATTTTGTTTATTCACCGGTTGAAGGAGATCTCGGTAGCTTCCAAGTTTTCACAATTACAAATAAAGCCGCTACAGGCATCAGTGTGCTAGTTTTCCTATGGACATAACTTTCATTTCCATACCAAGAGGTACATTTATTGTGGATCATATTATAAGAATTCCTTCTTTATCCATGATTTTTCTTTTATATTTTCAGTTACTCGTGGTCAACCAAAAAGGTTACTGTAGTGCAATGAAGAATTAAGATATTTGGGCACGCCCAAATATGATATTGGTAGAGCACGCCTGTAATCCCAGCGATTTGGGAGGCTGAGGCAGGAGAATCATAAGTTCAAGGCCAGCCTCAGCAACTTAGACCTTAGAACCTGTCTCAAAATAAAAAATAAAAAGAGCCTGGAATGTAGCTCAGTGGTAGAGCACCCCTGAGTTTAAGCCCCTGTGCCAAAAGAAAAAAAAAAGATAGAAAGAAAAAAAGATATTTGAAAAGAGATACACCACACTCATAGTTTTTTTGCAGTATATTGTTAAAATTTGTTCTATTTTATTTAGTAATTATTGTCATTTATATCTTACTGTGTCTAATTTATAAATTAAACTTTATTAAAGGTTTATATATTTATAGAAAACATCATAGTATATGTAGGGTTTGATAGTAAATGTGGAGTTTCCAGGAATCCAAAGCAGGTTTTAGACTATATCTCCCACAGATAAGGGGGCCACTCTTATGTTTAATTTTGTAGGAAACTGTTTCCAAAGTGGCTGCAGCATTTTGCAGTGAACAAAGATTCCTATTGTTCCTCATCCTCACCGGCATTTGATGTCTTGTTTTAGATTTTGGTAATACTAATAGGTGGGTGGTACTATCTCATTTTTTGTTTCAATCAGTAATTCTCTAATAACTCATGATGTTGAGTTCTATGCTTGTTTGCCATTTATATGCCATCTTTGATGAGCTAGCTGTCTTTGGTGTTGGGAATTGAACTCAGAGCTATGTGCATGCTGAGCCAGAACTCTGCCACTGAGCTGCACCCCCAGCCCCTTTTCAAATCTTTTTTCCACTTTTAGCTAAGTGGTTTGTTTTCTTACTTTTGAAAAAATACGACTTCGCCATTTAGAATCCAATTTATTGTAATTGACTCATTTGACAGGACAGGGGGAAAAAAAAAAGATTGTCACATGTATGTGGGATAACTTTGATGGGAAAAAGTCTCCAAGTACACATATGGTTCTGTTTAGAAGAGAAGCGAAATGTTGAGAAGGTCAGGTGCCCCATGGTTAAGACCTTGAACTTGAAGTTCATATCCTGAGGCTTTGCCACTTACCCACTTAGCTATTCACCTCTCAGAGTCTCAGTCTGATGTCAAATAGAATTGTTAAAAAATATATCTCAAGCTGGGAGTGATGGCACACTCCTGTAATCCCAGCAGCTCGGGAGGCTGAGGCAGGAGGATCATGAGTTCAAAGCCAGCCTTCAAAATCAAGGCGCTAAGCAACTCCGTGAGACCCTGTCTCTAAATAAAATACAAAATAGGGCTGGGGATGCAGCTCAGTGGTTGAGTGCCTCCGAGTTAAAGCCCCAGTTACCCTTGCCCCCAAAATGTATCTCAGCCTGGCACAGTGGCACACCCCTTTAAGTCAAGCTCCTCCAGAGACTGAGGTAGGAGAATCACAAGTTCAAGACCAGACTGGGCAACTTAATGAGGCCCTTTCTCAAAAACTAGAAAGAGCTGGGAATATAGCTGAGTGGTAGGGTGCCTCTGGGTTCTATCCCTAGTACTGCTAAATAAATATATAAATAAATAAAATATATTTTAAAACAAAGCAAAAGGGATGAGGGGCGGTGGCGGGGGGGGGGGAACCCTCTCACGGGGTTGCTTTGGAAGATAAAAGGAGATGATTCTGTAAAGCATTTGGCACCAAGCTTTGTAGACGGTAAGTGCTCCTAAGTGATAGTGCTTCTAATTGATAATTAACAGGCACAACTTTCACTTCCCCCGGGATATTTTGTTTCTCCCTCATGGCCTACTCTTTGAGAGCCAGAGCCTACTGGAATCCCATCTATCCTTACCAGGCGGAGTTGGTGTGTGTGTTGGGGGGCAGGGTGTATCATGCTCCAAGAGGTGCCCCTTCTCAGTCTCGGGGACCCTGCTGCTGGCTGCCTGTCATTTCATAAGTGTTCATGTCGTCTCAAGCCCTGGACCCCTCCATTCATATCTCCTTGATCACTTCTCCCACCCACCATGTCTCCTGGGCTGCTGCTTCTGTCCCTCTCAGCCTGGCTACAAGTATGGATACCCCCATGGCAGCTTCTCTGAGGGTGAGCTCCAGGGAGGTTCGCTCTCCTGGTCAGAAGTCAGAGAGGCCAGAGAGTGATCAGGTGGACCGAGCTCTTCATGGTGGCTCTAGACACCTTGGGCTCCTGGCATCTTTGGAGATGTTTTTGGGGGTTGGACTTTGGTGTGACCCTGCCAGCAGACCTCCTGTCCCTCTCAGGAAGGCCACGGGGTCTTTCTCTAAACTGACTTCTCTTTCAGTGGATGCACTTTCTGTTCACCGACCCTTGGTACTGCCCAGAAAGGAGCCCCTCTGGTGGGCATTTCCCCAGTACAGTGGGGAAAATCAGGAAAAGTGCCCACATTAGAGGTTGGACACAGAATTGTGCGCCCCCACCCCCACCATTTTTTTTTTTTTTTTTGGTACTATGAATTGAACCCAGGGGCACTTAACCATTGAGTCACATCCCCAGCATTTTTTGTGGGAGTACCAGGGATTGAACTCAGGGACACTCAACCACTGAGCCACATCCCCAGCCCTATTTCATATTTTATTTAGAGACAGGGTCTCACTGAGTTGCTTAGTGCCTTGCTTTTGCTGAGGCTGGCTTTGGACTTGAGATCCTCCTGCCTCAGCCTCCTGAGTTGCCAGGATTATAGGCGTGTACCACCACAACCACTCCTCAGCCCTTTTTAAAAATTCTGTTTAGAGACAGAGTCTCGCTGAGTTGCTTAGGGCCTCCTTAAGTTGCTGAGGCTGGTTTTGGACTCACAATTCTCCATGTCAGCTGTCTAAGCCACTCAGATTACAGATGTGCACCACCACACCCAGCCAGAACTGTGCCTTCTTGTACAGTGGTCAGATCAGTGCCAGGGCTGGCCAGAAGCCAGGGGTAAATTCTGTGGAGCCACTGCTCCCTCCTGCCAGGGAAGCAGAAGTTCAGTGGTTAAGATCTTGGCAGGGAAGGGAGATACATTATTCTCTTTGAACTGACCTGCGAGGTTGTTGAGAGATTCAGATGAATTCATTCATGAGAAGCTCATAACTCAGACACTCAGCATTGAGGGAGGTTGCTGGCTGGTATCAGCATCATTGTCTTAGACCCTTCTCACAGGGTCCCAGGGTACTCCACTCCCTCCCCCACCTGCCTCCCACCTCCCACTGCTTTGGCTCCCTCAGAGGAGGTGAGGGGTTTAAATGTACATTTTGGAAGAGAGCAGGGTTTGGTTTTTCTTTGTTTGTTTTCTGTGGTGCTGGGGATTGAACCCAGGGCCTTGTGGATGCCAGGCAAGCACTCTACCAACTGAGCTATATCCCCAGCCTGAGAACAGTTAAAGAAATGACCTGATGATTCAGTCAGTGCAGCCACGTTAGTTTATACCTCCTACCTGTGCTTTCCTGAGTATCAGGAATTCCAAGGCCACCAGTGGTACTGACAGATGCTACTTACGATGATGGTGGTAATGGTGATAGTGATGACAACGACCATGACACCGATGGCCATCTGCCCTGAGAGTGCACACTAATACTGGTCCTGTATGGCTTGTGTCACCTGTACCACCTAGAGTTTCTCAACCTTAGTGCATTCACCTTTAGGTTGGGTGATTCTCTCTTACGGGACTGTTCTGTGCATTGTATGAGGAGTAGCCTCCCTGGCCCCTCCCCACTGGGTAGCAATCTGTGGCACCTCTCCCAATGTCTGTGGTCATTGCCAGATGTCTCTTTGGGGACAAAATCCCCCCCGATTCTGAACCCCTGATCTAATCCTTTCTTCCCAACCGTCCCAGCAGGCAGTTACCCATTGTACAGATGAGTCCAGATAAGGCTCAGAGACATGAAAGAAGCTGCCTAGGGTCACTCAGCAAATAATTCACAGAGTCAGAAGGTAAAACTCAGACTTGTAACCAGGACCCTGTATTTCCAGGGAATAGAAGACAATTCATCAGCCTCTTGGCAGAGCCACCTGGAGAATGTGCCCAGGCTGGAACCTGCTTGGTCAACCCAGGTATCCACTGTCAGAGTCCTTGGGAGCTCAGAAATACAGTGGCTGGTGCCTGTTTGCTGATTTGATTTGAACCTAAAGAGCTGAATATATTTCTGTGGAGACTCCACAGGCCCCAGATCTGGGCTGTGACAGAAGGTCCTCCACTTCTTCCTTTAGACATCCTGACATCTGTAGACACCTGGGGGGAGGAGGATCAAGCAGGGTATGTTTTTCTGAAAATGAGGCCTCTTCAGCTCACCGTCTGTTTTCTCCCACCAAAGTTGTATCTGAGATTATGGGTTGAATGTTCCAAATGCCCACCTATAATTTTACTTTTAAAATAATTTATTATGAAAAATCAAAAGCAGACACCAACGTTGAAAGCATTTTACTGCGAATACCTGCCTGCCCACTTAGATTCCGTCATGAATATTCTACTCGAGTTCCTTCGACACTCACAGTGTGTCCCTCTCCTGAATCCAGGTCAGCCTCTGCTCTGCCTTGTGGGTAGATGAGCACACCATAAATTCTCTAGGAGGAGAAATTGGTAATACAGAGTACAGCGTTACTCTGTATTGAGACAAAGATGATCCTCATTAACTGGGTTGATGGAAGAGATAAAAAAAAATCACGACTAGTTTAAAAGAGTTACTTTTAAAAGAGTAGAAACAGACTACTGAGTAGATTGAAAATAGTTTAAAATGTCACGCAGGACTGGGGGTGTAGCTCAGTGGTAGAACAGGTGCTTAGCATGTATGAGGGCCTGGGTTCAACCCACCACCCCCAACAAATGTCATCTAGGATTTAATTGATGCCATCTCGAAATACAGAAATAATATAAATGTATACTTTCAAACACTAAAAATACAAATTGCTTGACAAAATGAAGGCTGCATTTTGGCTATGAAATTCTAGATTACTGTCCTTGGTTTCCTGTTAGTGGAACCCCAACAGAAATAAGAAAAGACCTTGATAGGCCATTCCCACTCTTACCCCTTCCTCAGAGATTCCAGTTCCCTCCAGCCCAGATTCCATGGGTTAGGTAGGGGAGACCCACAGTCACATCTTGGCTTGCCCCCACCCCACTTTGCCCACCCTCCTTCTCAGGAGCTTCATGCAGGGAAGGGGGTTTCCCCTGCAGGTATCTTCCTAGGGGACAGATGACTTGGGCCTCTTGATATAGGCAATTCTGAACAACAGACACCTTTAATATAAAATTTTTTTTTAATCATGAGAATTTTTTAGGATTTTTAAAGCTTCTCATTTTGAAATAATTTCAGACTTGCAGAAAAATTTCAAAAACGCTACAGAGAATTCCTGTACACCCTCTACTCCGCTTCTCCTGTTATATTTAGTATCTTAACTCCTCATTTCTTTTCATGACCTTCACGGTTTTTTTTTTGCCAGGTGGGGGCATGTACTGGGGATTGAATCCAGAAGCATTTAACCACTGAGCCACCTCCCTGGCCCTATTTTGTACTTTATTTAGAGACAGGGTCTCACTGAGTTGCTTAGCACCTCGCTGTTGCTGAAGCTGGCTTTGAACTCGACATCCTCCTGCCTCAGCCTCCCGAGCTGCTGGGATTACAGGTGTGCAATACCATGCCCAGTTGACCTTCATATTTTTTAAGAGAACTGGTCAGTTATTTTGTAGAATGTCCCTTGATTTGAGTTTGTCTGATATTTTCTCACGACTCAGTTGAGGTTTGCATTTTGGAAGACTCCCTCAGAAGCGGTGCTGTGTCCTCAGCGGGTCAGATCAGAAGCCACGTGACATCCATGTGTTTTATCCCTGGGGGTCTCGGTCTCCATCACTTGGGTAAGGTGGTGACTGCCAGGTTCCTTCACTGGAAAGTTACTAGTCTTTTTCTTTGCAATTAATATATATCCTGGAGGAGATACCTTGAGACTCTGTGAATATCCTCCTTCTCCAACTTTGCCTATTAATTTCCACCTCCATCATTGAATAGAACCAGGGATTAAACCCAGGGGCGCTCAACCACGGAGCCACATCCCAGCTCTTCTTAGTTGTTATTTTTCGATAGGGTCTCTCTAAGTTGCTTAGCGCCTCTCTAAATTGCTGAGGCTGGCTTTGAACTCGCGATCCTCCAGCCTCAGCTTCCTGAGCCGCTGGGATTACAGGCCCTTCTACATTTACTAATTACAACTTTTCTCTAGGAGAGGACTGTCTCCTCGCCTCTATTTATTTATGTATCATAAAGACAAGATATTCGATCTTAGGGGTTATAATTCAATAGTATTATTATTTATTTTGTTCAGATTATTCAAGCCTTAGCCATGGCAGCTCATTATGCAATTTTTTTTTTTTTTTTTAATAAAAGCTTTCCACCATTATGGTACAAAGAACCCCTCGCCCTTCTCCTGGATTCTAGTGGTTCCTTGCACTTGACTGCAGTTGCTCTCTCTGCTCCTCCCTCCTCCCATCCCCTCCCCCTCCCTCCTCGGTCTCACGCAGTGTTTTCACAAATGCACCATCTGTTTGGTTTTTTGTTTGTTTGTTTTTTTATTTTTAAACAGGGTTAATTTGCAGTTAATCTGTGCCCAGACTATTGGGAGTCGACAGTAAAATGTCAGTGGCTAGCTCCTCCTGTCTCTGTTTAGGTCCCAGGTTTCTTCTTCATCTTGCCACAATTTTTTTTTTTTTTTTTTTAACAGCTTTAAGACACAGTTCACATGCTCTACACTTTACTCTTATTTAAAGTGGTCAATTTATTGTTTGTTTTTATTTTTGTTTTGGGGAGGTGGGTTCTTGCTGGGTTGCCCAGGCTGGCCTTGAACTCCCTCAGCCTCCCAAATAGCTGGGATTATAGGTGAGTACCACTAGGCCCAGCTCTCATTGTTTTGTGTGGTTTTTTTTTTTTTTTTGTTGTTGTTGTTGTTTTGTTTTGGGTACTGGGGATGGAACCCTAGGAGCACTGGAGCACTTAACCACAGAACCCCATCCCCAGCATTTTACATGTTATTTAGAGACAGGGTCTCGCCAAATTGCTTAGGGCCTCACTAAATTGCTGAGGCTGGCTTTGAACTCATGATCCCCCTGTCTCAGCCTCTGGAGCCGCTGGGATTACAGGTGTGTGCCACTGTGCCCGGATCTCATGGGTTTTTTATATATGTTCATAGATAGGTATCAGCATCACCAGTTTTAGAACATTTTCATTCCCACAAAAAGAACCCTATATTTTCAGCTGTCATTCTTCATTCACCCCAATAAACCTTGGGCAACCATTAGTCTACTTTCTGTCTATAAATTTGTCTATTCTGGTCATTTCATGTAAGTGGAATCATATAATATGGTCTTTCGTGACTGGTTTCTTTTATCATGCTCTTGAGGTGCATTGTGTTGTAGCATGAATGAATATTTCCTTTCATAGCCAAATAATATTCCTTGTGTGGTGACCCCACATTTTGTTAATCCCTTCACCTGTTGATGGATATTTGGATTATTTCCACCTTTTGGCTGAACGTTACGCTGCTGTAAACATTTGCACAGAAGTTTTTGTTCAAATACCTGTTTCCAAGAATTGTTTTTTGTTTTTTCCAGTTCTGGGGATTGAACCCAGGGGTGCTCTACCACGGAGCTACATCCCCAGTCTATTATTATTATTATTATTATTTTGAGACAAGGTCTCAGTGAGTTGCTGAGGCTGGCCTCAAACTTGCAATACTCCTGCCTCAGCCTCCCACGTTGCTGGGATTACAGGCGTGTACCACTGTGTTCGGTTCTGTTTTCAGTTCTTTGGGGTATATACCTAGGAGTAGAATTGTTGTGTCATAATTCTAAGTTTCACTTTTCGAGAAACTTCCAAGTCATTTCCCACAGTGGCGTCACCATTTTACATTCCCATCAACAATGCACAAAGGGTCCATTCCCTCCACCTCCTGGCTAACACGTTACCCTTCATTTCTTTGATTAAAGCCATCCTTGCAGATGTGAAATAGTGTCTCATTGTGGCTCTGATTCTATTTCCCTGACAGCTAACAATGTTGATTTGGGGTTTCTTATATCTATCTTCTGTTGAAATCCCTTGTCCAGTTTTTAATTGTCATGTTGTTGTGACATAGGAGTTATTTATATATTGCCAATTTGGCAAGGAAGGTGGAGCCTGGTGATGGTCAATAACTTCCAGGTGAGGACCATGGGCTTCATTTAAAATCTAAGCAGATTGGAGCCTTTGGAGGCGGAGTAGGCAGGATCTGAGCAGGGGAGGCTGAGGCAGAGGAACCCTTAGGATCACAGGGTGACTCAGCTCTGGTGAGTACCTGGCTCAGATGGTGGGAAGGGTGGGGAGCAGGGGCTGCCTTTTAAAAAGACCCCAGGCCTTCTCAGAGACCACTCCCTTTGTGCCACTCTGCATTGTGGGCCTGGGGTGGGGAGGGACACAGGGTCAGCAGCACTGGCTGCAGGCCTCCAATCCCAGCTGTGGCCTGCCCTGGGCAGCCACGTCAGCCCACCTTCTCTGTAACACCTTCCAGGTTTCTCTGAACCAGGTAACCCGGAGACTTCTCAGAACTCCTGCTTGGCCAGCTCCTGCCCATCTCAGTTTCTGGGAACTCCTGGCACCCTCCCTAGGGCTGGCTGCGTGGTAAATGCTGGAGAAGATCCCCTGGTTCATTACTTTTCTTAGGCAGTACTTGCTGCAGAAAGACTGGGGGCAGAAGAAGGTGAGAGAAAGCACCTCGTCTCAGACCAGCAAAGTGAAGTCAAAGGAGGCCCCAGGTGCCAGCCCTGTGGGTATTGAGCAAGTGCTTGTGCCTCTCAAGGATTGCTTTCTTCAATGACCATCATGTCACCCCCTTGGGCTTGTGATGGTTTGGCAGGAGGCCGCACCTGGTGCCTCCGGCTGCTTTCTTCCTAATTGGTTTGTCCAGGGCTGGCTGACTGTGTGCACATGTGCAGGGTGGTTTTAATGTGTCGGCTCCTCTTAAGCCTTGAAAGCTCCTGGCAAGTTGCCATGGGTTCTGTTTGGCCCTTCCCCTGCTCACCTGCTCTGTACCAAGCCCTGGTCTGGGGTGATCCCCTCTGACTCTCTGCTGGCCCCCACCATCACCTCGGCAGCGGTTGTTGGTGATGGCATCCCCACTTATTTGGGGTCTGAACCTCTGCCAGGGGCTCAGGGAGTGTGTAGCTAATAGACAGCTGGTTCCCAGGCAGTGCGGTGCTTGACCTTGGAGTTGGAACAGAGAACCGTCTGTTTGTGTTTCCATGAATGAGAGGGGACAGCTGGCCCGCAGACAGCAGGCTCAGTCAGTTGGGGGTTGCGTTGGCTGCTGACTTTAAGCAAACAGTGAGGGCCAGGGGCTTAGGCGGAAGGAGGATGGAAAAGAAGAAGCTGGCAGGGCCCCAGGAGAGCCACCTGAGAGCTGGTGCCTGGGCTGGGCTGGGCTGTGCAGAGGCCACTGGGGGAGGTGGCAGTGAGGAAAGCTGCTCCCCAGATCTAGAGTCTGCACTGTCAGCAAACCTGAGGATTGGGTCTACCTGGCAGGTAAGGAAGTGTGGGTCTGTTTTTTTTTTTTTTTTTCTAGAAGTCTCTGCTTCTTGGAGAGGTTTCTCTTGGGCTCCTTCAATAAGCAATACCCAGGTGTTAGCTAAAATCAGATTTCCTTTACAAAAATTTGGTTTGCCTGGGACTTTCCAGACCCACATAGAGCACACAAATGAAAGCAGGTTGTATTTTTTTGCATTAAGAGACAAACACAATTATCATGGCCCTCGCTGCCTGTCCCAAGCCAGGTGCTTACCAGCCCCTGGAAGGATTTGGGTATTTTCTGAGTGAAGACTTGCTTACCCAGATGACTTGATATTATTCCCATAACTGTATAGCTTAAGTTCTAATTCCATTTCCTGTTCTTTCTTTCTTTTTTTTTTCTTCTTTTGGTGCTATGGATCCTTCTTTAACATTCTGGTGAAATAGTGGCTTAAAATGCAAAATAAGATTCAGAGGAAACCAATTATATTGACTTTATTAGAATAGTTAAGAAAGCATGTGATATTATAATCCATGTGCTTCTTTGTTGATGTGTTAAACAAACAGCCTTGCAGTGGGTCTAACTCTTTTAATTTTTAATTCAGTGGTAAGTATAAATATTTTAAGGTATCTGCTACTCTTTAGTGTGATAGGAAAAAATCTGTGATGTTATTGATGACCAGGACACAGGGACTGACAATATTACTGCGATGTTTCCTACACTCGTAACTAAAGGAAATAGAAATTTTCAGTTGCAGGTTAATAAAAATCAAGATATATTTTTTCCCATCTAAGTTCATGGATCCCCTGTTAAAAACCCCCAAGACAAGCAATAACCAGAGGAGGTTGTTTTCCTGAATTTTCTCTTTGTATAAACCATGATATCTCTCTGTCCCAGAATTTAGACACCTCTCTGGATTTTCAGGGGGTGCATATTAGACTAATTTAATCATCTGTCTGTGGCACTTGGTATCCACCCACCCTCTAGATGGAGTTCTGGGTCCTGTTATCCCATGTTATGGGTTTAAATGTGTCCCCCAAGCTGGACATGATGGCTCATGCCTGTACCAGCTACTCTGGAGGCTGAGGTAAGAGGATCACAAGTTCAAGGCCAGCCTGGGTAACTTTGTGAGACTCTGTCTCAAAATAAAAAGGGCTGGGAATGTAGCTCAGGGGTTTAATCCCCAGTACCACCACCAAAAAAGAAAAGAAAAGAAAAGAAAAAAGTGTCTCTCCTGAAGAATATGTTGAAGTTCCAACTCCTAGTACCTTCAAAGAATATGTCCTTTGGAAATAGAATCACTGCAGGTGTAATCAGGTAAGACGAGATCATTCTGGAGTAGGATGGGCCCTTAATCCAATATGACAAATGTCCTTTAAAGAGGAGAGACAAAGGTGAGGCCACCTGAAGACAGACACAGGGACGCGAAGACCTTGGGAAGATGAAGACAGGCTTGTGGGGTGGGGGGACTCCAGCCACAGGCCACGCACAAAGTGCCAAGGTTTTGCCTTCAAACAACCGGCGCTGACAGACAGGCTCGGCACACATCCTTCCCCGATTCTTCAGACAGAGCTTGGCCCTGCGGATACCTTGATGAAGACTTCTAGGTTCCAAATCAGGCGCGGTGGCACACGCCTGTAATCCCAGCGACTCGGAAGCCTGAGGCAGGAGTCAGTCTCAGTGATTTAGTGAGACCCTGTCTCAAAATTAAATACATAAATAAATAAACGAAGGGGTAGGGATGTAGCTTATTGGTAATGTGCCCTTGGATTCAATCCCCAGTATTTATAATAATAATAATAATAATAATAATAATAATAATAATAAAAAGGCTTCTAGGTTCTAGAACTGCGTAAGCCACAAAGCACAGAGTACTGTAAGAGACAGCCCTAGGGGGGACACACCATGGGGAAGGGAGTGCCACTTTGGGGAGGAGCTGGGGCTTCCCTCCTCCCTGGGCCTGTGCAGGGTGATCGGCCACCAGAGTCTGGTTACTCTGGAGTCCCTGCCTTGACTGGGGAGTTGTACCTGCCCTGTGTCAGACCTTTCAGAAATGACAAATGCTAGCTGCGCCTCTGGGAGCGCGTGGGCAGAGCCTGCAGCTCGAGGGAGTGGGGAAGGAGGAGGATATTTTGCATCTCATTTCAGGTGGAGGTTTTGCATAGCATCAGCTTGGGAAGGAGAAAATGGTTTCTAGATAAAGAGACAGGAAGGAATTTGGGGCCTATTGGAATAGGCACCTTAGGCTATTAAAGGGTCCCAAAGATTTACTTTCCTGGTTAAAAACAAACAAACAAACAAAAAACTGCCCCACAGCGTTAAGTGAGATCTCCTGTGTGTGGACCATGGGAGTCTTGAGGGGGTACAAAGAAAAACAGTGTGTACTCTGCTCCCCAAGCGGTGAGACTGAGTGGCTGGGGCCAGGGGCCTGGTCTCAGCAGTGCCCAGTGAGTGATTGAATGTTGCAGTGAACCCAAAATTTGCTCTTTTTTTGCCCTGCTGAGGACAATAGGAGACTCTTAGATCTGTGACCGAGTCAGGATGAACCAGTGGCGTGGGTCATGGGGTGTCCAGGATGGACCATGGCCAAGAGGGGCAGCAGCAGTCTGAACTGTGGCTTGGGGGCTTCAAGGGCCCACCTAAGCGGAGGAATCTGAGCAGGAGCTATGAAGATAGGTAGGGCACCCTTGTTTGTTTAACTATTACTGAATCATCCTTTGAAGATGATTCAAGAAATAAATCCTTTCATAATCCCAACTCCTACTCTGCCCCGTGGACGCCGCCTTTTCTGTGGTTGGAATGTGGCCGTGATCTTGAGCCATCCCTGTGTCGACTGATTCCACTTCTTGCACCTGATCTTGCTGTGCACCCTCTCCCAGGTCATTTGTTGGTTTTGACATTGCCCGTGACATTGTGTCTGGATATACGCCATTGTTGGCCATTTCTCAAGACCTGGAGTCCCTTCTGGAGATCCCATGGTCTTAGTGGGTATAAACTGCCTTGCAGGGTGGGCCAGAGGCAGGGAGGCAGGACCCATTCAGAGGACGGGTCTGTGTGTGGCCGGGAGGAAGATGGAGATGGAGGTTGGACTTGAGATTCCAGGTGGAGGAGACTGGGCTTATTCCATGGGCCACAGTGGACTCTCGAGTGTTTATATCAGTTCCATGAAGATGTCCCAGATACTTGTCATGTTCTGGGCACCGTGCTAGCCTAGGGACATCTAGACACCTCCCCAGAACCATGGTCTTTATAGGGTTAGCAGAGGCAAAGACCCATAAAGATACAGGCAGAATGAGATGCTGAGGAGTCGGGAGTGGAGTCAATTCAAATGGGGCTCAAGTAAGGAGGAGCTAGAGAGTATTCAGAGCAGGTGGTGCTGGGCATCTGCCCAGAGACAGTAGGAAGAAAAGGAGTTCTACACAAGAGGACACAGGGACAGGGCTGAGCACCTGGGACATGTCCAGGTCGCAGTGGCTGGAGCCTGAGTTTTGTGCTGGGATGTGGTGGCAGGTGAGATTGGAAGGCTATTTGGGCCAAGTCATAGACAGACTCAAGTACAGCTTGGGTTTCTTCCCTAAGGTAGTGGGGAGCCATTGAAGGTTTTTGAGCAAAGGAATCACGCAGTCTAACCCAGGTAGTAAGGAGAATTTCTCTGGCTGCACAGGAAGTGGGAATAAGGGTAAGCCCTAAAGATCAATTAGGAAACTTTTCCCACATCTGGGGCAAGAGAAGAGCAGAACTGGAGAGGAGAGGAGGAGGAGGGGAGAGCCACCCCGAGGAGGCAGATCTGGCAGGATGTATAATGACAAGGCAGAGTTTTGGGACATTTGTCAGGCACTGGCTTCCCCGGGGCTCCTGTCTCATCTTCTGGATTTACTCGGGCCCTGCCTTATGCATAATGAGCCCAAGATGCTTCCAAGTGAGTGGTCCCTTCAGGTTTCAGGCAGGCCTCGGAGGCTTCCTATCTGAATCTTTCATCCTCCCAGCAGGGCTGACAGATGGGGGAAATGTGGACGTCTGGGCTCACCTTATCTCGCTGCTATCATCCTGTTTCCCCGTATCATAGTAACAGAGCAGATGTCAGGGCCTGTTGCTAAGGGTTCCCTGGAATATTAATACCTGGGTGTAGAACAGAGGGCTTTCACACGGGGCCTTTGAGGGCTTTGGAAGCACCAGCTTGGTGGCAAGTATTGGCTTTTCTTTCTTTCCTTCCTTCTTTCCCACCCTCCTCTTCTCCCCTGTCACCAGGGTCTGTGCACAGCGAGCTGTCTTGGGATGGCAGACTTGGCAGTAGCAAATATGCAGCCGCTCTCCCTCCCACACCAGGGCAGACGTGACTAATGGATCACAGCATCCTCTCCCGGGGAGGCTGAGATGCCTGTGCCATGCAGCTGTGTGTGTGTGGTGGGGGGGCGGGGGTTGCAGGGCAGATGAAGCCAGAGGCTACCTGCTCATGCCCCAGCCCCTTCCCTGTGCCCTCTTCTCCTCCCCTGGCACGTGGTGGGGTTGGAGTGGGTTTTGCGGTCCTCTCCTCTTTGCCCCGTAGCCAGGCTTCTGGTCTTTTCACTGCCAAGTAGAAAATTAACTCGGAATAGTTCCGGAAGGGCTTTTAGCTGGATATTGAAGCCAGAGTGGGGGTTTTATTTGCCAGATGTCATTTGTTGTATATTGCCATGATAATGCTGTGGTGGCCCTAAGTGCTTGCTCTCTCCCCGTGGCTGTTAGAAACCAGGGTTTCTGCACTTGCTGGTGGCCTGTGTTTGCCCTTACATGTCAGTGTCCCCTCATAGGCACACGGTTTCCTTCCAGCCGTCCCCTGCCTGCTTCTTTCTTGCTTTTCTCCCTGGGTCGTTTCTTACACAGAGATGGTCTGTCCTGGGAACCCACACCCTCTCACGCCTGGGCTCAGGGATGTGTTTCTCTGGGGGTCTTTCATGGAGTCACACATGTGACTTCATCAAGGCAGACTTTTGGCTAAGCAAATGCTCTGGTTCCAAGTGGTTGGGTCCACTGACCGCTGTCACTGCTGCTGGCACCCTACAGCTCCATGCAAGCTGGCTCATTTGGGCCACAACCTGGGGAGTCCCTGGGCTCAGTCATATCCACCAAAGCGCCCCTGAAATGAAATCAAGGAGGTGAGAACAGCAGGGTCAAAGGAGGGGAGATGGGAGTGGTAGGAGCTACCTTGTCCCTGGCCCATCCCCAGATGCAGGCAGAGGCTCCCCCAGCGTGCATCCTGCTTCTCTCGGGGCAGGTTGTTTTGCCCTCTGAGCGTCTGCTTCAAAGTCTGGTGTGTGCCAGAGGCAGCTGCAGATGGGTCATATTTTCATATTCTGTAATAGCTATTTCAAGTTGGGAAGGTTGGGGGCTGAACAGCAGTTTTCCCGGGGTAATGACTATTTGTGCTGCTCTGAGCGTCACAGAAATGTGCTCTCACAGTGTCCTCACCAGGACCCCATGGGGAGGTCTTCACCCCATTTTTTTTTCTTTTGGTGTTGGGGATTGAACTCAGGGACGCTCTACCACTGAACGACATCCCCAGCCCTTTTACTTTTTTACTTGGAGACGGGTTCTTGCCAAGTTGGCCAGGCTGGCCTTGAACTTGTGATCCTCCTGCCTCAGCCAGCCCCTGCTCCTGTGTAGTGGAGAATATTCTGCTGGCCAGCAGTTACCTGACCTGCCTAGACCACTTGGTCAGCACTCAGAGTGCTAAATCCAGTGCTGGCTTTCTCGACTGTGAGCCTGTGAACTCTGTTAGGGAGGTAGAGACCTTCTTTTAAGTGGATACGAATGTTTGCAAAGAAGAGGCTTTTTTTATTTTTATTTTTTTATTTTTTTGAGTAAGCGATTAGCGGACGGTACATGTTATTAAAACCAGCTAATAGGAGATCCACAGATAGCTTCTTCTATCTCTGAGTTCTGAGTTCAGAAATACAAAATCCACATTAGGCCAACAGGGCACAGCTGCCTCCAGCCGATTTTTCATGATGGCCAATTCTAGATGCACTTTGGAGAGAGCAGGCAGGAGGCCTGCCTGCAGCTGACAGCTTGGAGTGGCTCTGAACATTACTGTAGAAAAGCTGACTCAAAAGTACGTTTCCAAAAAATGCACATTTCCTTTCCCTTTTGGGAATGTATCCTAAGGAAGTCATCAGAGCTGGGCACTAGGATTTATCTCCCAGGATATCCATTTTAGTGTTGAATATATTGAGCAAAATTGGAAATCATTTCTGTGTCCCCAAACTGGCCTCTGTTTCCCTCTAAGCCAATTCCCTGTCCCCCTCCCTCCCTCTCTTTCTGCCCCCCTCCCCACTCTCCGCAATTGGGGGGTTCACTTTCCTGCTTTTCTAGCCACCTTCTGTAAGTCCCTGTTTTGTGGCCTCAGAAATTAATTTTTGTCCAGTTAATTATTGCCACGAATACAGTGCAGGTTTAATACATATAATATTGTTCTTTGGAAATTTGGAGGAAAATGGTAAAATATATCCAGAATACTAAAGTATAATTGCAAATCGTATTTTTGAAGAATTTTCATAATGTGGGAGAGTACCATGTAGTACAAAATAGTAAATAATGTAAGTGGTAAGGACCTGATTTTATTTAAAATCTGCACTTGGGGCTGGGGTTGTGGCTCAGTGGTAGGGCGCTCGCCTTGCACGTGCGAGACCCTGGGTTCGATCCTCAGCACCACATAAAAAAATAAATAAGTGAAATAAAGGTGTTGTGTCCAACTACAACTAAAAAATAAATATTTAAAAAATAAATCTGCACTTACATACCTAGGAAAAATTGGAAGGTGTACCCTTAAGATGTTAAAAGTCATCCTGGGGGGTAGTGATGAGTGAAGTTGGGGAGTTTTTCTTTATAATATCCTACAGTGCCCAGGCGACAGCCGAGTGAGGTTGCATAATGACAGCTGCTGAGTCGGGGTCAGTCCCTCTGATTGCAGCATCTGCCTATGGTGAACTAATACCCAGGGCCACAAGCTTTTGACTTGAGGGGCAGAAGTGAATCTCCCTTTAAGAATGTGTTCAGTTTTTACAAACCTGATTCCAAAAGTTGCCCCAAAACTTATGAACTTGTATCCCCTAAAAATTTTCTCAGGGAGTTGTCACAGACCACTCCTGTTCCCTATCCCCCATCCTGCAGCCCCCTCAGCCTCTGCATGGCAGACTGTCTGAGCATCTGTCTGTCTGGCAGCCTGGGCAGCTGGGTGCAGCTCTGCTCAGCTCGTCTCCCCCTCCCCCGCAGAGGTCAAGATGGCACCAGGACGCTGCAGCTTCCTGGTACAGGAAGGGTTGGTGGGCACAGCAGCCCCTGGCGGATAATCAGCTCAGCTGTCAGACAGACCGCCACCGCCCTGCGGCTGACTACCCCATAGGGAATCCCCAGGAACAAACTGCCTGAGTCAACAAGTCACAGAGCGTGCCAGAGTCCCTTCTGTTCTTTGCTTTGTCTCCTCTGTTTCCTGAATTCCTCCTTGTCTGGTAAGGGCCTGTGCCTGTGCTGGGCCCCGGGGATGCTGAGAGGGGGAGGATGCAGGGCTTCCAGGGAGTCCACAGCCTCATGGGGAGAGGAGATGGGGTCAGAAGCAGGACCTGGGGCTGGTTGTGACAGGAGTGCCCTGCCCAGAAACAGCCTTAACTCACGTTCCTCATCCAACACGTGCACACACCCCAGTCCTCTGGCCTCTTCCTGTTGCAGCTGGGAGAACCTCAGAGATCCTCGGTGCCATCTCTCTCTGGTTTACAGAGGAAGTGACCAGAGCTCCACTTGGCCAGTGTTGGTCCACCAGCCCTACCTCTCTTCCCCTCCAAGCCCGTTCCTTCCCTCTCTCTCCCTAATTGGTGGGTTCACCTTCTGGCTTTTTTTTTTTCTTTTCAGTTATACATGACATAGAATGTACTTTGACATACTCTGCATCCATGAAGTATAACTTCCCATTCTTGTGGTTGTACATGATATGGAGTTACAGTGGTCATATATGAACACAGGAAAGTTATGTCCGATTCATCCTACTGTCTTTTCCATTCCCCCATCCCTTCCCCCCTTCTTTCCTGTCCAATCTGGTGAACCACCCCCTATCTCCCCACCTATTGTGAATCAATATCTGCATATCAGAACATTCTGCCTTTGGTGTTTTGGGATTAGCTTATTTCACTTAGCATATTACCCTCCAGTTCCATCCATTTACTGGCAGATGCCCTAACTGCATTCTTCTTCGCGGCCGAAGAAGAATGGTATATATACACATTGGTATATATACCACATTTCTTTATCCATACTATCTGTTGAAGGCACCTAGGTTGGTTCCATAGCTTGGCTATTGTGAATTGCACCTCCCTGCTTTTTCAAAAATTTATATATGACAGTGGAATGTATTACAATTCTTATTACACATGTATAGCACAATTTTTCATATCTCTGGCTATATACATGGTATATTCACACCAATTTGTGTCTTCATACATGTACTTTGGATAGTAATGATCATCATATTCCACCATCATTAATAACCCCATGCCCCCTCCCTTCCCCTCCAACCCCTCTGCCCTGCCTATTCCTCTCATGCTCCCACTCCCTATCCCACTATGTATCAGCCTCCTTATATCAAAGAAAACATTCAGCATTTGGTTTTTTGGGATTGGCTAACTTCACTTAGCATTATCTTCTCTAACTCCATCCATTTACCTGCAAATGCCATGATTTTATTCTCTTTTATTGCTGAGTAATATTCCATTGTGTATATATGCCACATTTTTTTATTCATTCATCTATTGAAGGGCATCCAGGCTGGTTCCACAATTTAGCTATTGTGAATTGTGCTGCTATAAACATTGATGTGGCTGTGTCCCTATGGTATGATGTTCTTAAGTCCTTTGGGTTTAGACCAAGGAGTGGGATAGCTGGGTCAAATGGTGGTTCCATTCCCAGTTTTCCAAGGAATCTCCATACTGCTTTTCATATTGGCTGCACCAATTTGCAGTCCCACCAGCACCTCCCTGCTTTTTAAACCACCTTCTATAAGCCCCAGTTTGGTTCCCTCGTAAGTTAATGTTTGTCTAGTTAACTGCCATTATCACAAGGGTATGGTGCCTATTTATCGCATATAATATGGTTCTGTGGAACTCTGGAGGACCCAACTCTTAGGGTGTGGGTTGCCCCTCTTGTTCGAGACCACCCTTGAGGAGGCACAGAGCTCAGGAATGTGTGTGTGTGTGGCGGGGAGAAGGTGAGCACATCATTTGGCAGAGAAGCCCCTGGTGAAGAAGTCTGGGAGCCAGGGACAAGGGTCCATATGTGAGGTCCTCATCTGCTGCCAAGTCAGGGACCTGGCAACTCAGGCTGAAGAGGTTTGGAGAACCTACGCTGGTTGTTGGCAGATTCCAAAAATGTTCCTCTTGGAATTCTTCGTCCTCTCCCCGATCTGTCCTGAGGTTACTCTGTGCGGGTAAAGGACACTTGTGTCTTCCCAGATGCCAGCCAGTCTGGGGTGGACACTGTGGTCCCAGAGCTGGGACTTGAATGCTCCTATGTTCTCTTTTCTGACCTTTGCTCAGAGCCAACCCTGGGGACATGCTCAGCCACAGACTTGCATCTGAGATGAACCTTCCCAGCCAGCACCATGGAACTTAGCCCCAAAGGCGACATATTTCCACTTCCCTTGAATTCTCCATGGCATGTCACTCTGGACTTGTCTCTCCTGAAGCTCCACCAGTGACAGGTGTGGTGGGTGGGAGGAGCTTGTTGTTGTGTGGACCCTCCTGTCCCTGCCTCCTTGTGCAGCTCAGCAGGGTGGGGACCGGGTGCCGTGCCTTTTCAGCCTGTCCCCTCAGCTCCCTCGAGTACCACGGGGGAAACAGAGGCCCCAGGAAGGTAACTGACTTGTCCCTGGGCTTCTAGCAAGTTTGCACAAAAGCCAGACATGCACAGGTCTCTTTCCTGCCACCTCTCGCCCTGCCATGAAGCCCTCCCCACCCCTGGGTTTGCTGCAGAAGGTGACAACATGATGCAGAGAAAGTGGCTCTAGTCTGAGGGCCGTGGACCAGCATAGCTAGCTGCGCCTTTCCTCAGCCTCTCTACCTCTCTCTCTCTCTCTTCTCATCCGTCAAAGAATAATGATTAGATTTCGGAAGAACAGAGCAGAATGGCCTGTGACTGGCTGAAGATGGATGGATTGTTTTGGCTAAAGTTAATTTTTTTAAAGGGATACACCCCCAGTGGATCAAAGCACAGCTAAATGGCACCTTGAGGTGTCCCTTACCAGTGATCCCCAAACTCTGGCCCCAAAGTGACCCAAAGGGGACAAGAAGTTCATCCCCTAGAGATCTATGTAGGGGTGATTTTGGGGGGGCCGTGAAGAGCATCTACCACCCATATTGGGGGCCTCCATCTTCTGGGTGCTTTCATTCTTCATCAAGGTGATGAAGGTTTCGGCATCAGGACTTGGGGTTCTTTTGTCATCCCCCCTCCCTGCACTTCATGGTCTTTTAGTTCAGAAGGTTCTGCAAGATGGGATCTTCCTGTAGGGGAACCCTGAGGTTCCCTGGACTGTCACTGCCCTGTTACTCCCCAGTTTCTACAGGGTAGAGCAGAGAGTGGTCACCCCCACCCTTACTGTGCCCAACCCCAGGGGGAATGAGCTGGAAGGCTCAGGATTTGCTGTCCTGAGCGCAGTGGCCCGGGAGGTAGCGCCCCCTGCAGGTTGGACAGGAGCTGTACTGCTCCTTCCATTTCTTGAAACTCCCAGAATATTAAAAAAAGAAAAGAAAAGAAACAGGGGTATGGAGCTGTAGTACGTTTTAAATGTTTGCTTTGATTAGAGTAATGCATTTCACACCCACACAGCAGTGTGACTCTGCTATTCACGAGATAACAAATTAAAAACAAAAACAAAACCCCTTCTGAAATCCACAGTGCTTCAAAGGCTGAGGCTGGGGCACAGGTTGAAAGCTATTGGAGGAATGTTGTTTTTTGAGCCTGTGGTTTCCTGACTTGTATGTTACCATCTTTTGAGAGAAGGGCCGGGGTGATATCTGGGGAGGCTCTTGGTGTCTGGCCAGCCCCTGGGTCTGCCCCTGGAGACCTGCCTGTAGGGTCTCCACACGTGGCTCACAGTGTAATGTCAGGTCCAACCTGCAAAAGCAGGTGCCCAAATGTGCCTGTGGGACTGAGACCAGATTGGTAAGGTCCTGGGCTTGGCTCCTGCAGGGGCCAGTCAGCTGTGTTCCGCACACTGCCCCCTGCTGGTCGTCACAGAAATGGGGTGACATTGGTCTGGAAGCAGTTCTCTAAGCACAGTCCAGCAAGGGGTCCATGAAGTCAAAACTACTTTCCTTATCATCATAAGACTCTTGGTCATTTTCTTAAAAATGTACAGAAAATGAAAAGTTCGTACATGTGGTTTTAGATGCCACACTGGAGCTAATCTTTAAGAAAATTGATGTCTGTGGAGTGTTGGTGGCGTATCAGAGAAAAATATCCACAATTATCTGGAAAAGCTATTAAAATCCTCCTCCTTCTTCCACCTGTCTTGCACACCTGTGACACTCTGAATAGACTTTAACAAAACAGCATATCACCAAAGGTTGAATGAAAAAGCAGATAAGAACATCCACTTGTCCTTTGTTAAACTACAAATTATATAGATTTGTAAAAATACAAAACAATGCCATTCATCTCAATAATTGTTTGTTTTGAAAACAGTTATTTTTATAAACCATATAATAACCTAGTGGGTTTATTATTTTTAATGAATTAACAATAATTTTTAAATTTCTGTTTTAATTTTTATATTTCATACCAATAAATATAACCCTGATAGTTTGGAGTCCTCAAAAAATCTTGTAACATTTATCCGGGCATGGTGGCACACATCTGTAATCCCAGCTACTTGGGAGGGAAGGTTGCAAGGTCAAGGTCAGCCTGGGCGGCTTAGCAAGACCCTGTCTCAAAATAAAAAAAATTTTAAAAACAGGGTTGACAATATAGCTCAGTGGTAGAGTAAGGTCCTGAATTCAGTCACCATTGCCACAAACAACAACAAAAAAAAACATCAAATGGGTGGTGATTCATATCCCACAAAGTTCATGCTTTTTTTGGGGGGGAGGATGGGAACTACTCCTTCAGCTTGTGTCAGCCACTAATCTACTTTCAGTCTCCATAGATCAGCTTAATCTGGATATTTCCTATAAATGGGATCATATGATATGTGGTATTTTTACCCTTAGCATCATGTTTCCAAGGTTCAGGCATATAATAGCAGGTATCAGAACATCGTTCCTTTTTTATGGCCAAAGAATCTTTATCATATGCCTATAGCACATCTTATTTCTCCAACAATTGATGAGCATTTTAATTGTTTCTACTTTGGGGCTATTATGAATAATGTAGCTATGAACAGTCCTGTGCTGGTTTTTGTGTGAAAATAGGCTTTCGTGCTCTTGGGTATATACCTAGGAGTGGAGTTTCTTGATTATAAGTCTGTGTTTAACATTTTGAGGAAATAACAAACAAAGGTCCAATCTCAGTGGGTTTTTAAAAAAATATTTATTTAGGGCTGGGGATGTGGCTCAAGTGGTAACGCGCTCGCCTGGCATGTGCAGGGCGCTGGGTTCGATCCTCAGCACCACATAAAAAACAATAAAAATAAAGATGTTGTGTCCACTGAAAACTGAAAAATAAATATTAAAAATTCTCTCTCTCTCTTCTCTCTATCTTTAAAAAATTTTATTTATTTTTTAGTTATATTTGGACACAATATCTTTATTTTTACGTGGTGCTGAGGATCAAACTCAGGCCCCTTGCACATGCTAGGTGAGTGCTCTACCGCTGAGCCACAACTCCAGCCCCAACCTCAGTGTTTTTTGGGGACTGAGGATTGAATCGAGGGGCACTCTACCACTGAGCTACATTTCTGCATTTGTAGCCTTTCTTCTTTCTTTTTTTTTTATTTTGCTAAGTTGCTGGGGCCTTGCTGAGTTGCCCAGGCTAGCCTAGAACTTGCAGTCTTCCTGTCTCAGCCTCCCAAGTTGCTGGGATCATAGGTGTGCGCCACCACACCTGGCCCACCTCAGTATTTCTAAAAAGCTGAGTTTTGGAACCACTCACTGGCCTAGATTAAATCAGAACAGGGCGGTGAGGGTGACTCTCCTTGCTCGCTCTAGCCCAAGCTCATCTCTTTCTCTCTCCACACATACACACCTTTCCTTCAATATGCGCGAGCAGCATTCTCATAATAGATCCTTAAAGAGGTGGCCCCATCCTTGGTGGCCGAGCTAGACTGTGTTAAACCACCAGGTTTTGCCGGAGCAGGATTCTGGGCCAGTCCTGGTGGACAGTGCCTGGTGGAGGTCCTTGCTGCTGCTGTCCCCTCCCTGCCCTCTCCCCTGCTCTGGAGAATGCTGTGGTCTTCCGTGTGATCCCCTGGGGAACATGAGTCATGGATGCCCGGGGCTGCCATTCTGGATCCCCCAGGTTTGGGAACAGGGGAGAGTTTTCCCCAGCTATCTGGCCTCCTGGTTGGACCCTCTTGGAGGGGATGTACTCGGGCGGGGGGGGGGGGTGCTGGAAGGTCAAGGTTGGATTGCCCTCTGGATCTTGCCAACTGAGTTGAAAATTACCAAGGCTGCACCTCTTCTTTTTCTGAACTTCCCCTCTGATGTCCTGCGAGTCTTGTCTGCTCTGGTCACTTAGCCACATGATCCACCCAGTCACCCACCCAGGATTCTGGAGCTCTGAGGGAGCTGTGTTTTGCTGGAGGAATAAGAAGCCATCAGTGGGAACGGTATATGGGGACAGGCTGGAAGTGCCAAGTGTCCCGTGCTTGAGTGCAGAGGGGTTCTGTTGGCCATCCACATCCCAGCCACATCTCTTGTCTTCTCCTTTTTCTCATCTAGATGTGACTCCCCGTGCCTGTCCGGGTGCCCTGAGCCATGGCTGACACCATCTTCGGCAGTGGGAATGATCAGTGGGTTTGCCCTAACGATCGGCAGCTTGCCCTGCGAGCCAAGTGAGTACTTCCAAGGCCACACCAGGTTGTCCCTTCCCTCTCCCTCCCTGCTGCCTTCCTTCCTTTGGGAAGATTCCTTCCCAGGGAGTTGAAGCAAAGCCTGGAGGGAAGTGCCCGTCAAATGCACGCTGTCTGGCCCCTGGGCTGGGCGCTTCACTCATTTAGTCATTTACCCACCAGGTGGAATGTGTTCCCATTTCTCAGATGAGGAAAGTGATGCCCATGTGATTTAACATTAAGTTAACATTTAAGTTAATGAACATCAAGTTAATGAAGTTAACATTTAATGTTATCATTTAAGTTAATGAACATTTAGTTAATGAAGTTAACATTTAATGTTATCATTTAAGTTAACATTGGGTTAAATGCCCATGTCATTTAACATGTGCTTGGGCGGACTGGGACCCACATCTGGTCCAGCTGACTCTCATGCCTGTGTGTGATCACAACAGGCCACAGAGGACCCAACCACCTCATTTTTTTCCCTTTCTCCTGTCACTGAGGCTTGAGTCTGAAAGTCCCTTGAGGCAGAGCCTTGGTCTCTGGATGCCCACTTCAGAGTCCAGTGCCTGGCATGGTCACACCGTACAGGTCAAGGCCCTCTCCAGGAATGAAGAGCTGTCTCTCAGGCTGAGACCCAGTCGGGCTCTTTCTCAGGTCTCTCCCATGCTCTTAGCAGGGTTCTCTACCTCCTGGCTTTGGTCTGAGCCCTGGGGAATCGTGACTTTCCCTTTAACCCAGGTGTCCCCCCAGCTCTGGCTGGCCCCAGCTACTTCCATCCAATGTCCCTCTGGACTAGGGGGTGTGGCTCTCGGATGCATCTCCAGTCTTCCCATCCCTCTTTGCCCCTCTGAGGGGTGGGGGGTCCCTGGCGTCTGGTAAAGTTCTAGAGTGTCCTTGACTCCGTCAAACTCTGCCAATTATGGGAGCCAGTATTTCCCAAAAGGGACCAAGTTTGAGAAATTTGCAATTAGATGTTATGAGCCTTCGGGGGGGACAGAGCTGAAACTTCAAAGGGAAATAGGAAAATTAATCTGAAACGCCCAGGAAGAGTGGTGTCATGCATGATTTGCGGGAATTTTTGCCCCACAGTTAATTTGTCCGGTTCACTGGGATGGCTTGGCTCCCCTTAGCTGCCTCCGCCTCTCCCCTGCAGGGAGAATGACCAGGGACGCAGGGTGGACCCCTGTCCTTCAATGCCAGGCAGACGACAGGCCCTTCCTGGGAGGGCAAGGAGTCTGGAGAGAGCTCTGACAGAGCCAGATGTGCCCTGCTCACCCCTCCAGGGTCCCTGTCCTTCTCTCTGACTGCAGCTCTTGCTCAGTGGCAGAGAATCTTCCAGAAAAGCAAATGCTGTGTCTCTTCCCCAGGGTGTGCTTCCAGTAGGGCCTGGCAGTGTCCAGGAGAGTAGTGCAAATCAGGGATTTGCAGAGTGGGGAGCTGTGCCCCATGGGACCCTCCAAGCAAGCCCAAGGCCTCTGCAGTGCAGGCCTTCCTGCCGGTCCTCTGGCACTATCCACCACTGGTTGTATAGCAGTGAACAAGACCAACATGGTCCTTTGTCTTAAAGCAAAGACAGGGAGGTGAGCTTTGTGCAAACACTTACCCATGTGCTACAGCTGTTTTCACAGTGATCATTGGCAGTGGGGGCATGTGATAGGGATGCTAACATAGTCTGGGGGTCAGGAGAGACTTCCTTTGAGTGTGGTGCTTTTGTTGAGACTCAGAGGAGGAGTAAATGTTAGATGGAGATATAAGGGAAGCTTTAGGCAGAAGGAACAACATATGTAAAGGCCCTGAGGTGGAAAGAACATGGCATGTAAGTGTGCTGACAGGAGGCTGGTGTGGTTTGAATGTAGAGAGTAAAAAGGAGGATGGATGGGTGAGCCAGGACCAGATGGGGGCAGGGTCTGGCTTTCTACAAACTCCCATTCTGGAGGGGGAGACAGCAGGTGCCACGTTGCCTCATAATAGTACTGCAGCGATAGGCACATACCCATGCCTTATAGGAGCTCTCATGTGGCACCTCTAAACACGTGGCCCCTGGACTGTCCCCAGGTCATTCTGCAGCTCTGTGGATGTGGTAAGGGTGCTGGAGTTTGCACCAGGCCTCACGGTCGGTGCCCTTGTTCTCTCCCAAGGCTGCAGACGGGCTGGTCTGTGCACACCTACCAGACCGAGAAACAGAGGAGGAGCCAGAGCCTCAGCCCGGCAGAGGTGGAGGCCATCCTGCAGGTCATCCAGAGGGCCGAGCGGCTGGACGTCATGGAGCAGCAGAGAATCGGGTAAGGACTGGCGAGCCAGGCAGCAGTGAGCCTGGTGGGAGAAAGACAAGGCTGTTGGTGTGAGCCATGGGTGGGGAGGCTGGAAAGCTTGGTCCTGGTGTTCTGTGGCCCGACTGGGCATGGTCAGGAGGCCCCCCGCTCCTCTGCCAGACACCCCTGGAGTATAGGCAAGAACCTAGCTCCTCAAAGCCCCAGGATGCCTCTCTGTAAGCTGGGATGGCAACTGACATACAGGCCCAGGTCACAGCGCATGAATGAGCCTGGTGAGCCCTGTCAGGGGCTGGTGGGCTCCACACACCTTGCCCGTCAGCCACAGCTCAGCCGCGGGACAGATTCAAGCCCTGGCTGAACCTGAACAACTCCACCCAAGGCCTCCAGCTCGTTCTCAGCTGCTTTAATATCCAGAGCAGACCACAGTTCAGTTGTCCAATGTTTTTTGTGGTGTCTTTTTTATTTAATTATAAAAGCATTTTCTAAAAAATCTAAAAAAATACAGAAAAGTCTAAGCAGAAAACAAATGACACTGCATTGCATGAGGCAGGAATCCATTTCATTCTGGTCTCTTTTTTTCCCTGTGGTCATTCTTGGTTTTTTTGAAAAGGAGGATGGATGGGTGGATGGGTGAGCCAGGACCATGGCGGGGGGTGGTTACCAGGAATGGAACTCAGGGGCACTCAACCACTGAGCCACATCCCCAGCCCTTTTTTGTATTTTATTTAGAGACAGGGTCTCGCTGAGTTGCTTAGTGCCTTGCTAAGTTGCTGAGGCTGGCTTTGAACTCGCGATCCTCCTGCTCTTGAGCTGCTGGGATTACAGGTGTGACCTACTGAGGCCTGGAAAAATCAGACATTATAGAAATGTAGTTTGGGAGATAGAGGTACTATTGTAAAGATGACTGCTGTATGCAGTTTCTTGGATGTGCCTTAGAAAAAGGAACATACCCTTTTAATACAGAAAGAGCTTATATAAGACTGGTTGGATTTTGCTTTTTTTTTTTTTTTTTTCTTTTTTCATCTAACCTGGTAGGAACCCCAACCTCAAATGCTGGTGATTGATCTCCTGGGCTTCTGATTCCCCCCAGAAGCCTTCATGGTGGAAAAGAGCATTCATGGGGTCCCCTCAGCCATCGGGGTGCTTCTTTGCCTCTCTGAGCAGTTTTACGGAGTCCTTCCTGTTGTCTGGCTCCACGAGCGCTGGGTCGGCAGGGACATGGAATGACCCAGAAGGTCACAACACAGGTTCATGGTTCAGATAGAAGAGGTGCATCCTATGTGTTTAGGTGACAGAAACATGGGATGGAGTGACAGAGGGTCCCCAGGAACAAGTGGGTCATGCCAGGGCTGGAGCTCGGTTTGGCCCAGGCCCTGCGGGTCCCGGCATTAGGGACATGACCCCCGTGGAAGCCATCAGTGCTGGCTGGAGGGCAGGTGCAGAGGTGGCCTTGTGACCCAGCCTGCTATCTCTCGGCCCCAGTGGCAGCCGCTCACCATCTCAGGGGAAGGCGTGGGGCTCCGCCTCTTGGGAGCTTTGTGATTCTAGCCAGTAGCCTCCTATTTTGGAACCTTAGTCTTCTCATCTCTGAAATGGGAAATGCAACGTGCCTTTCACTGGGGCTGTAATGCCTGCGTATTGTCCTTTCCTTCGTTCAAGAATTTTTCCTGAGTGGCCCCTGGCTCCTGGCAGTACAGTGGCTGACAAGCCCAGTCAATTCCATGGGGCCTGTAGGTTTCACACAGGTTGTGGAGCAGCAGAGGCTGTGGTGTGACCAGGGGCCGCAGGAGAGGCACCTGCCCAGGCTTGGCAGGGTTCAGAGAAGTGCCCTGGACGCTCACCCTCTCAGCATTTCCAAGAAGAGCCCTTTTTTCTTTCCTGTGACAACCTCTCCTCTGCCCTGCTGCTCAGACCCAGAGCCACCCCGTCATCCTGGGTCTTTCTCCCCTCCCCCCACCAAGCCATGCAGGATGCTTCAGAAATACCCACCCAGTCTCTGTCCTCTCTCCTGGGGCCCCAGGCCCAGTTCCTCTTAGCATCCTCCCTTCGGCTCTCCCTGTTATCCCAGCTTTCCACAGAAGCCAGGGTGAGCTTTTTAAAATGTCACTTTAGATCCAATCACTCCTCTCTTTAAAACTCTTCAGTGGCTTTGGATTGAGCTTAGGAAAAAAAAAAAAAAAAAAAAACGGGCTCCAATTTGTGGCCTGAACCCCCGTGATCTGGCCCCTGCTCGCCCCTCCAGCCGCACTGGGTCACTGTCTGCTCACGAGGCAGTGGCCCTGATGACCTTCTTACCGGTGGCCATTTCTCTGCCTGAGCCTTAGCTCTGCTGTTCCCTCTGCCTTTCCTGCTGGGTCCTGGCCATCCTCCATCTCAGGTCCCATGTTTTCACAGCCTTTGCTGGCCACCAGCGCCTCTGGCCCCCTCGGTCGTCCTCCCCACACCCCCATTCTTTGCATTCCACAGTGCGTCTCTGTTTCCCGACCCAGTTTGCTTGTTTATGGATTTTTCTTATTGAGTGGAAGTTCCATGGAAGCTGGGGCCGGCCGTGTCTTTCTCTGGCTAGTTTGCTCCAATATCCCCAGTGCTTGGGGCATTGGAAGTGCTCAGTTGATAGTTGGTGAATAAAATGAATGATCCGTGAGAGAACAGTACCTGTGGCATGGTCCAGTGTTGGGGCCCTGTGGCAGCCATGCTCAGGCAGTGGTTGTGTCGGGGACAGGAAGCACATTCCTTCTGATTCCGTGTCCTGTGCTGCAGGCGCCTGGTGGAACGGCTGGAGACCATGAGGCGGAATGTGATGGGGAACGGCCTCTCCCAGTGTCTGCTCTGTGGGGAGGTGCTGGGCTTCCTGGGCAGCTCATCAGTATTCTGCAAAGACTGCAGGAAGGTAAGGCCCTGCTCTGACCCTTCTATTCTGACTCTCCCGCCTTGACCAGCTCTGCTGCTCTGTGGCTTTGCATCTTGGCTCCCAGGAGTGAGAGAGGGAGTGTGCATGTGTTCATGCCTGCGTTTATGCATGCATGTG